>NW_027187372.1:5818987-5883758 GCF_028583685.1 Petaurus breviceps papuanus
CCCTCCCAAAATTGAGTTCAAATCCGGCTTCAGACACTTACCACAAAAAACTAGCCATGTGACCTTGGGCATGTCACTTAACTCCAATTGCCCTTCCCTCCCCCCTCCCAAAATTGAGTTCAAATCCGGCTTCAGACACTTACCACAAAAAACTAGTCATGTGACCTTGGGCATGTCACTTAACTCCAATTGCCCTACCCTCCCCCCTCCAAAAAAAAAAAGTAAAAACTCTTTACTTGCACATTAATAGTCACAGTCTGGTTGCCTCTTCCTTTTCTATAATTTTTTTCAGAACCTTCCCTCTTTATATACTATCTGTTGCAACAAACTTGCTATTCCTTGAACTCATTTCAGCTCCTGCGAACCCTCACTCTGCAAAGGCTGTTATATAAGCCAACAATAATAACAGATATTTTCATTGTACTTTAAGGTTTGTGAAACACAAATATATGGGATAATATAAATTAATGAGATAAGCACAAATAAATGGGATAATTGTACCTACCTGATAGAGTTGTTATAAGGTAGATGTTATTATCCCATTTTATAAATAAGAAAACTGAGGCTAAGGAGTGGTTACTTGTTGAAACTCACACAACTATACACACACACACATTCTGCAGGATTTGAACCTAGATCTTTTTAACTCAAATTTGAGCCATCTGTACATTACACAACATTCCCTTTGGAAAGCATTCCTATTTCATGCCACCTCTTAGAATCCTCTTCCTTCAAAGTTCAACTCAACTGCTACCCCCTACTGAAAGCCTTTCTTTTTTTTCTTTTTTGGTTCCTTTCCTTTAATTTTATCATTTATTTACTAGTTTAAATATCTTTCCTAAGGATATAAGCACCTGAAGAGCAGGTACTGTTTTAAATTTTGTCTTCGTATCTCCCTCCCGCAAGTTAGTAAGTTTTTAACAACAGCAATTTGTTGAATTATTCAGTTGAATCTTTGGAGTCACCAGCAAAGGCGATGATGCCTGTGAATGGTGAGTTCTTTAATGTACCAAATACCCCCATCTATCTGCATTGCTATTGATTGCCAGCTGTTAAACTGCTGTCCTTCCTTTGTGCTAATGAGATGGGTGGCCCAGAAATGTCAAATGCCCTTGTGCTTTTGTCAATGTGGAGCCAATCATTAGTTGGACAGATTACTCTCCAGAGGCTGCAGGGTTTGGCTTTTCTTCTCTAGCAACGTGCTTATTATTGCCAACTGTGTCATATAATACAGACACTTAGAATCCTTGAGTCAGTTTACACAGACAGATTACTTATCTTCTCTTAGACTGTAACACCTAATGATGTGGGCTGGGTTCAACCACTTAAAATGGATGGAAAATGACCTATAATCCAATCAGTAGTCTGACTCACATTGTTTCCATGGATGTCTATATCACCCCTCCCTCACCTTTTCCCTCTTCTTTATTTTTTTCCTATATTGTAGCTTCTATTCTGAATCTTCCTTTCTTAGTTTTCTCCTCCCTACTCAAAGTCATAAATATTTTTTCTTTTCTGGAGGGAGGGGAATCCTTCAAATTTGCCCTCCTTGTTGCAAATGACTTTTTCTAGCGGCAAAGATATTGCTTGAGTTAAATTATAGATATTTCAATATGATCAATCTCTAGAGTCTGTTGGTTTGGGTTTTTTTTTTTTTTTAGGAAATCAGAGGACTATTACTAGACTGACTCTAATAATTGCGAGAGGTCCTTTCAATTTAAGTATCTTATAGTAAGTCAAGAGGAAGTATAGAGTAGTGGATAGAGAGAGAGCTGACCTCAAAACCGGTAAGACTTGAATTCAGATCCTACCTCATACATAACTGGGTGAGCCTGGACATGTCACTCTTTCAAAACTTTAGGCCCCTTTCTAAAGCTAATTTTCAGGGAGATAGAGTTTTCACTGAGAGTTCCATACACAAGTCAAGTCAACAAGGATTTATTTATGGTTTATATGCTAGGCATTGTGCAAAACACTAGGGGCTTGAAGAAAGGAAATCACTGGTCCAGATATATATCCCTTATAATGTGAAAGACACTGAAGCTAGGGACACCAGATATGTGAACCATGTTCACAAGTTATAAGTGGTACAAAGACTATTGCAATACCTGCTGCTGGGTCTGCCTGCCTCTATGTCTTTCCCCACTCCAATCTGTCCTACATTAGTCACCAAAGTGATTTTCCTAATGTGTAGATTCAGCCATGGCATTCTCCCCCACCCCGATAAACTCTGGTGGCTCCCTGTAGCCTCCAGGATCAAATACAAAATGTTTTGTTTGGCATTCAGAGGCCTTTATAATCTAGTGTTCCTCAACCCTGCCACTGGCTTACTCCCTACCAAATATGCTTTAATCCAGTGACACTGGCTTCCTGGCTCTTCCTTGAATAAGACACTCCCATCTCTGTTGTTGTTTAGTCATTCAGTCCTGTCTGACTCTTCATGACCCTATAGAACATAAGGTCTGTAGGGTTTTCTTGGCAAAGATATCAGAGTGGTTTGCTATTTCTTTCTCCAGTATATTAAGTCAAACAGAGGTGAAGTGACTTGTGCAAAATCACACAGCTAGTAAGTTTCTGAGACTGGATTTGAACTCAGGTCTTACTGACTTTAGGCCCAGCATTCTATCCACTGAGCCATCTAGCTGCCTCCATCTCTGGGCTCTGGCAATTATCTCTGGTGGTTTTTTAAATCAATATGCAGCCTTAAGGATGTTTATGGATCGTGGATAGCCCCTGGTTTCTATTGGAACTTGACATCACTATTTTATAGTAATCAGGAAGCTGGGAAGAGAGGTGGGTTTTGAGCTAAAGACACTGATTTCTATTTTGTTCATGTTGAGTTTGAGATGCCTGAAACACAAGATTTGGTTGAATTTCATTTGGGAAACTGTTCAGTCTTTCTAGGAATTCAAGATTATTCCCAGCTTCAAAAGTCCATCTCTTAAACCCCAATATTCTCCTCTTGCTACTATCTGACTGTGAACCTTGGCTCTCCATGTTGTCATGAGACTTGAAATTCCAGATGACTCAAAGGCTGATAGAAAGATGCATGGTTTATGGTGTGTATATTTTGTTATGTAGATGGTGTACACATGAGAAACATTGGAAAAGATATTAGGAAGATAATATGTAAGAAAAGAGGAAAAAATCCAAATTAGTCATATTAGCTAACATTTACATAGCATTTTAAGGTTTATAAAGCACTTTACACATCTCATTTGTTTCTTACAACCCTGTGAGTTATGTACTAATAGGAAAGAAAGGCTGACACTGTTTAATTAACTTGCCCAAGTTCACATACTAAGTGTTTGAGGTGGGGTTTGAACTCAGGTCTTCCTAAGAAGTCTAGTACTTTATACATCTAGTTGAATTAGATAACAAATAGATAGCTTGAGTAGCATATTAAAACAAAAAAAGTCCTCCAGCATGTTAGATGGATTTTCTATAGAGGATTGGTGTGGTCTGATATCATGGAAAGAATGCTTAATTTAGACACAGAATATCTCAGTTTGAATTAGAACTCTTGTTATTTACTAACTGCGTGGCCTTGGGTGTGCCATTTTTCCTTGATGATTCTTAATTTCCTCCTCTGTAAAATTATACTGGACCAGATGATAGCTAAGGTCACTTACAGTTCTAATGTGATATTCCTAAGATTGCTGGGCAGATATGGACAAAACACACAACAGATGGGAAGGAGAAGGCGAGAGTTGACCTCTTCTGACAGATAGAATATGTATTTACTGAGTATGTGATTAGAGTATGGATAGAATTTATAAATACTGATATTTCCTAAATTCAAGTATTGTTCAGATTGTTGAAACATAGTAGATTTCCCCCTACCCTGCCCCACTTTTTTTTTTTTTCTGGAGTTCTTCAAGCAGGAGTTATATTAACAGCTCTTGGGTATTTTTGTACTGGGGATACTTTCTCAGACATTTTTGTCATCATTATTTGCTTGTTGCAGTAGCGTCCGACTCTTCATGACCCCATTTGGGGTTTTCTTGGCAAAGATACTGGAGTGCTTTGCCTTTCCTTGTCCAGCTTACTTTACAAATGAGGAAACTGATGCAAATAGGATTAAGTGACTTGCCCACAGTCACACAGCTAGTCAGTATGTGAGGCCAGATTTGAGCCCAGGAAGATGTCATCTTGGCTCCAGACCTTCTTCTGTAGTTATTGTATACAGGTGGGACTAGATAATCACTTAGATCACTTCAATTCTGTGATTCTGTGATTATTTCCCACTGCCCTTGTCTGACAAGTCTTCTATTTAGTAACCCCCTACTTTTTAAAGAACAAACTGTGTGCTGTCTCTCCCCAAACTTTCTATTCTTGTGCTAAGATTATATAAAGTGGCTTAAATTGTAACTGTTTGGGAGTCTTTGTTTTACCAGCTGGGATACTGAAACAGCAGCAAGACATAACAGTTATCATCTGTAGCAGAAGGTAAGATGTGCTGGCTGGCTGTTTTCAAATTCATTCCTGAATTGAGCAGCAGAGCATTTTGGTCCCACCCCTCCTCCAAGCCAATGAGTTTGAGCAAACAAAAGATAGAAGTGCAAATATATAGTGTGATTTTCTGCCTTGGGGTTGATTTTTGCCTGCAGAACAGTGGAAAGTGTAATCTCCTGGCTCTCCAGGGCAGAGGGAATGTTTTGGGAATATTTATGGAAGTGATATTGGTCACTATTTTAGTTCTTAACTAATTTAATTCAGTTCTTTACTCATTTTAGTCCCTCACTAGACTCCATACATATGTGCATCTGAAGGGCATTACAATGTGTCAAAATAAGTGTTCAGGAAAAAAAGTGTAAACTGGGGCACAAGCCTAGGCATTTGCATAGAATCCTCCTCATTTCATTGGTAGAGAAAATGATTGACTGCTTGATGCTCCACCTGCTGAAGGATGGAGGAGCATTATGGATGTAGGATGCCATGCAAAGAGTATTGGATTCTCATCCATCTTCTTGACTCAGTTGTCAAAGTCATCCTCCTAAATTAAGCACAGGTCTGATCATCATCCCATCCTCCTACTCAATGAACTTCAATGGCTCCCTATTACTTCCAAGATTAAATATAAAATCTGCTTGGATTTTAAAGTCCTTCACAATCAGCCCAGTCACATACACACACACACACACACACACACACACACACACACACACACACACACACACACACACACACACACACACACACACCTTTCCAGGCTTCTTATACCTTACTTTTCCCCACTTCACACTACCCATATCTGTGATCCAGTGATGCTGGTCTTGTTGTTGTTCTTTGTGCCAGATATTCTATTTTTCAACTCCATATTTTCACTGTCAGTCCCCCATGTGTGGAATGTTCTCCCTTCTCATCTATGCCTCCTGGCTTCCTTCAAGTCTCAGCTAAAATTCCACCTTTAGCAAGGAAACCTTTCCAGTTTCCCCTCAATGCTTGTGTCTTCTCTGTGAAGGTAATTTACCTCCACTTTCCCCTGGATGTATCTTCTCATGTACATTGTTTGCATATTGTCTGTACCATTCAATTGTCTTCTCATTGAGGGCAGAGATTGTTTTTGCCTTTCTTGTGTCCCCAGAATATGTGGAAACCGGTGATAATAAATACTTTTAGACTTGTCTGGATTTGGAGCCAGAGGCTGGGCTTTAAAATCACATGTCTTTCACTTATTTCATGTGTTATGTTGAACAACATTTCTCTTGTCTTCCATTTCCTTACTAGTTAAGTGAGGGTTTAACAAGAGTAGACCCTGATCACACTGTTTGAAGTCCAGGTCTATTGCACTTAACCACTCTAATAAAGTCCTCCAGTACCTGAGAGGTTGGAGGATATGTCTCTCAACTCTGCCATTGGCCAGAGCCCCAGAAGATTATGTTCTCTCACTTGCAAGCGCACAGTGGTGAGCATTTAAATTCTATTTTACCTCATGCCAGATTAGCCTTTACAGAGGACTATTTGCTTTGAATATAGTATATGATATATATCATATACTATATATAGTATATATGAATATAACATAGTAAGACCAAACATAAAAACATTTCTCTCTGTACCCTGGTCTCTAATGTGCAGAGGCAGATTAGACTCATAGTTTAGCTCAGTTCCTATATAGTATTCACAAAAAAGTTCAAGTCAACTCCCCCCCCCCCCCCCGGATTCTCAAGGTTTTCCTTTGGGTTGACTCCAACATCCTAACTGTAATCCTCCACTTACCAGAAGGTGAATGGACTAGTCCTTCATTGAGCCATACAGAGCCAAAGCCAGGAGAAGTAATTTTCAATTTAGAAAGTCCAAATAGACAAGGAAAATGAGTTCTATCTATGTAATTTGACTGGACTGCTTTAAAGATGCTTAATTCTTTTCCCCCACCCCACCCCCATCCTTGCAACCTCTTCCCAACCCCATCCATTTGTATTGGCTATTAGGTATTTCAATTTGGTCTTTATGATGACTGAAATAATGAAACTATCAGTAGTTGGTCTAGTTATTTTGGTGGTCTTGAACGAATTTTATAGATTGACTGTCTCTATCAGCATCTATGCTGTTGTTGTTCTGTGGCATACACTACAGATACTTTCTTAGAGATACACGACTGTCCCTGAGTGAGAATGAGCCTAGAGCTATGCATTCACTGGATGCTGAATTGAAGTCTAATATTAATTTCTATTATTCCTCGTCTCCTCTCTTCCTCCTGCCCCATTCCTTGTCCTTAGACTTTTCATTAAATCAATTCATTTTCAATACTGAAATTTAGGGAGGATTTATTATATTTTGTAGTTCTTTTCATTCAGACTAGTAGCTTGCTTGTTATGGGTTATAAGCCAAGTGTGAGTGGAATCTATTTGAAATAATTTCAAGAGTTTCTAAGTACCAAGATATCTGGCCTCAGACACTTAACACACATAAAAAAACTAGCCATGTGACCTTGGGCAAGTCACTTAGCCCCAGTTGCCCTCCAAAAAGCACATACACACAAAAGAAAAATTGTGCTGTATATACTAAGTGTTTAGGAATAAGGACATGATAGAAAATGAGAGGCTATTTGCTATGATTTAAGGGCATAAATTATAGCATGTTCATGTGGTGGGTTCTGGGCTTAATTCAGAAGACCTGGATATGACTTAAGAAAGTCAGATGATCTAGTTTGGCACTTAGCTTGTGTAACTTCTCTGGACTTGGTTTCTTCATCTGTTAAATGAAAGTTTTGGATCAGATGATTGTTAAGGTGCCTTTTGACTCAAATATTCTGTGATTTGGTAACTGACAATATTTCAGAACAAATCAGGATAACTGAATGGACATCTCCAAACCAGCCTTGAAGGAGAAAAACCCCTTAACTAGATTCTTTGAAGGGAAAGGGCAGGAAAAGACTGAAATGCTTACTCTGTGCCACACGCTTTACAATGATCTCATTTAAATATCACAACAACCTTGTGAGGTTAGGTAGCATTTTATCCCCATTTTATAGATCTTAGGAAAGATTTTCTAGCAAGTAGAGTTGTCCAGAAATGGAATGGGCTGCTTTAAGAGACTTTGGATTCCACTACCTTAGAGGTCTTTATGCTGAAGGAACTTCTTAACAATTATAAGGGTGTGCACTGGCAATTGCTGCCCATATGTAGTTACTGATTCAACTTATAAAATGTTCATCCATGTGTCACATTCAGGCAACAGATGGTGATGTCATGTATAATGGCAATCGTATCAATCAACAAACATTTAATGATAACTTACTATGCACCAGTCTCTCTTCTAGGGTTGGTGAAACAAATGCTAAAGTGAAACAGTCCCTAATCTCAAGGAGTTTTATATGTCATCCCTCCTTGTATCCCTCAGTCTTCAGAAAAAAGCTTTGCTTTTAAGGAACACACAGTAAACACTCAGGGTAGCTAGGTGGCACCATAATGCACAGAGTGCTGGTCCTGGAGTTAGGAAGACTCATCTTCATGAGTTCAAATCTGGCCTCAGACCTTATTAGCTGTATAACCCTAGGCAAATCACTTCACCCTGTTTGAATGAGTTTCTTCTGTGAAATAAGTTGGGGGAGGAAAAGACAAACCACTCCAGTATCTTTGCAAAGATAACTCCAAATGGAGTCACAAAGAGCTGAACATGACAGAACAACTAAATAACAACAACAGTAAAGGTATGTTGTCCATTTCCAGAGTGTCTTCCTCCTCCCCACCCCTCTCCATTTGTAATACCCATACCCCATACCCCATCCTTTAGGTGAAGTGCCGAAATGAGTTGTTGATGATAAGACTTGGCAAGTGCTATTTTCTCCTCTCAATGTAATAATCATCATTGTAATGTTGGAAAAAAATAGCTCATATTTCTCTGGCATGCTGTGATTTATGATAATGTACAATTCTGTTGAATGATTTGTCAAATTACTCTCCTGTTAGCCTGTAGATTGATGTGATCTTTGCCACAAAAAAATCCTGCCATCCCCCACCATTCTACTACTAAAATGAAATGTTATATCTCTCTTTTTAAAAAGAAACCTAGTATATAGAAATCTGAACCTCGAATAAATCTATGAGGTAACTAAGTGATTGGAGCAGGGTAGAGGAACAAGTGTTCTATCTATCATTCACTTGTGAATGCTGACTCTGCCTGGCATAAATAACCAGGGAGAATTGGAAGGAACTTAAGAGGAAATCTAACTCCCTCAGTGGGTTTGTGGCAACCTGCTCCCTACCCCCTGGGAGAACTGGGAAGTTGGGAGAATGATAATCAAATCCATTCTAATGCCTTTTGTAAATATTTAAATGAATCACTATGAGCACTATACTCTCAATCAGGAGAAAGCAGGTGTTATTTATAAAACTCAAAATGATGCTTAGAGGTTGATTTTTCTATTCTCTTTCTTTTTTTTGCTTTCCCCAAATCCCAAATTACTCTCCTTCAGCCTACAAAAAAACTTTTGTTTTTTCCTCCCTACTAAAGAAAAAAAATCAATCAATAATCACTTTAAAGTTTTTATTGATATCTTTTGTTTTAACATCATCTACATTTCCCAATGTATCCTCTTTCCCTCCTAGAGTCATTTATTAAAAGAATAAAAAAAGAGAAAAAAAGTTGAATATTAAGAAACCTGTCAAACAATCTGCCATTACACATTGCACTCACACCCCTAGATCTCCATCCTTCTGCAAAATGGGAAGGATATATAGTCTCATGTGTCTTCATATAAGAATATATAGAACAAATACAAAGAAAATACAAAATAGTTAAGAAAGAGGAAACATTAGCAGTTTCTGGTTTCATGACTGTTATTTTCAGGTAATTGCTTTGGTGTATTCCTTGTTCAACTTCTCTTCCCATCTTCTCTGTAGTCATTATATTCATAATTTCTTGCAAATTACTTGCAGTGGAGTGATATTCTGTTATATTCATCCATCACAACTTATTTAGTCATTCCTGAGTTGACAAGATTTTCCTTTGCTTCCAATTCTTTGCTACTACAAATATGGTCTACAATGTGTCACATCAGGCACTGCTAGTCTCTAGACAAAGAATGACCACAAAACAGTTGCTGTCTTCAAAGAACTTACATTCTATATAGGCAGAGACAATGTGCTGTGTACACATATGAGTGCATACAAAATAAATATATTTAAATAAATGTGTCCAACACTCCTAAGGAATTTCAGTGCTGTGATATTGAATCAGAGTAGAATTGAAATTAGGGAGGTGATAGAAGTACAATAGAAAAGGCGTGAAATTTGGGCTCAAACTATAAGGTGTAATTCTTGCCTCTGCAAGACTTTAGATAAGTCACTTTATATAAATCATTCCATTTCTATAAGATTCAGTTTCCTCAGTATAAGAAACAAGGGATTGAGCTAGATAGTTTCTATCATCACTTCCAACCCTAATTCTGCACTGGAATCCAAGGTACATAGTAATAAGATGAATAAATTATCCATCAAGGTATATTCCTATCTTTTCTAACATAAGTTTGACTTTTATTTTTCTAACTAGCAGCTCAGCTCTTTCAACTTTGTTTTCCTTCAGTCTTTCAAGGGTTGGAGAACAATGTAGACCAGGGACAGAGATAAATAAATGTTTTACAATCTGAGCGAGCTCATATTCTACAGCCATTTTAAAATGAAGAAATAATGATGGTGCAAATGACAGTAAACATATTTGATTACTCATGGTTATTGTTAAAAATTTATGTGGTACAGGGTGGCTAGGTGGCTCAGGGAATAGAGCACCGGCCCTAGAGTCAGGAGGACCTGAGTTCAAATCTGACCTCAGACACTTGACACACTAGCCATGTGACTTTGGGCAAGTCACTTAACCCTAATTGCCCTCCAAAAAGCAAAAAAAAAAAAATTTATGTGGTACCTTATAAAATGCTTCATATACATTATTTCATTGAATCCTTACAATAAACCTGTGGGATAGGGACTATTGGAATTGTGGTATTGTAAAATTGGTATCCCCATCTCGCAAATGAGGATACTGAAGCCTGGAAAAATTAAGTGTTTTACTCATGATCACACAGTTAGCATATAATGGTGCTCTTTCCAACGATACTGATCTCATAATCCTCAAATTTGAAGATCTTTTCTCAATCATCATTACTGACCTCTTGGCTGCATTTGACAGTATTGACTAATTGGATAATCTCTTTTCTCTGTTTTCATTTTTTTCATGACACTAATCTTTTCCTGATTTTCTTTTTACCTGTCCTTCCACACTACAGTCTTCTTTGATGGCTCATTGTCCACAGCACCTCCCTCACAGACTGTGGGTGTTTCACAAGGTTCTGTTCTAGACCCTCTTCTCTTTCCCCTCTAACATTCTCTGGGTGACATTATCAGCTTCCATGGGTTTATATTTATGCAAATAACTTATAGCTCAGCAGATCTTGCCTCAGGCTCACCTCTGGGTTTCAATCCCACATCATCAACTCCCTATTACACATTTCAGACTATATGCCCCTGAGACTTTTTAAAGTCAGCAAATCTAAAACAGACCTCATATAACTCCCCAACCCACTCCTTTGCCAAGCTTTCCTGTTTCTGATGAAGGTGTCACCATTCTTCCAATCTCTCAGGGTTGTAACCTTGGCAACATCCTCAACTCTATACTCTCCTTCACCCAATGTATCTGATCAGTTCTCATATCTTGCCATTTTTCCTTCCATGATATCTTTTAATCTGAATCCTTCTCTCTATTCACAGAACAATCAACTGAATTGAGGCCCTTATAACCTTTTTCTCAGATTGTAGCAATGCCTACAATTTGGTTTTGGTGCCTCAAGTCTCTCCCCAAAATTCATTCCAATTCATCTTCCAAATCACTGCCAAAGTGATTTCCCTTAAGTAAAGATCTGATCAATATTCAATAGATCCTAGTGGTTCCCTGTTGCCTTTAGGATAAAATAGAGACTACTATTTGACTTTTAAAGCCTTCACAACCTGGGTCCAACCTTTCTAAGTTCATTGTCCCCTACTCTCCTCCCCTTCATTCTATAATCTATCCAAACTGGCCTCCTCTCTCTTCCTTCAACCTCTATCTCCCATCTCGCCATTCTTCATGCCTGGAATGTGCTGCTTCCTCATCTTGTCCTCAAAGAATCCTTCTCTTCCTTCAAGACTCAGCCCAAGCACTACCTTGTACACGAAACCTTTGCTGATATTCCCTGCCAGCTCCCAAACTCTGAATGTTCTCGCTACCTAAATGCCTTGTATTTTTATAACTTGCGTTTAGTTTGTATTTGTTCTGCATGTATTTCTTTTTTTAAATAGTACTTTATTTTTCCAATTACATGTTAAGACAATTTTGAACATTCATTTAAAAAATTGTTCTAAATTTTCTCCCTTTCTCCCCTCCTTCTCTCCCTAAGGCAGTAGGCAATTTGATAAAGCTTATATATGTGCAATCATGTAAAATACATGACCATATTAGGCATGTTGTGAAAGAAGAAACAGATCAAAAGAAAACAGTAAAGAAAGTCAAAATTGAGCTTAGATCTATCAGTTCTTTCTCTGGATGTAGATAGCATTTTCCATCATGATTCCTTTGGAATTGTCTTGGATCATTGTATTATTACTGAGAAGGGTTAACTTATGCATAGTTGATCATCACACAATGTTTCTGCACATGTTTCCAAATGTACATGCTGTCTTCCTTAAGAGAATGCAAGCTCAAGAGATTGTTTCCTTCTTTGTCTCTATATGCTCATTGCCTAACACATAGTAGGCACTTGATAAATGCTTGCTGATTGATTGGAGTTAGGTCTTGAATCCACATTTGCTGACTTTAATTCCAGTGTCTTTTCACTGCCCTACTCTGTCTCCCTAATTAAAACACTAATGATGCTGACTTTTGGCACTGGGAAATGCTTTTGGTTACATTTCTCTGCTGCACTTGTACTTTTCCCTACCTCTCTACCTGTTCCTTGGAATTGCATTGTCCATTATTCTGTGAGAGAGCTCTCTAGTTCTGTGATGAATTTAATAAGGCAAGCTGTGCATATGCAGAGCAGAAATTCCTGCCTGGATTATGTGTAGAGGGCTAAGAAATGGCGTAACTATTGCTATCTGTAAGATGCCTCATGGTTTAGGGGCACAGTCTGCATTGGTGAGGGCCAGACCCCTCCAGCTCACACTTCTTTGGGGAGGCATAGGGCTACTAATTTTAAATGGGAAAGATAATGAGTCCTATACTTATATACGTTCTGTCATAGCATTAATGGGCTATAAACCCACATATTACATAAATAATTAAGTTTCCTCAGGGTAAAAATCAGCAAATATTTATTGTGTGTCTGCTGCAGAAAATGCTTTAAATTTTAAATACCCACAAAACTTGTTTTCAGTGGATGACTTAAAGAATTCAGATAGAGACAAAACAACCTTGTTTGTTTATTTGTCTTTTGGATTCCTGTTCACCTTGATAATATTTAGTAGAGATAAAATTCCAGTAGTATTTGCCTCAAATCTTATTGCTTTATCTTTAGTTATGTTGGTCTTAAAAGTGATAAACCTAACTTCCTTCCAAGTAGTTGACCTGGGTTCAATTCCTAGCCACAGCACTTGTTAAGGAAGGCAGCATGGTACCCCAGATAGGGCCAGAGACTTGGAACTGGAAAGATCTGCCTGAGATGCTGGCTTCATGACCCCAGGAAAGTCACATTAGTGCTCTGTGGCTTGGTTTTCTCATCTGAAAAATGAAGGGAAGGTACTCTGTGGCCTCTAAGGCTCTGGTTAACTCTAAAATCTATGTTCCCATGGCCACTAGAATCCCTTTAATTATTTATGAAAAATATTAGGTGGTATAAATTCATCAGATATTTGGTCATGGTTTTCACTAGGAGTTGGAAAAGGGACAAGTGACTGATAGAAAAATATAACTTTTAAAATAGCAACACAGTTTTACCTTTAAGGAAAAAAAAAACCACCAAACAGCTTTCAAGCATTGAAAAGGGGAAAAGGGATTAAAATCCCATTATCCAAGTCATAGCCCAAACCATGTGTTCTTTCTTTCTTTCTTTTTTTTTTTTGCTTTTGCTTTTTGGAGGGCAGTTAGGGTTAAGTGACTTGCCCAAGATCACATGGCTAGTTTTGTGTTTAGTGTCTGAAGCTGGATTTAAACTCGGGTCCTCCTGACTCCAGGGCTGGTGCTCTATTCACTGTACCACCTAGCTGCCCCCATGTGTTATTTCTAATTGTGTGTTCTCTACTCTTCCTTTTCTAAGAAGTAAAATAAAATTTCCCCAAATCATCACTTTCAGTCTTCTCTAGACTGAACTTCATCTTCAGACCAAGCTTCTCCACTCTTGTACTAGGCCTTATAAAGAGTCCTGTTTTTTACAGGAAGCACTAAAGCTGTCTAGTCACAGGAATCTTTCATTCAAAACTTGTCTTCAAATCCTGTGGCATGGGACTTCCTGTTGGGTGAAACTGCTCTATGAAATGTTGCTTTAGTACTTTGGAAATGAAAGCCTCTTGGGTGAATTCTTTGTGAGTCTAGGTATGTAGCATATTTATTCAACAACAAAGTGTTTAGGGAGTCAGTGTGGCATAATAGAGAATCTGCCATGGAGACTTGAATTCAGATCTTGTCTCTAACATGTACTGGTTGTATGACCCTAGGCAAATCACTTTACCTCTAAGTGCCCCAAGCAGCTCTCTAAAACTTTGTAGAACAGGTGCCCATTTGCATTGGTAAAGGGAATTTCTTCATAGGCAGTTCTGTATAATAATACAATCACAAGTTTGGAAAAAAAAATCCTTCTCCTCCCCAACACATACATTAAAGTGAATTATAATAGTTTATAAAAATGAAGTTGTAATTGATTTTTACAAGTTTATATTAGTCCAGGATGAGAATGAATTTGATGTAGAAGGCCTGTCAGGAAGTCATTGTTTCAAGTCCTAATACCCACCCATATGTACAAGCAATGTGACCTTGGTCAAGTCCCTGAAACTCTTAGTTCTTCACACAGCTAACTCTCTGAGACTACAAGTTACACATGGAATAAATATGAGTGCCAAGGTTATGTGCCCCATAGGAGCTGACACTCACCTTGTTACTTTACCAGAAACTGTGCAGATTCTTTGGGTTTTAACTTAGCTATGGGATCCACTCTTGTTCTTCATTATCCTCCTTACCTTTCTCTGGTCTTCTGAAACTCCTTTGATTCAGAATTGGCTATGTGCCAAAGAAATGGCCTTGTCATCGATGATGGCATTAAGGCTATTGTGCCATTAATGATGAAGAACAACACCCAGTCCTCTGGGGATTGAGACAACTTAGTTACCTCTCATCTGGGTTGATGGTATGGTTTAGCCTTACCAGACATTAAAAGTCACAAGGTAGAAAAGTCAATGTATATACCGGTATATATATCTCAAGCATAAATACCTAATATTCAGCATTTTTGCTGCAAGTGTCCATTTGGACGGGGATATTAGCAGAAGCCTAGCTTGCACTGCATGATCTAGCATCAAATGCCATTTTGGCTCAGTGTCCAAAAATCCACTTGGTCTATCAATGTGTAAATCATACTGTGGTTGGATTTTACACGGTCTGAGAGAAGGTCATTAAGAAAGCAGTTGATAAGAAATACCTTTGTTATTCTTTCCAATTCTCTTTGTAGGTCTTGTGTACCATGGTCTGGCAGCCTGGATACTGTGTAAAGATCGGTAGCCCAAGGCGATTAATACTGAGTGGTTTGTCAGGGCTGGGTGTTGCAAAGAAAAATTTGGTTTAGTTTTTGCCCTAAGACAAAAATGCCTGATAACAAAAATGCAGTGGGATCAAGACAGACAATGTGGCTCTGAATTCCAGTAATAGGGAGAAAGCTTAAGTTGCAAATGACACTGAAGATCTTAACTTTCTTTCATGAGATCTGAATATTAGCCAGAAGCTTCTGTGATAGTGACAGTGACAGTGGTTTCTCAAGGAGCAGAAGAGCTAAAGGGTAGGACTCTTTCTTATAGGACCTGAAGATGATTGGTTTGGAAGAATAGTTCAGATAAAACTCACAGGTGTTGTGGTGAAAGGAAAAGACTAGTGAGTATTGGGAGAGGGAGGATTAAATGTTTGATGGGGAGGGAAGTTTTGGAAAAGAGTAGAAGTAACAAGTCAACAGGCTCATCATATGTTCTTGTTTCAATTCAACTAACATTTGCTATGTGCTAAATATATGGGATCATAGTTTTAGAGCTGGAAGAGACTTGATAAGCCATCTAGTTTAGGGAATTTATATTCTATTGGGCATCTCTTGTTGACTGAATCTATTTCCTCAGACAGGTCACTTAGGGATATTTCTTTTTCTTGTGAAAAGGTTTTAGTGTTCACATGGAAAGTAATGTTTGGAGTGTCTAGTTTCTCATGTATCTTCAAGCACTAGATCAGGTGATAGCCTTAAAGAAGCTACTTGGATAGTTGTTCTTGGTTTTTTTTTTTCTTTTTTTAACCTCCAGTGCTATAATGGACAAGTATAGTTGTGGCTTTAAGACTTGCTCATTGAATTTGAAAGAAAATTATTTTTGCCAGATTTAAAAGCCACTTCTATACTTCTATTGAAAGATGGTTAATTTTCTGTATTGTTTCATGTCTTATGAAGCAGGAAAACTGCGTCATTAAAACAAACAAAGAAACAAAAATGACCTGGAAAATCACTCTTCATAAGAAGGTACCAGGGCCTAGGCAGTGCAACCTACTATAAACTATATGTGTGAAATAGATAGGTGTGCCAAGGTTTGAAAATAATCAATGCTCCCTAATTGAGGTATGGCTTAGTGTGCTATTTATTTAATTAGGACAGGAGACTAAAAACTAGCTTCTTCTAATTCATTTACTAGGCAGGGCCCTTGTAATAAAGGTTACTGAACTATCTCCTAGTCTTCGTATTTATAAATATGGATGTATAGAATTACCTGGATCTTTAGGATTTTGAAACTGAGATAGCAGCAAAGTATCAGTATCTACAATGTACAAGCTAATGTATAAGAGTGCTTTACTTCCTTTCTTCCTCCTCCTCCTCCTTCTCTCTCTCTCTCTCTCTCTCTCTCTCTCTCTCTCTCTCTCTCTCTTTCTCTCTCTCTCTCCCCCTCTCTCTCCTCCTCCCTCACCTTCCCTCTCTCTCTCCCTCCCTTCCTTCCTCCCTCTCTCTCCTTCAACTTCTTTGATATAGGGAATTACACTAAGAAAATAGTCTTAAAGAATTGTCCTGGGAAACTGAGAAATAAAATGATTTGTCCAGGGTCTGTGGGCAATACCAAAGTAAAAAAAAAACCAAACCATGATTATTGCTACTTAGAAAGCTAGGTGGTATAGGGGATAGAGCACTGGACCTGGAATAAAGGAGGCCTGAGTTCAAATCCAGCCTCAGACATGCACTAGTTATATGACCCCGGGCAGTTCACTTAACCTCTGTTTGCTTAAGTTTCTTCAACTATAAATTAGGATTGATAATAATAGTAACTACTCCCTGGGGTTGTAATGAGTATAAAATTAGTTAATATTTGTAAAAATGTTTAATACAGTGCCTAATACATAGCACTTAATAAGTGTTTCTTCTCTTCCTCTCACAGAACTTTTAAGTCTAATTGGGGAAGGAAAGACACAAATACCCAAGAAACAGTTTAATACAAGAGCAGTCATAAGGCAGTACATGAAAGATATGCAAGAATTTGTCTGCTAGGTTTAAAAAGAAGGACATTTTCAAAGTGTTTCTTTATCTAAACTTTGGGTGGGGCGGGGGGAACTTACACTGTTAGTATTAGAAAAGAACAAGCTACATAATATAAAATGAAAGTTTAGTGATCATAGAATCACAGATTTAGAGATGGAAGAGACTTGAAGGTTATTCAATACAAAGCACCTTTTTTTTAGTTAAAAGTTAAGTGTGCCCAAGCTCCCAAAGGTAATAAGACAGTAAAGGCAGTATTTGATACTGCATCCTGTGACTCTTCATATGGCCTTCTTTCCTTTGTATCCCATTTCCTCCCTAGTATTTAATTATTTCCATATTTAGTTATTGTGAATAGTATTTTTTTAAAAGCAATCAGGGTTAAGTAACTTGCTCAAGGTTACACGGCCAGGTATTTCTGGGTGGGTGCTAAGTGTCTGAGCCCGGATTCGATCCCCAGGTCATCCCGACACTGGAGCCGGTGCTCTTACTCACTGTGCTCCTGGCCACCCCATGAATAGTATTTTTGAGATTATAAAAAGAAATCTTAGCACTAGGAGGGACCTGAGAAACCATCTAGGGCAGCTAGGTGGTGAAGTGGATAGAGAGTTTAAATATTACTTCAGCTACGTGTTAGCCATGTGATGTGATCTTGGGAAAATCATTTAACCTTTTCAGCCTCAGTTTCCTCATTCATAAAATGGAAATAATAATAGTGCCTACTTCACAGGATTATTGTGAAAATACAAGGCAAATGTGCCAAGTGCTTTGCAAACCTTAGAATGCTCTATCAAGATGTCATCCTCAAAATCCAATCCCTGCTTGAAAGTATGAATGACTTTTGACATATCCAACTAGCCTTAGTCTTTTCCTTCATGACCTTCAGTGATGGGGAATGATTTATTTTAAAATGCAGCCCCTTAGTTGTCAGTATCATTTTTGTTTCATAAAAGGAGTTTGGTAGGATCCTTTCTTTGTCTATTGTTGCAAATAATTTATTTAATATTGGAATTGGTTGATCTTTAAATGTTTGATACAATTCACTTATAAATCTATCTGGTCCTGGTGCTTTTTTTACTTAGGAAGCTCATTTATAGCCTTTTCAATATCTTTTTCTAAAATAGGTCTATTTTGGTATTCTATTTCTTCTTCTGTTAATCTAGGCATAGTAATTTGCATGATGACTTTATTATATATTTAAAAGGAATAGCAAGTTGTACATAATATATTTGCAGTTTCATGTGCAATCATTTTTATAATTATGCCATGTTGTAGAAATGTTTGTCTTATTCCATAAATTAAAAATAAAATAATTTTTTTATAATGTGATTTTTTGCATTGCTGGATAGTTTTTAATCTCTGCTGCCATATGCCATTTTCCCACTGATCTTACTCATGGGACCAAGCATGACTGATTTAAGTCTCTCCTCTTCAGGTCTTTGAAGGCTGCTTATTATGTTTCCTTTTTTTTTTTTTTTTTTTTTTTTTAAAGAAATTGGGGTTAAGTAACTTGCTCAAGGTTACATGGCCAGTTATTTCTGTGTGTGGTGCTAAGTGTCCGAGCCCGGATTTGATCCTCAGGTCATCCCAACACTGGGGCCGGTGCTCTTACTCACTGAGCCACCTGGCCACCCCTATTATGTTTCCTTTAAATAATAAGACTAATAATTAATTATTGCAGCAACTCACATTTGCATGCAGTTTTGAGATTTACAATATTTTAGGTCATTTTTTCCTGAGGATAAACATCCCTGGTTCCTTCAGTCAAGTCATTTATGACATGGTTTCATATCTCATTAACTATTCTAGTCACTCTTGAAGAACTGGAAAGTTTTAAATGTCCTTCCTAAAATGTGCTACCCTGAACTGAACACAGTACTAGAAATGTGGTCTGGTCTGACTAAGGAAAAGTATATCAAGATTACTGTCATCTTTGTTGTTCTTGGCTCTAGACTTCATTCTCCCAAACTAGCTTTGAACTTCTGCTCGTGTCCCACCCATCTGGGTGTCAAGGCCATGATGGAGGAGAAGGAGAAAGACTAAGGTTCTTTTTTTTCGTTTTTTAGTTCCAAATCAAAATTAGAAGAAGAATCTAAAGGAAAGGGGAAATGCCTTTTTAAACAAATTCCCTGGAAACCAGGAAAAGTCTATACTGAAGTCATGTGACATTGTAGTTATACTGAACTTGGAGTCAGGAAGACTTGAGATTTATTTCTTCCTTTGGCATTTAACTAGCTGGCAAGTTATCTAATCTCTTTGAATCTGTTACATTATTTGAACAATGATGAGTTTGAACTATAAGGTATCCAAGATACTTTCCAGCTCTAAATCTATGATCCAGTGTACATTTTAAACTTGATTTCAGAGGCAAATTTTAGATCGGTCAGTTTTTGTGAAATGATCTGCTTTCTTCAACTTCATGACACTTGGCATCTCTTTGAGTGATTGTTTTGTTCATCCTTTTTTTTCCTTTCTCTTTCAATGTAATTAACATCACTTTTTGTTTTGGGTATTCCCTAGTTCCCCTTAAGTGTATTGGTAAGACCCTGGGGAGTTCCATAGCCAGATTTCATATTCACTGTCTTAGGAGTTTGAAAAGAAAATCAAGAAATCTGCCTATCATTTATGATAGCTTTGACAGACACAAAAAACTTTCATTTAAACACAGATGAAGTAGAAAGAGTAAGAAGACAGGTTCAAATTATATCTTCATGAGACTTATGCATCATGTGACACATAAGATGGAAGACTGGAAATTTTCTCTGATCCTCACAACCTCTCAAACCCCTACAAAAATAGGAATTATAGGCAAAAATAAATCACTTTATTTTATCTACATTGTATAGGATACCAAGAACTTCAGAGAAGCAACAGAGAAGTTTGGTCCCTAAACTCTAAAGTGTACACTCAGCAACCCTTCCCCAACCACTCACTACTTATGCAGCAGGGTTACACAAGCCACATCAGGGTTTATAGCACAACAAAACTCTACTACCTTCTTTTCTTAGTGTAATAGAAATCCAAAAATACAGAAGCATGCTGTGGTTGGAACTGCAGTTCTCTGTGCTTTAGTTCTCAGACAGAGAACTGAAGAATAGAAGTAACTATGACAGACTCTAGCATGCTCCTGACTGAAACAAAGGTTCCAACATCCATCTGGCATCAGTTCTGTCCCCCAACAAGTCACTTGAGGTAGAGACTGAGGCTGATAAAACATGAATTGCCCAGCCTCATACAATACTGACATGGCTTTGAGATCTGGCCCTCTAGGAAAAGGGGACTGGTCAAAGGGGAAGGAGTCAGAAAGTGAATAATAGGAAAATATAAGGAAAAGAACTGAAATTGCCAAAGATCTCAAAAAGAAAGAAACAGTTAATATCCTTGAGCATAACCAGAAAAAAACAAAATGAAAGCTATTAATAACGGGAGGGAATATGGCCTCCAGATAAAATAAATGAGTCCAGGCATTTGTTAATAAACATTGTAAAACAAAGAAAAATTAATATCTGATTAAGCAAAGGACTTTTTGGATTTGCAAGAGATCATAGAACTGCACCAGAATGTTCCTGGATTGTTTAAAAGAGAAATGAGAATTATGAAAGTAGAATCTATGGTCTGCACTGCAGAAATAATTAGCAGGGTGCCTAGGTGGCACAGTGAGTAGAGCACTGGCCCTGGAATCAGGAAGACCTGAGTTCAAATCTGGTCTCAGATACTTAACACTTACTAGCTGTGTGTTCTCAAAAGTGAAGGAGATCAAGATGTATCCCAAAATGATATGCTCTGCAAGCCCAAATTGAATTGCTAATGGAAAAAATTGGAAATTAAATAGAAAGCTGTATTTGAGTCATTCTTAGGAACAAAACCAGATCTGAGCAAATAGTTTGCTTTTCAAATCACAGTTTTGCTACTTACTACCAGTGTTACCCTGGGTTAAGTACCTTAGTACCTTAGCCTCTATGGTCCTAAGCTTTACCACCTATAAAATGGAAGTAGTTGGACTAGATACCCTTTTAATGTGTTTTCTTGAGCCTATTATCTGCAAACCAGGCCAACTACATCTTCTGGGGACTCTAGGAGTACATTTGAGGGATTGGGATATCTCTTCTCTAATACACTAAATGGCTTAAGCTTTAATCTAAGGGTATTCCTCACCACTGCTAGACATGTATGGTTATCTCGCAGTTAGACTTGGAAACCAGTTAGGTTTTACAAAGGGATATTTACTTTGAAGATATAGCTAGAATAGAAATATAAGCATTCTTTCCAACACCTGGGGGGGGTCACTTATTAAATTTTTTTTGGAGTGGGGTATCAGACAGCTTGGTTTCTTCATCATATCAGTCCCACCAAGTTTACATACAAATACGATATCACTGCTAGGTAAGTTCTTGTCTTAAGCTATTGCTGGGCTGGCTATCAAAAGTTATTCCTTGCTGAAGTATTGGTGCTAGGCTCACTACATGACCTGACAGAGACTCAACTCCTAGGCTCCTGGATCTAGTATGGCTTGCTGTCCTAACCTTTCAAAACTCACTAGGTCATAGTTTCCAGTTTCCTTCACCTAACATGAAGGAACAAATACTGAGGCAAAAAAACTGAGACATATGTTCATGGGGCTACATGGTGACATTGGAGGGAAAGGGCTCAAGGTCTCTCCCCTTATAGCATTGCCTCTCACCAGATGCCCTCAAGAAGTCACACGAAGAAGAGAGTGAAACCCAGAGAGATCAGTTGAAGAAAAGAAGTCTAACCAAGACAAGAGGCTGACTAATTCCTCTTGAAGTTAGACAGATTCAAGTTTTGTGACTATATTCATTCAAAGAGGTTGCTCTTCATCGTAGAACTAGCAGATTGGAACCAGTCACAGAATTACCAGGTATGCTCCAAATCTCTCCTGGGCATTTATATTACATATTATCATAACTTTCCCAGACACAGGGCACCCAACCACTTCCACATCGGGAATTGTAGCAGTAACATTCTTTGTATGATCATAAAGCCTAGACTCAGTAGTCAGCACTTCATCACACCTTCTAAGATCTCTTTTAGTTCTAAATCTGTTTAGTTCTAAATTAATTCATTAAGTGCTTATGTTCAAAGGGCAGGGTATCAAGACAAAAAGGAAAATAGTTCCTGCTTAGAGAAGGCATAAAACAAGATGCTTCAACATAAAGTGAAACTAAAGCTTTATTTTTGTGAGTCAAATAAAATCAGACAACTCAAATAGCCAACACCAAGTCAGGTTTTCAGAAAGCACTTATGGCTTTCTTCAAAGCCTCACAAGCATCATCACCTGCCTAACATTTAGTAAATGCCTCCTGGGTGTACATCATCATGCTAGACAATCATTTCCTAAGGAAAATGTTTGAATCAAAATTACCATGTTCCTTTGGGCAATGAGCAACTATTATTCTTTCTTTGGAGATCATTCTTTCTTTTCAGTTAAATGAAAGGATTCAGTGAGCTTTGGAATCTGGAAAATCCAGTCAACAACTAAGAACAGTCTCAACTTGACAAGACAAGGTTTCAGTGTGTAAGAATTTGAACTGAGAATTGAAAATATGAATTTGGACTGGTCACAGACTTCTTCAATTGACAGATGTAAGTCCTGTTGTCATAGTAAGAAGAGGAAATGTTGATGAAATTTATACTTTAAAATTTTTAAAGCTTTGTTTTCATTTTAAAAAATTGTCTCTGAGGCAAAAATGATTCATTGGTCTTTTTTTGTGGAATAAAGAAAAGACCACTAGACCAATTTGTTGCAGGGGTGTACAATGATTAAAAACAACAATGACAACAACAAAATATTGTCACTATGGTCCTATAGAAAGTCTGGAAAAGGTTTTTTTTTTTTTTTTTTGCCAACCTTGCGTATGTGAAAACATTTTGTAATTATGTAGTATTCTGTGTTTTGGAAGGTTCGTTGACCTTTAAAATAAGTTCTCTTCAATGCTTTTACCAACCATAAAGATGAAAGCTACATAGCTTTGAGTTTTGCAAGTCATTTTAATGAGATAATATGCCCAAGACATCACTAACTTTAAAATGTTTTTGTAGTTCGAATTATATCACACTTTGTAGTAATTGCTATTAGCTACTCAGGTGGTACAGTGAATAGAGTGCTAGAGTTGGAGTCAAGAACCTGGGTTGAAATTCTGCTTCAGACACTTATTATCTGTGTAACCTAGGACAAGTCACTTAACCTCTATGCCTGCCTCAGTTCCTCATCTGTAAAATAAGGATAACAATAGCACCTACTTTCTAGGGTTGCTCTAAGGAAAAAAATTAGATATTTGTGAAGCACTTTGCAAAGTTCTGTGAAAAGCACCTTAAGTAGGGTAGCTAGGTGGCGCAGTGAATAGAGCACCAGCCCTGGAGTCAGAAGGACCTGAGTTCAAATCTGACCTTAGGCACTTAACACAAAAACTAGCTATGTGACCTTGGGCAAGTCACTTAACCCCAAATTGCCTCCAAAAAGCAAAAAAAAATATTATATAAGTATTTGGTGGTGTTAAAATTATTGTTGTTGATTTTTTTCTCATCTTTATGGGGTTTTTTGTTCAATTTGATTATTTTTAGTTTTCAAAATTTATTTCCACAAGATTTTGATTTACAAATTTTCTCCCCATCTTCCTCCTACCCCCACCCCAAAATAGTGATCCTACTGAATACCCCTTCCCCCAATCTACTCTCTCTTATGTTCTCCCCTATTCCCCCCTAACTTTCTAGTAGGGCAAGATGGATTTCTATAACCCAGTGCCTGTATATCTTATTTCCCAGTTGCATGTAAAAAAATAATATATTTTTTTAAACATTTAATTTTAAAACTTTGATTTCCAGATTCTTTCCCTTCTTCCCTCCTCACCCACCCCTACTGGGATTCAATATAGGTTATACATGTGTACTTATGAAAAACATTTCCATAGTGGATATATTGTGAAGGAATGACTATATTTCCCTCCACCCTATCCCCCCCCCCACTTATTCTATTTTCTACTTTGACCCTGTCCCTTTTCAATTTACTTCTAATCAAAATGCTTCTAATTACCCTCCCCTGCAATCTGCCCTCCCTTCTATCATTCCCCTCTTATCCCCTTCCCCCCCACTACTTTCCTGTAGGGTAAGATACCCAATTTAGTGTGCATGTTATTCTTTCCTTAAGCCAAATTCAATGAGAGTAAGGTTGACCCATTCCCTTTTGCCTTCCTGTTCTTCCCCTCCATTCTAACAGTTGTCTCTTTCCTCTTTTATATGAGGTAATTTACCCTATTCTATCTCTCCCTATCTTATTATAGTCCTCTCCTCACCTCTTAATTTTATTTTTTAGATATCATCCCTTCCTCTTCAACCAACTCTGTGCCCTCTGTCTATGTATACATGTACACATATATACACACATTCACATATGTATTTATGCACACATATACCCTCCTATATAAATATATATGTATACATATATATTCCCTTTAACTGTACTCTTACTGAGAAAAGTCTCATGAGTTACAATTATCATTTTACCATGTAGGAATGCAAATAGTTCAATTTTAATAAGTTCCTTAGGATTTCTTTTTTCCTGTTTACCTTCTCATGCTTCTTGTATTTGAAAGTCAAATTTTCTATTCAACTCTGTTTTTATCATCAAGAATGTTTGAAAGTTCTCTATTTCATTGAATGACCAAATTTTCCCCTGAAACATGATACTCAGTTTTGCTAGGTAGGTGATTCTTGGTTTTAATCCTAGCTCCTTTGACCTCTGGAATATCATATTCCAAGCCCTTCCATCCCTTAAGGTAGAAGCTGCTAGATCTTGTGTTATCCTGATTGTGTTTCCATAATACTCAAATTGTTTCTTCCTGGCTGCTTCTAATATTTTCTCTTTGACCTGGGAACTCTGGAATTTGGCTATAATATTCCTAGGAGTTTTCTTTTGGGGATCTATTTCAAGAGGTGATGGGTGAATTCTTTCAATTTCTATTTTGCCCTCTGGTTCTAAAATATCAGGGCAATTTTCCTTGAGAATTTCCTGAAGGATGATTTCTAGGTTCTTTTTTTTATCATGGCTTTCAAATAGCTCAATAATTTTAAAATTTTCTCTCCTGGATCTATTTTCCAGGTCAGTGTTTTTTCCCATGAGATATTTCACATTGCCTTCTATTTTTTCATTTGTTTGGATCTGTTTTATAATATCTTGATTTCTCATAAAGTTGTTAGCTTCCAATTGCTCCAATCTAATTTTGAAGGAATTATTCTCTTCAGTGAGTTTTTGAAATTCCATTTCCATCTGGCAAAATTGACTTTTTAAGGCATTCTTCTCCTTATTGGCTTTTTGGACCTCTTTTGCCATTTGAGTTAGTCTATTTTTAAGGTATTATTTTCTTCAGTCAGGCTATTGACTTGCTTTTCATGATTTTCTTGCATCGTTCTCATTTTCTTCCCAATTTTTCCTCTCCTCTTACTTGATTTCTAGAAGCCTTCTTGAGCTCCTCCATGGCCTGTAATCAGTTCATATTTTTCTTGGAAGCTTTTGATGCAGGAATTCTTACTTCATTGTCTTCCTCCTGGTCCATGCTTTGGTCATTTTTGTCCCCAAAAAAGGATTCTCTTGTCTGTTTGTGCTTCCTCTGCTTTTTCATATTGCCACTCAATTACTTGACTTTTGAGCTTTTTGCCACAGAAGAACTCTGCTTTCAGAGAGGAGAGCTTTGTCCCAAATCACTGGGGTCTTCTCAAATGTTGTCAGAGGTCTGAGCAGGGTGCCCTCTGTATAGAAACCACACTGGCAAACTGTCATTTCTCACCCTAGGACCACCACCCAAGACTGTGATCCTGATCCAAGCAGGTCAAAGCAAGAGTGATTACCCTCTGAATGGTTGCTTGGTTCCCCTATGATCTGTAGGCCAGGAGCTCCTGAGGCAGCCATGCAGCAGCTGCTGCTGCTGCAGTGCTTCAGCCACCTCTTGCCCTGGGGGCAGGGGCCATACCACACCCTTCCTTTCCAACAGAGTTCCTGACTGACTTTTTACTTTCTTTTTGGAGTTAATGGATTGAAAAGGCTGGAAACCACCATAGCTGCTGGTGATTCACTCTCCTGAATCTGCTCTGGCCACAGCTGCCTCCCTGGGGCCAAAACTATGTGGCTCATGTGGGACTGCACTCGGCTCCCAACACTCTGCAAGGAACTCTTTCTTTCAGACTTCCAGGCTGCCTTCAGTGGGAGATATGTTTTTCTCTGTCACTTTGTGGGTTCTGTAGCTCTAAAATGTGTTTAGAGTCATATTTTATAGGTATTAGAGGTGGTTGTGGGGGAGGTCATGGAATTTCCTGCTTCTGCTCTGCCATTTTTGCTCTGTCCCCTCTCATCTTTATGTTTAAAGGAACTTAGATTAAAATCGTCCTGGGACAAGCTGCTATCATTCTGTTCTTTTGTAGTGTACTATTGCTCAAGTAGAAAAAAAATACACACACAATGAATTTCTGGTAATTGAATGCAAGCCTGTAGATTCATCTTCTATAGACTTCCCCAAAGTATTTTTGGAACACCAGTAATAGGCAGAAGGACAGGGATGATGCGTACCTTTTCACGTTCCCATATAGCATTAATTTCTTCTGTTTTGTCTCAGAAACCAGTGTAGCCATAGTAAATGAAAAATAGCCATTTTAATAGCTTAAAACTGCACTAATAGTTTTGGGACACCCAGTTTTTTGAGAGTTTTTCCATTCTTTTTAGTTTGAAGGTTATTACTGTTCTGTATAGCTATAGATATAAAAAAAGGTTTTTATATTTTTGTGGGTGAGTGTTGTATCCAGGCAATTATGGGTGATAGTTTTATCTATGAATGCTCTGGTTCAAAAACAGGTTATTTGCTGAATCCCATGAATCTTAGTTTATTCACATAGTTATAGAGATTAGAGAGTCTTGTTAGTTTATGAAAAATACTGTTATTATCTCATTCCCAACTCTTTAAAATGTGTTCAGATATTATTATTAATTATCATTGTTATTATTAATTAAGCTGGGTTTAGAGTCAGGAATACTTGATTTTAAATCCCAACTCCAATACTACCTGGCTATATTTCCCTGGGCAAATTTCTCCAGTTCCCTTGGAATTCTCTGCCATGGTGTACATAAAATATGATCTGTTTTAGGGGAGTTCCCACCCAATAATTTCTTTACTCTGAGGAAATCACAGCTCAGTTGTGTCTTGTCCCATGATTACTATCATGACAAGTATATCTAAAAATGTGAGACTCTCATTTAATTTTTGATGAATGAATTGGGGATGATTGAGTGAGGAGAGGAAAGCAGCCTCATTCTACCTGAGCTTAGTTGTGTATCTATCTGAGAGCAAAGGGAAAATGAGGGAGAAATACTCTTGAGGCCCTAGAGTTTTATCCACTTTCAGCCTGTATGTTCTGGTGCCTAAGGTTTGATTACATTTGCCATCTCTGCTTCTGGAACCACATGTCAAGGCCAAATATAGTCACTTTGGTGAGCAAAGATTTTTTCCTCTTAACCTCACAGAAAATCAAAAATTAAGTTCTCTTTTTGCCCAGAATTTTCAGTATCATACTATAAAATTACATGATCAAAGAGGTGTATGTGTATGTGTGTATTTTTTCATGCTTCAAAATTATACTAAAAAAATGCCCCTCTTTGCCGGCACTGAAAAATGTAATGGTCAGATTTACTATCAAGTATAGAAACTTACCAACTCTCTCTTGGCCCTGGCCTCCTCAGTTCTAAAATGAAAAGGTTGGGTTGGATGAGCATTAGGGCCCCTCGTGATATTATCATTCTATGGTTTTATGATTCTAAAACTCTGTTGGAGTTTTTACAATTTTTTCTTTCCCTCAGTATGGAGAACACTAACACAAACAACTGTCCGATTCAGATGGTGCTGGAGTGAGTGCTTCTTTCTAGGCTGAATGGAATCACATCTCTTTCTCAGGGAGATAAATCACAGGTAAATTCTTTAGAGAGGTGAAAACTAAGATCTTTTTGTAGTTGTTGATCCTGTTGAAGAAGTTATGGAGTTCGGATTTCTGTTCCTGTTAATCTGGGTATAATCTGAATTTCCACAAATCACATTTTATTTTCACTACATGATGTCAAGCTTCTTGGTAAAGGAACTTTTTACTGAATCCTTGGGCACATTGAAGAATCCTTTAATCTATGAACAATCACAACCTAATTGTAATTTTGTATTTAAAATGTTGGGTTGTCTTTAAAACAAGTCACACCTGTATTAGACTATGCTATTTAAAATATTTTGGAAAAAAAAGTAATTTCATCAGTGTGGAAAACATCTGATATGGAAACTACCCATACCCATGCAGATTGACATGTTTGCAATTTAATCTCTTAGAAAGTTGCTTGGGGGAACTAAAAGGTTAAATGACTGACCACTGGAATTCTATCTTTCTTCATCTCAGCCTCCTGGCTTCACTGACTTCTTTTATGTCCCAACTAAAATACCAAGGAGAAGCCTTTCCTGATCTCTCCTCATTCTAATGCCTTTCCTCTATTGATTATCTCCAATTTATACCATGGAGATGTTGTTTGTGCATAGTTGTTTGCAAGTTTACATCCATTAGATTGTGAGGTCCTTTGGGGCAGGGACTGTGTTTTATTGACCACTTTTTTGGGAAGGACGGGGATCTTTCTTTGTATCCCTAGCACTAAAGCATAGTGCCTTGCACATAGTGAGTGCTTAATAATGCTTATTAACTAACTAGCCTTTGGTCACACAGCTAGTCTGTTTCAGAGGTGAGACTTACTAGTAGGTCTTCCTGATTCCAAGGTTGGCCCTCTCTTTGTTACCATGATGCTTTGTCTTCTAATTTCGCAGCCTCTACCCTCTTGCCACAACCAAATGACTATTATGCCTTCACAGCATCAATCCCAGGAATGCCCAACTTGAGAAATTCTACTGGCTCTAACAGTCCATGCTGTCAGCAAGGCAGGCAAGGTCAATAGAATTTACCTGTCCTGGGAAAGGGTAGTAGTTAGTGCACTCCTTGGAAAAGTGGGCCAGTACTATTAAGCAAAAAACCTCAGGAAGGCCTTCCTTTACCCTTGGTTAATAAGAAAATGGATGGATTTCTAGTGAAGACTTCATACTGTTCTTTTAGGGGGCCCTGCAATACAAACGGTGCTTAGATAGGTTTTATTGAGCTCTTGAGCTGAAAGATTGTAGAGTTAAAGGTAACATGCTCTAGACCAGGGGTATCAAACGCAAACAGAAACGGGGTAAATTAAGCCATACATAATGATCCCTGCAGACTCCATTTTGACTTTAAAAACCACAAATGAACTTGATCTAGCTTCTATTGTATTTTTATTTATTGTTAGCTATTTCCCAATTATATTTTCAATCTGACTTGGGATGCCCTGGGGCTGGTGCCAGGCACAGGGCCTCTTTTGACACCTCTGGCCAAGAACACTGAATTTGGAGTCAGAAGACAAGAGGTTCAATCCCACCAAGCTCTGCTTCTTACTAACTGTGACCTTGGGCAAAATACTTTTACTTCTCTGAGTGTACTACTCCATCAAATGATTGGGTTGGACTACATGACCGCTGAGGTCCTTTCCAGCTCAAAAGCTGTGGTCTGTTTCTCAGGAGCAATCTGTATTCATTTGCATTTACATGGTATAAATGTCATTCTAAGCTGTTAAAAAATATAGCCCTTGAAACTTTCAATCAGAAAGTCAGGGCCAGTAGGCAAGGCCTTGGCAGGTGCAAAAGTACTGATTGTGCTGTATCTTTCTTCCCATGACTTTATCTTGTTATTTGCAATGTTTACTGTTTATACAAAAACCTTCTCAAAGGGCCTCTTTCAAGGCCATGAGGGGCCTTAGGCATATCAGCACTGGTCATATCTAAGGCATTAAGGAATAGGTTATTTGAGGTTGTACATTGAACCTAGGTCATATGGAAAGTTTTTTCTTTTCCGTTTTCAGTCGAAAGAAAAACAGTGAATTGTAGAGGGAAAGTCTCGAGTCTACCAGATTTGAACCTTTAACATTTAAGTATACAAACTTCTGCCTTCAAATATTTTTAATGACAACTCCTTAAAGACAAAATAAACCATAAAAATTAAATATTTATCTGAAACTGATGTTAGTTCAGTTTATGTTAGTTTTGTATTGAATGCAGATTATATATTTTTCATCTCATGGCCAAGCCAACTTCCTTTTCATTTCCTTAACTCTTTCCCATCCAGAAATTCAAAAACATTCATTGAAGCTTAATTAGTATAGAGTTACACCTTTTAATTTGCACTACTGTATATGCTAGCAAGTTTGCATTGAATTCTTGGAAAAAGCATATGAGCTGAGTGTCAGGATTTAGTTGCCATCTAATACATAGACAGCACACACACTCCATCCCTCCTCCTTTCCCTCCCTTTCATTTTTCCCTTTTATATTCCCAACTCTCCCTTTTCTCTTCCTTCTCCTCCCCCTCTTTCTCCTCTTTCTTCCCTTCCCACCTTCCTCATTTCTCCTTTCCATTTCCTGCTTTTTTGTGGACCTGTGAATCATTGTTTTTCTTTTTTTTTTTCTCCTTTTCTCTTTGAGGATGAGGCAGTTAACTCTGAGGGGTGTGTTCACAGGTTAGTTACCACCTGTCTTTTCCACTCCATACCTGTGAAGTTTGTTCTTTGTATCTGTGAATCACAAGCCTCTTTTTCTCCCATTTGCCTGATGTCTGGCTTTCTAAAGAGCTGCCCCATTCTTGAACAGAGCTGTGCCCCGCAGGGCTTTGTGGGTTGCTGTGTCCTCCCAGGAGTCTTTTGCTCTGCCACAAAGTTTGAAGTTGTATGCTTGATGTATCCTGTACATTTCTCCCTCTTGTACTTTTGTCCCTTTGTTATCAGGCCAAAGAATTTCTCATCCCAGCAAGAAAAATGGAAAGCAGAAAGAAGCAGTTAGGGAGATAGGAATTTAAATTAAATTTCCCTTAAATTTCTTGACATGGAGAATTGTCTGAGGCAAGAAACCAGGCAGAGCCTGGTGCTTAAATGACTATATCTTAACATTACATAGTAATGACACACACTTACCTCTAGAATAAATAGGCCATGCTTTTCTAGTCTCAGTTTTCTCATCTCAATGTCAAAATGATGTCTAAGACCCTTCCCAGTCCTAGCATTCTACCAGTGTATGATTATTTTGCAATCAATCAATATCAATCAAGAAATGTTTAGTAAACAACTATTATGTGCCAGGCATCGTGCTAACCACTGGGGATACAAAAAAGAGGCGAAAGATAGTACCTGCCCTCAAGAAACTTCCAATCTAATGACAGAGACAATGTGCAAGCAACTATATAAAAAAGCAAGATAAGGATAAATAGGAGATAATTAATAGAAGGGAGGCACTGGAAAGAAGAAGGGTTGGGGAAGACCACAGCCCTAGGTTACAAATATATTTCTTTCTCTGGGTATAATTGAAATGGAAATGTCAACCTTAAAAAGAACCAGTAGAGGGCAGCTAGGTGGCACAGTGAATAGTGCACGGACCCTGGAGTACAGAGGACCTGAGTTCAAATCCAGCCTCAGACACTTAACACTTACTAGCTATGTGACCTTGGGCAAGTCACTTAACCCCAATTGCCATCCAAAAAGCAAAAAGAACAAGTAGATTCTGAACATTGTCTCTCTTGCAAAGGTGAGATAACATGTAAAATGGGCTTGACTCAGAGGTAACTCAGAGATCTGAGTTCAAATGTTTTTCAGATATTTACTATATGACCATAGGCAGGTCATTAGCCTCCTAGAATTTCAATTTCTTCATATGGAAAATGTAAATAATTATGTTTGAATTACCTATCTTACAGATTTATTATCAGGAAAAGCATTTGTAAACTTTAAAGTACACAATGGAATGAGGGAATAAAACTTTGAATTTGGAGTCATAGGATCTGAATTCAAAACCTATGTCTACTATTTATTACCTGGGTGACATTGGACAAGTCATTTAACTTCTCTGGACCTTAATTTTGTTTTTCATTTATGAAATGAAGGGGGCAGGGAATAGGATACGTGATTCTCAAGTTCCTTTCCAATGATACTTCGGTGATTATGTTAAACAAGTATAAATTGCATATACTATCGGCCATGCTTGGAATACTCTCCTTCCCTCTCTCCGTTTTGGAAACCTCAGCTCTCCTCCTACATGAAGCCTTTCTCGTCAACCCCCCACACCTACCACTCATGGTTAGTGCTCTCTTCATTCTCCTCACAACAAATTATTTTATCTTTACTGTATATATGTGTGCTTGTTTTTCTCCAGGAGAATATAAGCTCCTCAAGGTCAGGGATCTTTCATTTTTATCTTTTTATTCTGAATCCAGCAAGGAGTAGGTGCTTAATAAATGCCTTTTTTTTTTGTTATTTTAACCCATCACAGAACACACTGTGTGTGAGCTGCACACCAGTGACCAGTACAGGAGTACCTAAGTGATTGCCATTCAGAGAATCTATCCAAAGAACCTCTTGCTTGGGGGAAATGCATTATCAACTTAAGCATTTTTGCTATACTTCTATATGGGTTCATCTCAAGTCTCAATTAGAACTAGGGAGAGTCCTTAGAAAATAATTCCTATCTCTCAGTCACTTGTGTCATTTTAATTTATAACTTTATGACACTAGACATCAGCAGGAAAATGCTAAAAAAGACATTCTCCGACAGCCTCACGACATTGTCACTGTACTGACGGGCTAATTTGTCCTTCTGAAAGGAGTCATTTCTGGGATAATTATTTGGGGCACTCAATGACAGGTTCACACTATTCTGGGTATGAGCTGCATTGTCTGCTGACATACATACCTGGAAGATAATGCGGGTGGCAGGTAGAGTCTACAAGTGACTCATCTGTCTTCAAACAGTTCATGGTACTGTTCACTCCTTTTTTGAAGAGTTGCATTAAAAATATGGATTGAAGGGGTTGCTGCTGGTATTTCTTATGCAAGCATGGCTTAAAGGAATGCATTTGTTCTTTATTTGTCACTGAAGCAGAGGATGTTTGCTCAAACTAGCCCCTGTAGAAGAGGACCAGTAAAGACAATGGGCATGGAGAAACACAAGATTCCACTTATGGTATTTCTGAAGTTTTCTGTAAGTCTTACCCTGTAAATCTTGCCCTGTAAGACTGCGCTATGCAAGACTATGTTTGGAATTAATCCATTTTAAGTCTGTTTTGAATAAGGTTACTATATTATAGGAAATGGTCTCTGTATTGAAAACTATGAGGTGGGTGGCGTAGTGGGGGTGGTCAAGAATCATAGATTTTAATCTCAGTAATTCAATTCATCAAACATTTGTTAAAGAACTATTATGCACAAGGTCCTATGATTTGTACTAGGTACTCAAAGATAAAAAATAATAGTCCTTGCCTTTGAGAATCAATCAACAGGTATTTATTAAGCACCTACTATGTGCTACTTTGCCAGATGTTGAGGATATTTATATAAAGAACAAAATAATTGCATTCACAAAGAACTTGCATCTTAGTGGAGGAAATAATCTCTCTAGATAGATAGAGATATATAGATAGAGCTATAAAACATAAATATAAAATTAATAAATACAAGTATATACAGTCATTAAATACAAAGTAGTTTTAGAGACAGGGCACCATCAGGCATATTGGGAAAGACTTCATGCAAAAGACAGTGTTTGAGCAATGTTGAGGTGGAGATAGGAGAGCATACATTCTAAGCATGAGGGACAGCTAGTGCAAAGGCATGAGATTAGAAATGGAACATCATGTGTGACAGAGATGTGAAGTCATATTTGAACCAGTTACTGAGAGCCAAATATTCAAGTTTCCTTGTGTGTGTTTATCCCTCAGAAATCAAAAGTGACAAATCATAGCTACCAGCCAATACATTTTTTTTTGTTGATCTTCTAGATTTAAAAAGTAACAACAACAACATGTCAATCGGGTATTTTTTTTTTCCTTTAGAGTCAGAGGTTAAACATTTATCAGCATATCCCAGTGTGAGAGAAACAGAGAGAAGTCCAGTTTGTCTGGATTGAGAATGTATGGTGGGAAGTAATATCCAAAGAGGTGGGAAAGATAGATGGGCTGGATTGTGAATGACATTAAAAACTATCTAGAGGAGTTTATAGCTTATATTTTATCCTGGAAGACTGATTTAATAGAAAAATGACAGAGCCATATCTACGCTTTAGCAAAATTATTTTTCAGGTCTTTTCCCACACTCAAATTCTATGATTGTATGAAATGTGTTGTTGTTCAGTAATTTTCAGTCACATCTAATTCTTTATGACTCCATTTGAGATTGCCTTTTTTTACTTTATCAAATGCTTTATTAATTTCTAGTTTATATCATTCATTTCCGCAAGATTTTGAGTTACAAATTTTTTCCCCTACCCACCACCCCAAAATAGCAATCCCACTGGATATCCCCTCCTCCAATCTTCTCCCTCCCATATCTTCAAAATTTTCTAGTAGGGCACAGTGGATCTCTATGCCCCAGTGCCTGTCTTATTTCCCAGTTACATGTAAAATAATATTAATAAGAGTATATAGACACTTTAAACATTTCATTTTAAAACTTTGAATTCCAGATTCATTCCCATTCTCCCTTGTCACCCACCCTTACCAGGAAGATAAGCAATTCAATATAGGTTGTATGTGTGTAGCTATGCAAAACATTTCCATAGTGGATATATTGTAAAAGACTAACTATATTTTCCTCCATCCTCTCCCACATCCCACTTGTTCTATTCTTTACGTTGATCTTGTCCCTTTTCAAAAGTGGGTGCTTCCAACTTCCCTCCCCCCCAGCCCACCCTCCCTTCCATCATCCCCCTTTTAATTCCCTTACCCCCTACTCTCCTTTAGGGTGAGATACCCTATTTAGTGTGTATATAATTCCCTCCCTAAGCAAAATTCAATGAGAATAAGTTTGACCTATTCCCATTTGCCTTCCTGTACTTCCCCTCCATTGTGACTGTTTTCCCTTGCCTCTTCCAAATCAGATAGTTTGCACTATTTTGTCTCTCCCCATCTCCTCTTATTATATTCCTCTCACCTCTTAATTTCACCTTTTAAGTATCATCCCTTCCTATAAAATTGGTTCTTTGCCCTCTATCTATGTATACCTATACAAATATATACACATGCTCATATATGTATTCATACGCATATATACCCTCCTATATATAGACATATATATCTATGTGTGTATATGTATATACACATTTCTATTCCCTTCAACTATTCTCATATTGAGAAAAGTTTAATAAGTTACAATTATCATTTTTCCATGTAGAAATATAAATAGTTCAACTTTGATAAGTTCCTTATGATTTCTTTTCCCTGTTTACCTTCTCATGCTTCTCTTGCTTCTTATATCTGAATGTCAAATTTTCTGTTCAACTCTGGTTTTTTCAGCAAGAATGCTTGAAAGTCCTCTATTCCATTGAATGACCATATTTTCCCCTGAAACATGATACTCAGTTTTGCTGGGTAGGTGATTCTTGGTTTTAATCCTAGTTCCTTTGACCTCCAGGATATCATATTTCAAGCCCTTCAATCACTGTGTAGAAGCTGCCAGATCCTGTGTTATCCTGATTGTGCTTCCACAATAATCAAATTCTTTCTTACTGGCTGCCTGAAATATTTTCTCCTTGATCTGGGAATTTCAGAACCTGGCTATAATATTCCTAGGAGTTTTCTTTTTGGGATTTTTCAGGAGGTGATTGGTACATTCTTTTGACGTCTATTTTTCCCTCTGGTTCTAAAACATCAGGGCAATTTTCCTTGAGAATTCCTTGAAGGATGATTTCTAGGTTCTTTTTTTGATTATGGCTTTCAGTTAGTCCAATAATTTTTAAATGATCTCTCCTGGATCTATTTTCCAGGTCAGTGGTTTTCCCAATGAGATATTTCACTTTGCCTTCTATTTTTTTCATTTGTTTGGATCTCTTTAATGGTATCTTGATTTCTCATAAAGTCATTAGCTTCCATTTGCTCCAATCTAATTCTGAAGGAATGATTTTCTTCAGTGAGCTTTTGAGATTCTTTTTCCATCTGGCAAATTCAGCTTTTTAAGGCATTGCCTTTTTGAGCCTCTTTTTGCCATTTGATTTAGTCTATTTTTTTTAAGGTGTCATTTTCTTCAGCCAGGTTGTTGACTCTCATTTCATAATTTTCTTGCATTATTCTCATTTCTCTTCCCAATTTTTCCTCCATTTCTCTTATTTGGTTTTCAAAATCCTTCTTAAGGTCCTCTATGGCCTGTAACCAGCTTGTATTTTTCTTGAAAGCTTTTGGTGCAGGAGTTCTGACTTCATTGTCTTCTTCCTGTTCCATGCTTTGATCCTTTTTGTCCCCAAAATTGGAGTGCAAAGTTGGATTGCTCTGCTTGCTTTGTTTCCTTTTCTTTCTCATGTTGCCACACTCACTTACTTGACTTTTGAGCTTTTTGCCACAGTAGGACTCTGCTACCAGTCAGGGGAGCTTTGTCCCAATTTCTGGGGTCTTTGCAGCTACTGAAGCTATTAGTTAGGGTGCCCCCTCTGAAGCCTCCACATGCTCTGGCAAGCTGGTCATGCACCCCAGTACCTCCACCCTAGACAGTGATTCAGATCCAAGCAGGTTAAAGTAAGTGTGATTACCCCTCATACTGGTTGCTTGGTCCCCCTACAGTCTTCAAGCCAGGAGCTGAAGCTACCACATAGAGGCAGCTGCACTGCCACGGCACCTCAACAGCTTTTCCCTCCAGGGGTAAAGGCCAGACCACACTCCCAGACTACAGGATCCCAAAGTCCACGCTGCACTGACTTCTCACTTTGTCCTTAGCATCTATGTGTTGATAATTCTGGAAACCACCATAGCTGCTGGTGATCTGAAGTCCCTTCAGCTGCGGCTGGCTGTGGCCGCCCTGAGGCTAAAACCTTGGGCTTGTGCGGGGCTAGGCTCAGCTCCCAGAGTGCTATGCTGGCCCCTGCCTGATGGCCTGCTGGGCTGTCCTCAGCAGGAGGTTAGCTTATCTCTGTCATATTGTGAGTTCTGTAGCTCCAAAGTTTGTCTAGAGTCATTTTTTACATGAATTGAAGGAGGTGGAAGCCAGAGCCATACGGAAGTCCTGTTTCTACTCTGCCATCTTGACTCTGCACCCCCCCCCCCCATACTCCCCCATTTGAGATTTCTTGGCAAAGATACTGGAGTGGTTTGCCATTCCCTTCTCCAGCTCATTTTATAGATGAGTAAACTGAGTCACATAGGGTTAAGTGATTTGCCCAGGATCACACAGCTAGTTAAGTGTATGAACCTAGATTTGAACTCAGAAAAATGAGTCTTCCTGACTCCAGTGTCAGTGCTCTGTGCATTATTATTACTATATAATTTTCTTCTGTAATCCATCTTTTCCTACAGTTCTGCAAGTTTCCTCTTTACCTGTAGGTTACACATGTCATGAGTCTTTTCATTACTCTTCTTTGAATTACCCTTCATTCCCCACCCAACTCAGCTCCTGACTTTCTAGACTTTGCCACCATGTCCTAGCTACTATTTCACCTGGAATATGCCTCTACTATGATGGCCCCCTCCTCTCATTGGTGAGTTTTTCCTGGGACCTCCATTTTGGGGAGGGGCTTATGCCAGCCATTCTTCATTCCCCTCCTAGTTCTGCTTCTAACTTTCCAGATTTGCAAACTATTCTCCCTCTTGATGTCCACCCCGACCTTTTCAGCTCCTTTTTGTCTGTTGTCTTCACATATTGTTCCTTGAGGACAGGGGACTTCTTCCTTTTTGTTTGTATCCCTTGATACTTTGCACAGTGCTTAAAGTTATTAAATACTTGTTGTCCACCTTTTTATGACGCTTTCAATTTTTTAGAGGCATTTTTCTATCATGCACAGATAGAATCCTGTGATGAAGGGGAAGGGAATAAGCATTTAGACATCACTTATAATGTGCCAGGCACTGTGCTTTTTACAAATATTAGTTCATTTGATCTTCACAGCAACAATGAGAGGTAGATGCTATTTTTATCTCCATTTTATATTTCAGGAAATGCAGGCACACAGTCACTTGCTCAGGGTTGCAGGGCTATGAAGTGTCTGAGGCCAGATTTGAACCTGGGTCTTCCTAATTCTAAAGCCAGCAATCTAGCAACTATGCTACCAGCTACTATGTTAAAGAAAAGTCTTGGTTTCTGAAAGAAGTTGGAGTCATTAAAGAAACTTTGCAATTTTCTTAATGAAATCTAACCCCCACATTCATGCACCACCGTCCTTCTAGGCTCTCAGGTTCATAGCCTTATTATTTTCCTGGACTGCTTATTTTCCCTCATCCCTCATCTCCAATCAGTTACCAAATCTTGTTGTTTCTACCTCTACTCACACCTCAACTACTCTTCCCAACTTCATCTTCGGAGCCATTTCTTTTTTTTTTTTTTAATTAATCAATTAATTTTAAGTTTTCGTTTTCAACATTCACTTATATAAGATTTTGAGTTCCAATTTTTTTCTCCCCCTTTCCCAAGGTGACAACCAATCTGATATAAGTTATACATGTACAGTCATATTAAACATATTTCCATATTAGTCATGTTGTGAAAGAAGAAACAGAACAAAAGGGAAAAACCATGAGAAAGTAAAAAAAAAATAAAATTAGAATGCTTTGATATGCATTCAGACTTCATCATTCTTTCTCTGGATGTAGATAGCATTTTCCATCATGAGTCTTTTGGAATTGTCTTAGATCACTGTGTTGCTGAGAAGAGCCAAGTCTATCAAAGCTGGTCATTGCATAATGTTGCTGTTACTTGTTCTGCTTACTTCACTCAGCATCAGTTCAGGTACATCTTTCTAGGTATTTTATGAAATCCACTTGCTCATCATTTCTTATGGCATAATAGTATTTCATTACATTCATTTACCACAATTTGTTCAGTCATTCCCCAATTGATGAACATCCCCTCAATTTCCAATTCTTTGCCACCACAAAAAGAACTGCTATAAATATTTTTGTGCATGTGGGTCCTTTTCCATTTTTTATGATCTTTTTGGGACACATCCCTAGTAGGGGTATTGCTGGATCAAACAGTATGCTGCTTAGTTTTATAGCCCTTTGGGCACAGTTCCAAATTGCTCTCCAGAATGGTTGGATCAGTTCACAACTCCACCGACAATGTATTAGTGTTTTAATTTTGGGGGAACCATTTCTTTAAAAAAATTTTAATTATGAAATGTTAATAAAGAAGTCAAACATTTCAATATACAAAGAACCGGACAGATGACTATATATGAAACTGTGAACTTGTCATGGAGAGTTTTTTAAAGTGTTAAAAAGGTAATAACAAAATTGCCTCATTTGTGTCTATTCCTGAATGTACTTTTATTTTTTCTGTGTCCCTTTAAATTTTTATTGATTCTGTTTTTTTATCATTTATTTACTGCCCATTGACTTCCTTCTGCCACCCTTCAAAAAGAAGCTCTACCTTCTAACAGATATAGTTAAGTAAAACAAACAAACACATTAGATGTGCCTGAAAATGAGTCTTCATTTGCTTTTCTAGCCCATAATCTCTCTGCCAAAAAGCAGAAGGCAAGCTTCATTATCAGTCTTTTAAATTCATTTGCCCCTGTTTTGATTAGAGTTCTGAAACCTTTCAGTTATTTTCTTTTACATTATAGTGATCATTATGTATATTATTCACCTGGTTCTGTTTAATTCATTCTGTATCAGTTCATAAAGGTCTTCCCAGACTCTTCTGAATTGATCATATTAATTGTTTCTTGTCACTCAATAGTATTCCATTATATTCAAATAAGACAATTTGTTCCACCATTCCCCGATTGATGGGAACTCACTTTGTTTCCTATTCTTTGCCCCGATAAAGAAGACTGCTATAAATATTTTGGGGCACATGGGTTCTGTTACTCTCTCTGCATTTGGCTTCTTTTGTCTAGAGGCTTGATTGTGGGTCAGAATGTCTTTTCAGGTATAGTTTGGGGAGTAATCTTTACTTTGTTACATATTAGTGTATCAGGTATTGACAGAATCTAAACATGTTTCCTTTCTTATTGATGCCCATAGACTATTGTAGAAATGTTGGCAAATCAATTCCATTTTATATCTATGTTTTCCATAGAAATTCATGAAACAAATTTAATTTTCATATCGCTTTAAAACATTATTAAACATAATTTAACATAATAATAAACATAAACTTCTTCCAAGCTCAATTTTTAGAAAAGCCTGTGCCAAAATTATAGTCGTTCTGATTTCACATTGTGTTACTCTTTCTTATGTTGACTAATGCTATCCCTTTCCCTTTTCCTCATCTTTCTGAATTCTTATTTATGTCAATTGCATATCAATTTTCCAACAGATACAGCAGCCCCCAGCAATGTAGATGCTAGCCGGTTGATGTAGATGCCTGTGGCTGCCGAACTGAATTTCTCGATATATTTATTCAAGCTCTTTGTAGATAAGGCACTCTATACATCTAACATGTTATAACATCTAAGTGTTATAAACCCCTCCTCCCTCCCAGAGAGAAGTTAATGAAAAAATGTAGCAAACAGGATTTTACAAAAGTAAATCGTTTAGTTTAGTTTAATAAGGGTAATTGCTCCTCCAAAATATGACAAGACAAGTCCATTGTGAGAAAATTCAGTGAGAACAGCCCCATGCAATCTGCCATGGTGGCATCCACACTATTAATATCCTTTCTCAGCCTGGTTAAAGAAGATGAATGTGACACTTTCAGATCATTTTCCAGCACTGCACAAAATGATGCTAAATTAAGCCTAAGAATTAGAAGAGCAAGTGACACAGAGCTCTTCTTAACCAGGAGGGCCTTCTTTCCTTCTAATCATTTCAGAATATAGAGGTAGATTACTTTGGAGAATTAAAATGAAGGGTTAAAAAGGATCCTCCTTTCCCCAGAGAGCACAGAGTCTGTTTGCCTAGTAAAGTCATTCACATACAAAGGCCATGTGAGCCCATTCTCATGATTACTGCCTCCCCAGAGATTTATTGGTTGGTGGATGATCGATTTTTGTGTTAGGGATGGGCATTGTTCAATTCCTACTTGAATCCCATATTAACTCCCTATCTGTGTTATGTTATTGGTGGGAGGGAGAACCAAAATCATTAACTTTTCTCACTTCCTAGGCTGTCTCATAGACAGTCCTTAGTCCAAACTGCAATAGGTTCCCCCTTCCCACTCCAAACCTGACCTTCCCCTCCCACAACACACATGGAAAAATGGCAGAAAAACTACTTGTTGGGTTCTTGTCTTCTTACAAGAGAAGCCCCTTTATGGATCAGGAGGCAGGCACAGTTAGTGGCCGGTGCATGTCTGCTCCCCCTTCAAATAACCCACAGTAATAATAGCTGACATTTATTTGCCCTTGGAAATTTCCAATGTTTTATGTATGTGAACTCATTTGTTCCACCACAATATGTGAGATAGACACTATAGGTGTTTTGATTTCCATTTTATAGATAAGAAAACCATGGCTCTGAAAAGCTAAATGATTTGTATTTGACCAGTATGGTAATTAAGTGAGTAGAGAGGAAATGTGATGAATGTGAGAGATGTGGAGGAAGACAAAACTTGGCAACAGATTGAATTTAGGGCATGGGAAGTGAGAGAATAAAGATTTGATGTTCTAAGAGTAAATTTGTACTTCTAAATAAATTTGTAGTTCTAAGAGTAAATCTAGGCAACTGAAAGGATAGTGATGCCTTAAAAAGAAGGAAAATGTGGCAGAAATCAGATGACAAAACTGGGTATTTGAACAGGTTTGAATTCATGGAAAAGGTACATTTCCAAACTTGTCTTGCTCTCTCTATTCACTAGAGTAATAGCTTCAAGAGAACTCAGAGACTATCTAGTTCACCCCCTTTTCCCATTTCATAGATGAGGAAACTGAGGTCCAAGGAAGCTATAGGACTTAGCTAGTAGTCATCAAAGGCAGTATTTGAACCCAGGTCCTTGAACTTCAGAGCCAGGGCTCTTTCCATTATACTATGCTACCTCCTTTCTTTCATCTTTAATCTCCTGAAGGTGATTCAACTGTGGATAGTTTATAACTGCTGTTATTTCTTTTATGGAAAATATTCGTGTTTTTGTGGTGGCACCACCCACTTTCTTCCTTCCATTGAGAATCTCTGCTGACAGTGGAGCACTCTGTGTGTGTTTGTGTGTGTGTGTGTGTGTGTGTGTGTGTGTATGTGTGTGTCTACCCATATAATCTAGGTTTAAGACTCACCTCTGGTATATACTGATTGTATAATCTGGGCACATGGCACCAGATCACTCTCTAAGATGATAAATTGAAGCCTGCATAATATGGGTTACCTGCAATAATTGATTTCCTATATCAATGAAATCATAGGTTCAGTTCTATGCCTAGATCATTAATAGAAAAATCATTAGAAATAATTGAGTGATTGACACAAGATCAGACTGAATAAAAATAATAATTTAGCCAATAGGACCATTTTGAAGGTCAACACTCATTTTGATGATGTTTTGTTATGTTTATTAAAACATATTGCTTTCTCATCAAACCTGGAATTTTTTTTGTGTGACTACCTTGTTTCATTTAAAAATTACATTTCCTTCCTTATCCCAACTTATATATACTCTGCTATCCATTGTTTATGGGTTAATTCTATAAAATACCTTTTGTTTCTTCCTGGTTTTCAGTTTGTTTACAGGTCTATCCAGAGTTTGTCAAAGTCCTCCTTAAGAGCATAAAGGATTAAGTGCTTAATTGAAGTCCAAATACATTGCAGTTGTTTCATTCTTTCCATTCAATAACTTACTAATCAATATAATTATAAATCATAATCTAGTTCACTGGCTAGCCAGGCACCAGTATACTGAGACCTCAGGAATTGACAACCTTTGCCAATTTTTGTCCTTATCTTCCTGAAAGGCAGAGTTGACTCCCTTAGTATAACCTTTACTGTTGTTGTTCAGTTATTTTTTAGTCATGTCCAACTTTCTGTGGTTTTCTTGGAAAAGATACTGCATTGGGTTTGCCATTTCCTTCTCCTGCTCATTTTACTGATGAGGAAACTGAGGTAAACAGTGTTAAGTGACTTACCCAGGGTCAAATAGCCAGTAAGTGTCTGAGGTCAGTTTTGAATTCAAGAAGATGAGTCTTCCTGACTCCAGGACCAGCATTCTATCCCCTGTGTCACTGAGGCTTCACTTAAAGGTCCTCATGGCTGATAGGAAGGACTCCATCATACATTGCCAAGGGAATCTTTGCTGTGTTATGTTTTCAGGCTTGAGTTTTCAATCAGGGATCAAGAAGTGACAAAGTTGATATCTATCTTTTTGTTATTAAATAAAACCACCATTCCCCCCACTCCCAACTTAGTGACTGGTAGAACCCCAGAATTATGGCCTGGAACTGATTATAACTCATGTGTATATCATCCTTTGTGGTTTACAAAGCACTTTTCTCACAATCAAGAAGTGGGCAAAGTAAATATTATCTACTTGACAGAGGAAAAAACAGAAGATCTTGAACTTTGGTCTCCTCATTTGAAATTTAGGGTTCAATCATCTATACCAGAACTCTGGGAGAGACTAAGGAAGGGGAGAAGCTGCAGTTTTCAAGTAGGGAAATCATTGGAGGGGCGGCCATGTAGCACAGCGAGTAAGACCACCGGCCCAAGTGTCAGGATGACCTGGAAATCGAATCCCAGGCTCAGATACTTAGCACCACACCCAGAAATAACTGGCTGTGTAACCTTGAGCAAGTTATTTAACCCCAATTGCTTTAAAAAAAAAAAGCATTTGGAAAACTTTAAGATTTTTCCTTGTAACTATGAAAGATGAAGGAAGTTTGTGTCCCTATAGCACAGTGGGCTCCCTGAACTATTAGGACTTTCAAAGAAGAACTTTGGGGATGAAAGGCTACCATAGCTTGGAGTTGCCTTTCCAGATAGAACATTTTAGACCAAAGACTGGGAGTTCTCCTAACTATGAGGAGGCCCTATCAACATAGGCTATGATTTAGGCACGTTCACAGAAACAGTGTTGCTAAGTATCATAGTTGCCAAGATGAACAATACAGAGGGTGAATATTCTTGTGGTTTAATTGGCAATAACCTTGTAGTTCCATTGTTATGAGAAAAAGAAATCAAGAAAGACATTGCATATAGAATTTTTTTTTTTTTGCTTTTTTCCTTTCCTAGGATGGGATTAGGAGAATTGCATGTGTAAATTGCGGTACCCTTTGCATTTCTTTATTCTCATAAAGTTTATTTTATGAATGATGGCAATTCCATAGTAGAAACTGATTTGACTATTTTGTATATGTGAGTGTTTATATAACTTTCAGTTTATAATCATTATTAACTTCATGTAGGACTTGCCATAAAACCTAGATAATATTACACATTGGAAAGTTTTTCAGGGTGTCTGGAATCCTGTGAGTCTTGGACAACAATAGCTTCAATATTGTGCTAAGTCTTAAGAGAGTTCCTAAGGTGAGAAGGAGAAGTCAGCTAACAACCTTCCTCTCTGTTGCAGAAAGCAAAACATAGCACTTATGGCCCATTTATCCATAATGAATTTAGGAAAGATATTAATCTTTCTACCCTCAGTGATTGCCTTTGTCTACAGCATCTGCTCCTGCTTTAAAAGGAGCTGCAAATGATATTCTTAATAATACTTTGTGAATTAAAGCTGTTTCCTTGAGTACCTCTTTTGTAATATCATCTTCATCAGAAAGTTTCTTTTAATACATCTATTTATCCTTGAATCAATCAAATCAGGGACTGTGTTATGTCAAATAGAGTAGTTACACTAGATTAATCTCCAGAAAGTTTTAGCAAAAATTAATGAGTTAGTGCATGTGGTGGCAGAATACATATTTTTGTCTTGAGGAATTTTGCAGGTTGGACCCAGTGGAAAGACTTCTGATGATATTCAGTGGGGAAAAGTATTGTTAGTTGTGTAGGAGAAAGCCGCTATCAGCCCCTAGATACTCAAGATTCATTCTGACCAGGGCAGGGTATAGGAATATTTTTACCACTCCAGTTTGAGACTATATGTTCTTTTAGTGTGGTTTGTTGTCTGCCATGTCATATTAAATTGTTTGTTTATAGTGACCTTGCAGTCCACTAATCTCCCAGGTATTTTTCATATGAATTACTATCTAGTCTTCTTTCCCCTATCTTACATGAATGAAATAGATTTTTTTCAAACCAGTATGTGTAAGACTTTATATTTATTCCTATCTAATTTCTTCTTGTAGATTTAGCCCAATATTAGTCTATATTAGCTAAACCTCTCAGCTTTGTGATACCTACAAACATCATACACCTGCTATATGTACCTTTATACAATTCACTGATGTATAATATGGACCAAACACAGATTTCTGGAGCATTTTACTAGAGATGTCCTTCCAAGATAATATATAGTCTGACTCATGGATGAAGATAGCTAGAAACAGAAAAAGAAATAATATTCTCACTGGAGTATACTGTAGATCATCTATATAGAAGGGGGAAATGAAGAGTTCAAGAAACATCATAAATCTGGATCTGAGACATAATAGGGGAGCTTCTACTATTTCAACATCTACTGGAGTGTCTTTCTGACAAAAACTGAACAACTGGTAATCTCTTGACTTCTCATAATGAGAATTCTGTCCTTCAAAAGATTGAGGAAACAACAAGAACAAATATATATTTCTACATCAGATTTCTTACTAACAAGGAGGAATAGTCTGCTCAAATGGAAATAATAGGAAACTTAGAAGGAAGTGATCTTTAAAATTTGTGATAGAGAGGTAGGAGAAAATTGGGTAGAGTCTGAGATTGACCCTAGATTTTGAAAAAGTAGAATGAATGAATGAGGGAGTGAAAAAGCATTTATTTAACATTTAGTATTTTCCAAGAGCTGTTCTTAGTGCTAGGGATACAAATAAGAAAGTGAGAAAGTCCCTGCTCTTAAAAGCTTACATTCTAATTGTTTAAGCAGACATAAGATACTATGGACTAGAATTCTTCAGGGAAAGTTGATTCATGAAGAATGGGAAGCCCTTGAGAAAAAAAATCTAAAGGTTCAAGAAGAAGCAATTCTAGTGAGGAGGGAAAGAAGTCAGTTGTCTAGATGGACCAGTGTGAATGAATATTATTTTATTATTAAAAATAATTTAGTAAACAAATATCTATATTCTCTCCTTCCTGCCCCCATTGGACAAAAGGACAAAAAGAAAAAAAATTTCTCTTAATATGCATAGTTAGGAAACACATGTCCAAAAAAATACATTTCTCATCCTGTACCTGGAGCCCATTAGCTTTCTCATGAAATGGGTTTCATGCTTCTTCTTCCTCCCTTTGGGTCATGGTTATTCACTGCATTGATCAGTATTCTTAAGTTTTTCCAAGTTGTTCATCTTTAAAATGTTATTATATAATTGTTTTTGTATACTTGTTATTGTATAAATTGTTTTGTTGATTCTTCTTCATTCTGCATCAATTCATAAGTCTTCTTAAGTTTCTTTGAAATTTTCATAATTTTTATGTCACAATAGCATTGTATTGCATTCATATATGATCATTTCTTTAGTCAATTTACAATTGATAAGTACCTTCTTATTTTCCGTTTTTTTTTTGACACCAAAAAACTGCAATAAATATCAAAAGGGATTTTACAAAAAGACATATACAGAACATGGGGGCACAGGCAAGAGAATCAATCCATATTGATAGAGAATTTCCTCACCAAGAGTTCTCTAGACTGATAAAATCAGAGTTCTAGACCAAAAAAGGAGAATGAAAGGGGGTGGGGTAGAAATTATTTGTACACTCTGTTACATATTCCTCTGTCATGCAAAAAAAGAAAGACATTGCTCCCCAGAGGGACTTTTCTAAAAAGGAAAGGTCCAGTCTCTTGAATGGAACTGAAAAAAAAAAAGAGTAAATTGATCTCTGACTCAGGTACACAAAAACAGATGGGGAAAGGTGGAGAGGGACAAAGATAGGATCACTGCTCTCTATTGCTCTGTAACTAGAGAAGAGCAAAAGTTTTGTGTTCCTCTTCACTCCATTTCCTTCCATTATTTTTGGTTATAATTAGTCATTTATAATTACAAAAATCACAAGTCTTTTCTTGCTTAATATTACTTTACTTTTTCAAAATCTGACTTCTTTTCCTCTTCCATTCCTTGTCCTCCCACCAATACTGAGAAAACAAGAAAAACAAATCCTGTTACAAAAATGTATAGTTAAGCAAAAACTAATTCCTGCATTGGCCATGTCTAAAAAAAGTCTCAATCTATATCATCTGAGTCCATCATCTCTCTATCTGGACTTGGAAAGCATATTTATCATTAAGTCCTTTGGAATCATGGTTGCTCATGGTCAACTTTCATCAGTTCTATAGCACAAGAGTTTTCCATGACACTCACATTTCATAATTTGTTCAACCATTCCTCTTGATAGATAGCTCTTAATTTCTAACTCTTTGCTACTACAAAAAAGAAGTGCTATAAATAATTTTGTACCTGTGGGTTATTTTCCTTTTTCTTAATCTTTTTGAGTATGGTATTATAGTACCAAGTAGTGGTATTGTTGGATGAAACATATGCAAAACATTAATAAATATTAGGAAAAATTTCCAGATTACTTTCTGAAATGACTGTACCAGCATACAGCTATACCAACACTGCATTAACATACCTGTTTTCTCACAGCTATTCAAGTGTTTGCCATTTTCCTTTTCTCTGGAGTTATTATTTGTCAATCTTATGACTATGAGGTAGAATCTGAGTTGTTTTAATTTGATTTTTTCTAAGTACATGTGTTTTTTATTTTTTTTTAATATGGCTAATACTAGCTTGGATTTCTTTCTCTAAAAATTGCATCCTCACATCTTTTGGCCATTTTTTAACTGGGAAGTGACTCTTATTCTTACAAATTTGAATCAATTCCCTATATAATAGAAATGAGAACATTATTAGAGGAATTTAAAGATTGTCCCCCCTTTTAACTGCTTCTCTTTTAATTTTAGCTGCATTGGTCTTGTTTGTATAAAAACATTTTAATTTCAAGTAGTCAAAATTTTCAAAATTGTATACAAACAAATTATCATATAGTCAAAATTACATATTTTATTTTATGTGATCACCTCTACTTCTTGTTTGGTCACATTCTCTTTCTCTATCCATAGATCTTACAGGTAATTTCTTGCTTGCTTCTCTAATTGATGTTGTTACCCTTTATGTTTAAGTCATTTGGAGCTTATTTCCTTCAAGATCTAGTTTTCATAGACTACAACTCAGTTTCCAGTGAGAACTGGAGAAAAATTTCAGCTTCTACTTTATAAACTTTACATTTAATTTGACAGTCATTGGAGTAAAAGGGAGGCTGCCAGTTTTTAAGTGGTATATCAGTTTTGAGCTAAGAATATCCAACCTCATCAATAACAGGAAATTGCCCTTAGGCAACTTAACATGGCCTTTTTTCTGAGACCTATTGTTCTGTCAGAAACAGACCATGGGAGGATGTGCATCATTATCCCCTCTCCCTCCTAAGAATTCAAAGGCAATGAGTATCAATTGGTAATTACAATGTTGCCGAGAAAAGTTAAACAGGAAGGCTTTTGACTTGAGGACTGGGAGAAAATTTAGAACAAACAAGTATATGGATACTGGAGAAGGCATGAAGAAGAGTAAATGGATATTAGTCCTGCTTATTGGAACATTGTGACACCAACTTCAATAACCTTTCTTGCAGAGATTTTGGATACTATTACTGTATCTCTAAAAGGGAGTGGAATCTTGGGGACTGAAAATTTAACTGTGATTCCGATTAATTGGTAGGGCTGGAAAGAGAATGGGTAAGACCAGTAGATAAAGGACTAAAAGAACTTTGTTCACGAAAGACTGAGGTAACTATTTTTTTTTAAAATTATTTTAGACTTAAACTCCAGAATACAAATACAGAATAGAGAAAACTTAAATATTGGAACTTAAATGCAAAGTATGAAAGGAAAAAAGGCATGTCATATGTATAGGAGAACATAAGAACAGATTCAAAATATGCAACAAGAGATTTTCATTTCAAGAAAGCCTATATGATAAACAATACACTTTGTCTTGAGAACTGTCCATCTTTTCTTTTCTTCCTTGTAAGTTTTCTTTTGTTCTCTACTGTATACTTTTTTACTTTGTTCTTTTTCCTTCTCCCACCTCCCCGCCCCCCCCCCGAAGGTTACAATTAAGTTCAGATATGTTTCTTTATAGCTATAGATATAAACATTGACATATACATGTGCACATACATATATAGGTATATACTTCCCCAAATTCTATTCCTGATCTTTGTTTTTAATGTTTGTGCATATCTCTTGTTTCATATTCCTCCTGCCTTTTCTTCTTTACTTTTACCTTGACTTCCTATTACTTGCCTACCCCCTCCAAGGATTCCTCCCCTATCCTCCCATTCCCATAAATCTAAACACCCTTCTATGCCCCTATTTTACTTATTCCTTCACCCTCCCCTCTAAAGATCCCTCCCTTGTCCTCTTTCCCCTCCCTATGCCCCTACCATTTTATTTCTTTTGAATTTAGAAGGCTTTTATATGGTTCTAAATATATATATGTATTGTTCCTTCTTAAACCCATTCCTGATGAAAGTAGGTTACCAGAACTACCAGCCTTTCTTCCCCATCTAATCTCTCTTTATTGATTCTTCCTCTTCTATCTCATTTGTATAAAATAATTACTCTTTTTAGCTAAATGGTTTTACTTTTAAAATTTATATCATACTCAGGTTTCCCCCAATTTTTCTTATGAGCTACCCAATTATTAATAAGACTCTTAGACATACATTTTATATTTTACATATATAAAAATAGTCTGTCCTTATAGAATTCCTTATAATGAGTCTTTGGTATGTACTTATTTCTCTTGGCTCTTGTATGTCAAATATTCTACTAAATTCAGGTGTTTTTTTTTTTCACAAAGTCATGAAAGTCTGTTGATCAAATATCCATTTTTTTCATTCAGGATTATGCTTAACTGTTGGGAACCAAGAGGCCTGATCCAGGACTCAGATAAAGATCTCACTATGTTCCCTATAGAAGGCCCTGCGAGATTTGTTAAGCTCGCTCCTTGGGTCTTTTGATATGGGTTACACTTAAAAGGATGTTGTTTGAGTTCTGAGATCAATAGACTATACCCCAAGATTTTAGTTGTTAAGAGTTATTTGATTCAGCACTCAGATATCTTTGGGTGGTCAGCTCTAAATGTGATGTCTTTTGAGGACTGCAACTTTGGCTTTGAAGTTTGCTCTCAATTGTATCCATTTATGACTGTGGCTGCATTAGCGGGTACCTGAGGCCTAGATCAAAGGTCTTACCCGAAGACTTTAGTCTCCTAGATAACAAATCCTTATCAAATTATCTATTCTGTGCTACTTCCAGGATATGACAGACTAAGATAATGATAAGAATACTTGAATCCCCTTCCTTTGTCTCATTGCTCTATAAAAACCTTGTCCTAAGAATCAATAAATGGAGTTCATCATTCTTCCTTGAACTACCCACATGGCCTGGTCATTTCTTATTCATGTCTCTGAATCATGCTAAGTGCTGGGCACTGAGCAGCCCATGGCACTTAACTTTGTTGGGTGTGATATTTTTGGTGGGAGTCCAAGTTCTTTTGCTCTTTGATATATAGCATTCCAAGACCTGTGGTTCTTTAATGTCTCTGCTACTAGGTCTTGTGTGATTTTAAATGTGGCACCATCATATTTAAATTGTTTTAATCTTGATGCTTTTAATATTTTATCCTTGAGCTGGGGTTTTGGAATTTGACTGTGATATTCCTATGAGTTTTCCTTATAGGACCTCTTTTAAGTGGTGATCAATGGATTTTTTTTCTATCCCTCCCCTTCTTGTTCTAATGCTTCAGTTCAATTTTCTTTAATTATTTCTTGTATTTTTGTATCAATATTCTTTTTTTATCATAACTTTCACTTAGATTATTTTTGTTTTCTCTTGTTGATCTGTTCTCCAGATCTGTTGTTTTTCCTATAAGATGTTTCATTTTCTCTTCTATTTTTTCATCATTCATGTTTTGTTTAATTGTTTCTTGAGCTCTTATAATTTTTCTGGCTTCACTTTGGCCAATTCTAATTTTCAAGGTGTCATTTTCTTCCTTAAGATTCTGTATTTCCTTTTCTTATTGGTTGACTTTCCTTTCATAATCTTGTTTTTCTTGGATTATTCTTAATTTTTTTAGTTTTTCCTCCATCTCTGCCATTTGATTTTTAAAGTCTTTTTAAAGATCTTTTATGAATTCTTTTTCAGCAGGTGACCATTTGATATTACTCTTTGGGCGTTTCTTTACTTCAATATCCTCCTCTGAAGATGAATTCCAGTTTTCTCTCTTCCCATAATAGCTTTCTATGGTTGGATTCTTTCTCCTTTGCCCATGCAAGTTTAGTGGCAATAGCTTAATTTTTGTAGTCACCTTTAGTCCTGGGGCATGGGGGATAGTGCTCCTTGCCCCAGATCTTCAGTTATCCTCTCTAGCCTGGGACTAAAGCCAAACCTCCATCCTCCTGTAATCACCCACAGCCAGGGGTGTACTGCCCTACTGCTCCTGCACTCACCAGGCAAGTGCTGGTTCCTTCTTACCCCCGCCACTCTTTGTTCACCCTAAGGTGCTATTTTATCTCTTTTGTGGGGAAAAATCTTAAGAGCTTGGAATTTTCTGCCCTACTCTGCCATCTTCCCAGATTCCTCCTTAGGTAACTCTTTTTTTTTTTTTTAAAGCAATAGAGGTTAAGTAACTTGCTCAAGGTCACACGGCCAGGTGTTTCTGGGTGGGTGCTAAGTGTCTGAGCCCGGGATTCGATCTCCAGGTCATCCCAGCACTGGAGCCGGTGCTCTTACTTGCTGTGCTACCTGGCCTCCCCCTTAGGTAACTCTTAAGATGAACAATTTAAGGAGGCATTTCTTAAGAGAACTTAGTTTAGCTTCTATTTAGTGAAGAAACATGATGAAGAGAATTCTTGAGAGACTTTAGTTACCATAGTATTTCCAGAGTTAAGGCAAAGTCAGTAATAACAGCAATAGAGGTGACTGTAGCTGTGATCTTTCTCATAGCTGATACATTGTAATTAATGATTATCGTGTTTTATTTTTATAATTAATAATACTAATTATTTTTATGGTATTGCTTATGCAGCTAATAACTTTGAGACTTATTTAAGCCTAGAAAATTGGGGAATTTATGTGTTTACATGTAATATTTGAGCATATTTATGTATGCATATATAGAGACAAAGTCAGAATTTATAAGAAAAAGCATTCTTCAATTATTTAATAAATAGTATTTAATAAACTAGGGTAAGGTCTCAGAGCTAACTGATTAATAAGACAGATTACAGTCTTGGAAATTAGTGAAAAAATATCAGAACACACTTCTTTGTTATCTCAGAATGCAATATGAAAGAATGAATAGGTAACAAGTCAAGTAGCAGGTTGAATGAAGGGGATTTGACCTGACAGTAGATGAGTACATCCACACAATAATCACATAGATTATAAATTAGTGTTATTAATCCTAAAAGCTGTTATGATAAAATACAAAAAGGAGAATAGTGTAAAATGATGCTGGAATGGTAGGTGTATCAGCAATGCCATATTCACAATGCCTATGGAAATTACAGATATGCTGATATAATTATCCATCGAAAAATACATCATGCTTGCCATATGGGGGAATAAGCTAGAAAATTTATTAAGATACCAAAAGACTGAGTCCCAAAACCAGAAGGTGAAAGCCATCAGAGTAGTTATGAAATTGGCACAGGTAGATAAAGTAGAAAGCACCCACATTCTCAAGCCTTTAAAACAGAACAGGCTACCTCAGGCAAAGGTCCTCCTCTCCCCACTCACAGCAACCACCCAGCGTCCAGGAAGCATGCTCCCAGCAGCTCTGGCCCCTGGCAGTCCTCAGCAGGAGTCCTTAGCAGAAATTCTGGCTGACTCAAAAAGGGCTTCGCGCTGCCACTGCCTCTGCTGCCACTGCCTCTGCTGCCACTGCCACCATTGCCGCCACCACTAGCCACCACAGGAGCTCTAGCTTGGCTTCCACTTCCTCTTGCTCCGCCCCTTCCTGCTACGTCAGCAAGTCCAATGGGGCATGGAAGATCTTTAAATCCCATAACCCTTACATTAGGTTGCTGCCACATGGTAGAGGGCCTTAAATATCAGTATCAGGAGTTGATACTTTTTTTCTTAGCCAATTGGGAGACACTGGCATTTTGTTTTTTTAATATGGTACTAATATGATCAGAGAGATGGATTTTCAAGATTACTGAGACAGTGGTGGGACAAATAGATTGGAGAAGGGGATAGATTAGAAGTAGGAAAGTTAGCACAGAAGCTATCATGATCATTTAGATGAAAGGTGATGGGGGCCAGTACTAGGCAGTTACAATGGAAATAGAAGTAGAAAGACACAAGAACCATTGCTTTTGATGAGATGAGAAGTGACAACACTTGGTGACTGATTAGATACTGGGGTTGATCAAAAAGGAAGATTAAGTTTATATGCCTTTCATTGTATTATCCCTGCCACATTAATATTAAATTAAATCACCATGAGCATATTATGTTTACATGCTTTTACTGTAATAGCTTTGCAATCAATAGGTAAAAGCATAATATTGAATTGATATGAATTAGAATATGAAATTAACATATTCTCATCCTTTCAAAATAACTTTTGTATTAATGAATATGATCAGAGCTCATCTACATGACAATACCACATTTTTAGCATCTATAAAATTGCTATGTACAGGTAGGAGTGATAATAAAAACCTCTACAACTTGCCAATGTCTTTTGGTGAAGACTGCTTTCTCATCCCCAGAAAAGAATGTTTTCTACTATATACATATATATATATATATATATATACGGTGTTTCCCCGATAATAAGACACTGTCTTATTATTTCTTTTCGACAGAAAAACACCAGAGGGCTTATTTTCAGGGGAGGGCTTATTTTAATGAACATTGACAGCAATTTTAATAAACAGGTAAATGTGAACAAAAAAATGTACCTTTATTCAATAAGCAAATCACTGGGGAAGAACAGGATGACGCGCTCACTGCTGCAGCTCTGATTGGATGCAGCTTGGAGCGCGGCGTGCGTTTCACGGAGGGGGACAGTGCATACAGAGGGTACCGTAATGTAGCGTGTAGCTCAGGGGATCACCTTCACTACAGTAGCAATCTCAATAGGGCTTATTTTCGGGGGAGGGCTTATTTTAGGGGAATCTTACACAGTATGGGAAGGGCTTATTTTCGGGATAGGTCTTATTATCGGGGAAACACGGGTATATATTTAGCTTCCCTGGACCATGTTGAATAAAAAAAAAACATTATATATTATGTATATATGTAAATATATACAAACATATTTTGCAAACTTATATACAGGTTGCCTGCATCATTAAAACTCGAGCTCATTAAGGGCAGGGATGGTTACGGCTTTTCTTTGTATCTCCAGTACTAAGTATAGTGCCTTGCCTGTAGCAAGTGCTTAATAAATACTCCCAAGGTGGTCCCTCATCAGGCTCTTGATGAATCTGCAACTTCTGCACATTATTCCTAGTTGTGCCCTCTGGGACCACCCAGGATATATCTAATCTATTTTCAAATCTGTTTTCAAGAGTCACATTGAATATGCCTTTTGCATATTTGAAGACAGGTATCCCGCTCCTCGGCACCCTTTCTAGCCTCCTGCAAGTTTTCTCTAGGCTAAATATCCTTTGGTTCCCATTCTTTCAATCTATTTTCAAACAACATGGTGTCTGGGGGGGGAGTAAAAACTTCTCAGAACTTCCCTCTCCCCTCCCCCACCCCTTGACTTCTGCTGTCAATCAGCCCCAAGCTCTTTCTGGAGGCTTTCTGATTTCCTGCCTCCGTGGGCCCCTCCTCCCGGCCAGTGGGAGTCAGGGACAGCCCGAACTCACTCCTCCCCCATTGCGTTGGGACCCTCCACCCCTTTCTCTTGCTGTCATTCAGCATCCTTGTTCTTTGTAAGCCATAGAGGGGGGCTCCTCTGTTGTTTGCCATTGGGGAAGATTTTCGCACCTAGAATTGAGCCCACCTCTCAGCCAATGGGAGAAGGAATAGCCAGGGAAGGGATTTGACTGCTTTAGGGTATACCTTCTTGTTCTGCCTTTTGTAACATGCCTCTTTCTCATGATCAGTCATTGGAAAGACCACCCTTTTCTCCCGGGGAAGAGAATAAATTCCTCTTCTTATCTTAAGAGATCTCTGCGTTCTTGGATAAATTTTGGATGAGATTTTTCATCACAAACAATGGTCTTTGGTTTTTCCATCTTTTCATATTCTTCCAACTGCTCTGCTTAGACTCTACCATCTTCCTGCTCCTCCAGAAAACTCAGTTATCATGGAGATTGCTTCAGCTTTGGTTATCACACCTCATCAGGACCCTTAGTTGCTTCTTCCTTTCTTATTAGAGGGTTGGAAGTAGAGCAAAAAAAATCATTCCTTCCAATATCTCCCTTTGTAAAGGGTTATCTAGATATCTCTTCATTTCCCACCACTTCCTCTGCATGGTTCCAACTCCACTAATAACATGCCCCTGCATGGAGGCAAGGCTTGAGAAGTTAAAACTGTTGAAAATAAACAGACTGTCCATTTTTAGGGTCATAATACGAAGGAAAAAAAACCCTAAAAAGAATTTGCATCATTGATACACAAGACAATCTACCACCCTTCTACTTTTGAAGGCTTAAATCCATCCTGTCACTTTCAATGACCCCTTAAGCATCAGAAGAGGTTCTTTTTTGTCCTGTCCACATGTTCCTCAATTCCCTATGTGTATATGGTAGGGATAGAGGTGGAGTGACTTAGGAAAGGAACACTATTTTCCTGACAAAATTATTGTTAGATTCTTTCCTTAACATTTAACTCCAAGATCAGTTCACACACAAGACCATGTAGCACTAGCTGAGTAGACTGAACATGGTTAGTCTGATTCTGATAAAGGGGAGGGATATTCTTGCCCAGTCTTTCCCTTTCTTCACCCCTTAATCCAGGCACTGCTTACTCATCTTGAGCAAATTCACTGTATTTTGACAGTGATAAATTAGTGATGAATCATGGTTCAGGAGAACTTTTTGACCAACATTAGATCTCATTAGACCTTGACACTGACACAGTTCATGTAGGATTCTCAGATAATCTGCATTTTCCCTGAATGTGCTTTATTTTAGTTTTGGTGCTACTCTGTTTCTGATTTGGGGGAACCTATCTTCTTCCCCATAAATCCCATCTCTTTTTAGTCAGCATGAATATATCATTTTAATATAATTGAAGTAGACTACACCAATTGTGTTTGTTTATGGTGCATATTTGGAATGTGCTTTTTAAAAAGAAGACAACTGTAGAGAGAAGGCGCTTTTCTTCTGGCTGGAATATAGAAAAAAAGGCAATGATTTTGTGACTGGAGAAATGGGAAACAGATGTCCAACTCTTCAAAGTCTTCTCTTTCCAAGTTAGCCCCTATGGTTTGTGGGGGATATGATGAACATTATGTCGAGCTAATGTCGAGTTGAAGCAGTCTCCTCCTCACAGCTTCACCCAACTACTTAACAATTTTAATTTAAAGTGAAGTTCTGGGAAATGATTTCCCCAGATAAGTGGTAAATTGGAGATAGAAACAATTTTCTGATCATAATTCAGATGAACATTAGACTAAAATGACTCTGTAGGAGTCCATAAAGGAAGGAGATCAAGAGAAAAGATTTCACCTTGGTCTGAGAGCTGTTTGTTTATCGACTTTAGGCATAGCTGCTGTGTTGCTGGTGGTATTACTCATGTTGTCTGACTTTTTGTGACTCCATTTGGAGTTTTCTTGGCAAAGATACTGGAGTGGTTTGCCATTTCCTTCTCCAGCTCATTTTACAGATTAGGGAAGCTCTGAGGCAAACAGGATTAAGTTGACTTGCCCAGGGTCACACAACTCCGAAGTGTCTAAGGTAAATTTGAACTCAGGAAGGTGAGTCTTTATGACTCCAGGCCCAATGCTCTATCCATTGGACCACCTAACTTCCATAACTTAACCTAATGAATCAAAAGAGCTTTATCCTTCTCTTAAAGACTTGTCAGCTACTTTACTCCAGCAAATTGTAACAGCAACAGATGATGTGAAGAGACTGAGTGCCTAACAGATGGTAGCAGCATGCAGCTCAATGAACAGCTAGAGAAAATGGAGACTCCCAGAAGAGACTGTTTGAGCTATTGTAGAGAGCAGAATAGGACCCCAGTTCAGTAGAGCAAGCAACTTGCCCAATGACATCACTAGAGAATCACTAGCATAGGAAGTATGAGCTGTCCAACCCAATCAAGTGCCCCGGCCACATATGTTCCCTACTTATGTAGCCCTACACTCTCCTTGTTCAATCGGGCATGTTCCAGGTATGAATTTTCCTCCATTGGTGCTATGAAAATCTGTTGGTCAACAGCAAACTATGTTTTGGTTGAGGAATACAAGGAAGTCCAAAGCAATTCCTTGCCTTAAGGATATTATGTTATAATGGGGGAGACATGTAAATAACTGATTGCATATAATACTTACAAAGAGTTAATTAGAAGGAAATTTGAGAGGGGAAGGCACAAACATCTGGGGGGTAAGGAAAGGATTCTTGTAGAAGATAGTATTAAAGCTGAATCTTGAAAGAAGCTTCTGTGTGAATAGGGAAATCTTTCTTGTCATTTATATTGCCATCCTGGTTAATTCTGTACCTTTGGCTTTGAACTCTGTGTCTTCTGGCTGGTTCACAAAAGAAACACATAGCTAGGGACTCACAAGCAATGGTTTTGAGTGGCTGCTGACCTATACCCATAATGTGTCTCAAACCTAGGGTAGCATTCTGGAAGCCTGTGTGTGTTGGGACCTTGGGTATTCCTCATATGTATTTTTGTAACTGTACATAGTAAGTAATGGAAAAAAATCTGTATCCTCAGATTTACTGGAAAATTATGAGAAACTTGTAATTAAACTTGAGTCATGTAGTCTGTTTTCAGTTGGCAAAGTATAATGTTCAGGTTTAAAAGAGGAATAAAAAACAGGTTTTGAGGTTTTGGAAGATACATATAATTGCTTTTTCAAAGCTGCCTTTTCAGGAGTAAATCAACTGTGAATATATGAATTGTTCCCTAAAATGCAAAGAGTTTAATGATCAAACAGAATATATAATATTTTTTTTTAAAGTTTGTATCTGCTGGAGTTCATATTACCAGGTTTGCACCTAAAAATGAAGAATTCCTAAGAAATGTTTCTAGAGTCACCTTATCTCCATTTTATCTCCATCCTAAAGTGTGGAGTAGTTCTAATTAAATCATCTAAATTATATTTCCTCCTCATGAATATTAATTTTCATACTAATAGTAAAATTATTCCTTTAATTACTTCAATACTTCTACACAAATCACAGCCCCTCTGCAACAATTACCAGGGGGAAGGGAAATTCATCATGTAGGATTATAGGTTTAGAACTGAATTTGGATTCAGCTCGAGAGATCATCTAGTCCAGAGGTGGGTAACCTGCAGCCTTGAGGTCGTATGTGGCCCTCTGGGCCCTCAAGTGCAGCCTTTTGAATACATGCTGGCCACACTTGAGGGCCTAGAGGGCCACATGTGGCCTTGAGGTTGCAGGTTCCCCACCCCTGATTCTAGTCTAATTCTGTCATTTTACAGATAGGGAAACTGAGTCCCAGAGAAATTAAGTGAACTGTCCAAGGTCACTTAATTAATATAGCCAGTATTCATACACAGATATTCTGACTCTAAATGTAGTGTTATTTCTGCTATATCCTACCTTTGCCTGATGATGAACCCCTCTCTAGTTGGTGAGGCTGGTTTCGGAGGTGGTGCTGAAAGCTCTTCTAACTGAGTAACACCTTTCAAAGTCTGTTTTCCACTATCATAGCCTTTGAGAACCCAAGATCACCTCCCATACAATTTTAGGCATGCTAAGGTGACTTTAGGAGATGGATTCTTTAATTTGTATCTGTTCCCTAGGGGTTTTGTGATTTTTCATTTTTTACTGCTTACTGTCACCAAAGCATGAGTTAGTATTCCAAACAGCAATTATTTGCCATCTCTCTCTCTAATGGCATCCAACACACTTGCTCACCTCACTCACCTAATAATCGAAATATATTCTCCCTTCCCATTTGTGACATAGTCACAAAATATTTTCAGTTCTTTTCTAATTCCTTACCTGAACCTCAAAAAAAAAACTGTATTTTCTCAGATAGCATCTAATTAGGGACTCCTGTCACCACAGAACATTTCTTTGTGGAATAAAATTACATGCTTGTTTTATACTTCAAGTAGAGTTTTATGAGAAGGAATTGACTGAATGGTGCAGCCCATCCTTTAAGTCCAACTAATAGTGGTGAGATATTACAGTGGTTGTTTCCATAACTGGTCCTGATCAATTTCAGTTTTTAATGTTCATCCATAACACCCAGTAATTTGGAATAGAATGGCATCTTAATAGGAAAAATATGCTTGGCACACAGGTCCACTACTTCCTGGGGAGCACCTGCCCTTTATTTCTAGACCAATATTTATCTTACTAATTGTTGCTTCTGGCAGTGGGAAAAACAGTAAATCTCTGTAGGAGCCAGTCTTCCAAGCCATCCTTCTCTTTGTAGATGTGCAGAGACACTTTTTCCAGAAGCATTCAGAAGCTCCAAAGGCAAGCACATTTAATGTGTTTTATTTTTGAGGTGGGGAGAGCTGATTTGTATGGAAAGGTTGCTTTGTCTTGTTTTTCAAAGACTTGACTTTCTGAAATAGGCCTAGAGGGCAAAGGAGGTTGGGGTTGGTGAAATGTATTCAAGATGCTTTTTCTGTCTTACTTTGAGAGTTTGTTTTCACAGCAAAGAGCCTGGGTATAGGTGATGAAAGGGGAAAGGTAAAACATGGAAGATGCAAATAAATGTGTGTAATAGAAGTTCATGGTTTCTAATGAAGTCTTTTTCTTGTTCTTCGAATATAGTTATGCTTGAGTTTGTTGATAATTAAGTTTACAATAAAGAAAGGAAAAGCCCAGAAAGCACTGGATATGCAGATCTTCTCTGGTTGATGTGTTAGCTCTGTTATTTCCTGATACATAGTTTCTTATATGTTATGGGACAGTACTGAGGACAATAGCTCCTCTCCTTGCATGTGGTAGAGGACCTCAGAAAGGCAAATATAGAACTGGTTCCCACCTTTTCTTCAACTATAGGGGTCTTAAAAACAAAGATTACAGGCAGCCCCCAAACAGAGCAGGGGAATTGAGAGAGAGTGAAGAAATGTAACAGTGTGAGTTGTGATCTGAAAGAATATACGAGTCTATAGTGAGTCAAACAAATCTACAGATGTAACAAAATCCAAGGGCTAGGAAGAACATTCAGAAAGGAGTTTGTGGCTGTGATTTAAAGCTGGGGAGTTGACACAGAGTCAGGAATAGGTGTTGGCTAAGGATGTACAATTTCTTAATCTAAGATGGCACTCACCTATGGAACTGGCACACCAGTCATTCTCCCTTCTTAGTCTGCTGCATTGACTTTACTTTGGACCTAGTCATAGAGTATATGAGAGAGAAATGGAATAAAAGCCTAGTGGGTAGTCTTAGGTGTTGTATTTTTAACAATATATAACATTTTATTTTTTCCCAAATTACATGATAAAGCGATTTTAAACATTTAAAAAAAATTGGTTCTAAATTCTATCCCTTTTTCTCCTCCCCCCTCCCTGAAATGGTAAGCAATCAGATATAGGTTATACATGTTCAATCACACAAAATGGTTCTATATTAGTCATTTTGTACAAGAAGATTTGAATAAAAGAAAAAGAATGAAAGAAAGTGAAAAGTAGTATGCTTCAGGATGTATTCAAACAATATCACTTCTTTCTCTGGAGGCAGATAGCATGCTTCATCCATAGTCTTTGGGAGTGTATAGCATCATTGTATTGCTAAGAATAGCAAAGTCATTTACAATTCTTCATTGTACAGTATTGCTGTTACTATGTATAACGTTCTCCTAGTTATGCTCACTTCACTTTGCATCAGTTCATGTAAGTCTTTCTAGGGTTTTCTGAAATCATCCTGCTTGTCATTTCTTTTGGCACATTAATATTCCATCACAATCATATACCACAACTTATTTAGCTAAGTGTTGTTTTGAGTCTTCATTGCACTACCTGATGAGAATTTTATACTGGAGTTGATGTCTTCTTGTGATCACCTTTCTGTGTCTTAATCTACCTCAGTGGCATCATATTGATGGTGATGACTGATTGATTTATGATTAGTTCATACCCCTGGCCCATATCTTTGGCCTTCCTATTTCTATGTTGATTTACCTTGTGTTTTCTTGAAGTTACTATGGGTAGCTTTCCTTTCATTTCCTATTTTCCTTTCTACTAGGCAGTGCTGATGCCTGAGGCTCAAGCTGTATCCCAAGATGATGTAAAGTTGAGCTCTTCACACCTCCCCAGGTATTCCTCTGATCTCTAACTTTGATCTAACTTCATTCCTTTAACCCTGAATAATTGTAGGTGTCTTGTCAGGTGAGACAAACACAAGAGAATCCAAGCCTCCAGTTTTAATTCCACCTCACCCCTGCCACTCCCTGTTTCTCTCACCTGCTTTGTCTCTGCCAATTTTTGCTTTTGTTTTAATTCAGAAGTGGATGTATCATTTCCCTGTATCAGTACAAAGATTTCCTGTACTGGGATTTTCCCTACACAGATAAAACCATACATTTGGACAAGAATGAGGAAAGAAAGATGGTATCATACTGAAAACCTGGGAGTCATGAGTGAGGAGACTATCCCAGGAGTAAGAAGTCTGGATTTTGCTCTGGGCCAGGGGTTCTTCACCTTGTTTGTATGATGGACTGCTTTGGTGGTCTTGCAATACCCATTGTAATAGCTTCAACCTATTCTTTGTAAGCAAACTGCTATGCTGAAAGGTGGAAAAGGGATGAAGGTGAAACCATTGCCTTTGACTACCACTGTTTCTACTAGAAGCTTAGCTTACATATATGGTGTAGTGGTTAGAGCATTGGCCCTTGAGACAGGAAGATATGGGTTCAAATTTGGCAAAACGTACTAGCTATGTGACCCTAAGTCATTTAACCTCTGCCTCAGTTTCCTCAACTGTAACATGATCATAATTGCATCTCCCAAGGTTGTAGTAAAGATCAAATGAGATATCTATAAAATGCTTAGCACTGTGCCTGGCACATAGTAGGTATCTAATAAGTGCTTGCTTCCTTCCTTCCAGTCTGTCCAAATCTTATAGAGGGGACTATAGGTGTTCTTTATGCCTTGTTTACAGCCTTCATCCAGGCTAGGGGATGTAACCAGTTCCAGAGTTTTCTTGGTTTGCTCTCTGGGCATGTGATAGGATAGTGAAGATTCTTTGTTGCAATGCCCCATGAGGATTCTGGTTCTTTAAAGGTATTTGTCCCATACAGAAAATGGGGGAGTCACTGCATGGCCCCTGTGCCTTCAGTGCTCCATGTCAAAAAGGTATAGGACTAATATCAGATGGTAAGTCCCCTGGGGTTCATAAGTGAGTAGTGGGGCAAGCATGGGCTCAGTCTACTCAGAGGTAATTTTGAATATTAAATATTATTATTCATATCATTCAATATTATTGGAAATTAAAATTGAATATTAGATACTGAATATTAAATATTGAAATTACCTTGACTGTGTCCAATATCTTCATCAGTTGTGAGGAATTTCCCAGTTAACTGCAGATTGACTAAATCCCAGTTGGCTTTGAATTTGGTAACTGCTGGCTATGTCACTTTGCATGTTCTATTTATTAAATTGGCACACAACTGATTGCTTTCTTCTAAATTCACCTGAATGTAAATGGCTTTTCTGAATAAAAAAATGTGGTTATGTTTTTGTTGTGTAGTCATTTTAGTTGTGTCCAACTCTTCATGACCCCATTTGGGGTTGTCTTGGCAAAGATCCTAGAATGGTTTGCTATTTCCTTCTCATTTTACAGATGAGGAAACTGAAGCAAACAGGGTTAAGTAACTTACCCAGTGTCACATAGCTTGTAAGTGGCTGAGTCCACATTTGAAGTCAGGTCTTCCTGACTCTAGGACAAGCACTTTGTCGATTGGACCACCTAACTGCATGGGGAGATGGAATTGTACATCAGGCATAAATCACTGTCTGGAAAGATAAATTCTTAGAATTGTGAAACCCTTAGAGGGATTTATCTACCAACTGGCAATCTGTATTAATGGTTTTCTCAGGCTTTGTGGCAGCTGTTTTACAAGTAAAATGTATTTTTCTTTCTTTATACCAAAGCTTTTCTCTCCTGGAAGGGCTATCATAACAGGTCAGGGATCTGTTTAATTGGAAAGCAACAAATGTGGTAGACACACATAGCTCTTCTCCTGGCTCCTGCCTATTTCATGTCTTGTATTTAGACATCTGCTTTGTGCCAGACAGGGTCCCTGAGTGCCCTGTTAGACCCTTCTAATGGAAGTTCCTAATATGTCTCATTTAATCTTTGCCCGAGGGTGTGCTCAAATGTAAATGAGTTTCCCTGCCCTCTCAGTTAGAGGAGCTGCTGCTTTAATTTTCCTGGCTGTATCCTGTGTGGCTTGAACCAAAGGTCATAATATTCTGTTCCCCAATACCTTATTGATAGACACTTGTCTGTTGAGAGAGCATTCACAGAGAGCAGGCACTGCAGGAAGGCTGAGTCAAATCTCTCTTGCTTTGGAGGTAGGAAATCTGATTGGGTGTCCTGCCTAATCTGGTATAAACCCTCTTCTAGGTCCAGACCCATATATCTATCACTGTCCTCTGCTGAATTAAATTCCTTATCTTGGATCCATCGTGGTCCAGTTGTAAGCTGTTGCACTACAAAAAGTTACGCCAGAACAGTACATGATTGTGTCTGAAGAACCTGAGTTGACAACATTTACTACTAACACATACTGAGTTCATTTAGCTATGAGACTGATGCTTGTGCTGAAACTGACCATACACATCCAAGAGAGTTTCTTGAGATTAGTGTATTGCTAAGGAAGAACTCGGTCAAAAGAAGTAACAATTTTATGGGGAAAGAATCCTTGAGTTGGAAGCAGATAAAATTTATGGCTGAGACAAAGCAGTTTGAAAGGCTGGAGTAGTTAGGAGAGTCAGTTATCCAGTCAAAAGTAATTTATTAAGTGCTTACTATGCACCAGATACTGTGATAAATGCTGGGGATACAACCAGAAAGGTAAAAGACAGTCCCATCTCTCAAGGAGCTCATAGTCTAATGGGAAAGTCAACATGCAGTGATATAAGAAGATGCTACATACAGGATGACTTAGAGAAGTCACTAGAATTAGGAGGGATTGGGAAAGGTAGAATTTTAGCTGGGTACTTAGACTGCCTACTTCTGTTTTCCATTTCACTATGACTGTTGAAGTAGACCCAAGGAGGAATGATGGCAAAGGTCCATGAATGATAAGTTAATCAAGGGCATG
>NW_027187372.1:5883768-5991506 GCF_028583685.1 Petaurus breviceps papuanus
GATCCCTTCTAAATCTTCTCAACCCAAGTCATTTCCAAAGAATGAAGCAAATAAATCATAGATCATAGATTTAAAGCAAGAAATTATTTTAGAGCTCTAGTCCAAACCCCTCATTGTACAAGTAGACTTGCCGTCCCTCTAAAATGCTACTCCATTGATACTGAGTGCTTTAGTAGTAAAAAGAACAGAAAAAGTATCATTAGATAAGGGAAAGGAGTTATATCAGTTATCAGAATATGTAAAATATTGCCTTTGTTATAAACATTTTGATGTCTTCAAGAAATTAGAAAATAACTTTTTTATATTAAAAGTTTGTAAAACATGAGCATTAAAAACACAACATTTAGGGACAGCTAGGTGGTGCAGTGAATAGAACACCAGCCCTGGAGTCAGGAAGACCTGAGTTCAAATTTGACCTCAGACATTTAACACTTACTAGCTGTGTGACCTCGGGCAAGTCACCTAACCACAATTGCCTTGTCATCCCCCCCTCCAAAAAGGCCAAAACCCAAAACAAACAAACAAAAAACCCCACAACATTTAGATGGGATTTGGGCTGCTTTGAACAGAGAATGAATTGTGTCATATAAAGACTCAGATTATTTTGTGAACAATGTAGAATAATGTCTCATTTGTGAACTGTTTGATGTTTAAAGAGACAAAGGCAAGAAAAATAAATATTTAAAAACAGAAAGACTTGAGCATGAAGAAACAGGGACGCAAAAACAGATGCTGGACACTCTTGAGGACTTAAAGTTGTGGGAAATTATAGTACCTGAGCTAATTAGCATATAATTCTTATTGAAGAGGATAAAACGAAATCACATAAATATTTGGATTTCAAATGGGAAATTTGGGTAGTTTGTTGCTTTTTAAGTGAAAGATGAATCACTGAGTCAGGAGGCTCTCCCTTAAACCACTGGGGAAATAGAACCTGACTTAGAGAAGAATTGATTCCTGACTGGAATTGGTAGGAGAGAGAATTGATTTCAATGACCAAGCACTTGTGACAGATATTTCCTTTAGTGCCATCTAGAGTTGGAAAGGGGTAAAGCTTCTCATAAGTGCCAGTACTGCTGTTTCTGATTTGAGAAAGTAGAGTAGAAGGGAAATCTGGCTTTGCAGATGCTTTGTATCCTGTTGAGATGGCTAGGTTGGTTTGTTTAAATATCAGTATGACCTGTGTTGCTACGTGTTCTGATTGACCAGTGTAGCTTCTGGGTGAATAAATAACTGACTGATTTGGTCTATATAGACCAAGATAATCAGCCCAATTAGCTTTGCAGTTCTCTGGCTTAAATGAAACTGCTATTCATATTAAGTGGCAATGCTTCCTAAATGCACTTTTAGGGATGATAGAAGTTGAATGAGCATGCAAATTCGATCTTCCAGTAAATAATATGAGAATTTGCTTAGCTATAGAGAGGTAAGGACTAATAGGAAGGCAATAAGAAGAATGCAGTGCTGTTGTTCCAGAAGAGAACAATGACATAAAATCCTGCGGTTCAGGATTGTGAATTAGCACAAGTATATGTTTCTTTGTTTTTTTTCCTTTTTCTTCTCTGCTAGGTTCCTATAACTGCATGACCATAAAAAGTGAGTTCACTGGTGGGAAGATATGACCCAGATTTTTGTATGGATTATGATGTATTTTATTATTTATACACTCACTGTAACATACAAGAATTTTATATTATTTCCCTTATCTCATTGCAAAGTAAATGGTTATATTTAAAATTTAAAATATCATTACTTTGAATGCCAGGCTGTATAAAAAGGAGCCCATCGTGGGTGGGATTCAAAGGTCCACCCTACTCAAAGTGTTGAGTAGAAAGAGTGTATTTATTCAAGGTTACCCATAGAGTCCTGAGAGATTTAGATTGCAACTGTGTGATGGTGGTCCATCTCTGGGCACCTAGACCTGCTGGTGTGAGAGTAGGTAGAAGTAAGCAGGCTACCTTAGAAAGTGAGTAATTATTAAGTAAATTAGCATTTGTTAAGTGCCTACTAGTGTTAGGTGTTGTACTAAAGATTGGAGATGCAAAAATGAAAAACAGTCCCTGACTTTCAGCTACTTAAAATAGAATGGAAGGAGATAAAACACAAAAGGAAGCTGAAAAGTGGGGACAAAGGGAAAAAAAGGGACCATGATGAATTTCAAAATAATAGAGCTAGACAGGAAATGAGGAGATGACTGACAAAGGGGCCCTCCTTCAATGGAGATATCTGTATATCATTGGGAAGGATGACATATGTAATGGTGTGGGGATGGTGCCACCTCAAGGAAAACATTTCCCCCAGGTCATGCCATTGCCATTACATATTAATAAAGAAATTCAGGCCCAGAAAGGTGGAGTGATTTGGCAAAGGTCACACAGGTGGCAAAGCTGATGCACTCTATGTTCCTTTGGGTGGGACATTAGATTTCTGGATTCATGAATGAGTGAACACAAAAAGAATTTGTTGGTTACTGTATAACTGTACATACTAGACATTCTGTAAAGTGTTAGGCATAAAGATTCACAAAGAGAGATTAGTGCTTGCCTTCAAGGAGCTTACATTCTAAGGAAATATTGATGACCTGGGAACAAAGCTTTGGTGTAGGGAATCACAGCAGTGGCTCCACGAACCTGTAGCATATTCAGCATCCACACCTCAGTAAACTGTCTCTGCAGATGGGCTAAACCAGGTTGAGGGTAACTGACAGGTCTCAGACCCATCCGTGGCTTAAGGTTTGTCTACCCCAAGCATGAGAAGATTCCCCTTGGTAGAATGTTCGGATGAGAACAATTTGTTCCACTGACCACAAAGGCAGCTGAAGCAGGCACTTAGAACTTGGTCACACCTCAAAGTCGCCAAGGTCATCTGCTATAGCCCAGGTCATCATCAGACTTCTTGACTTTTGTCCTGCCACTGGACTTCAGTGACTCTGGAAGAGAGAACGAGGCTGAAAACTTTGTGCAGCTTTGCCTCACTTAAACCCCATTTTCACAAAAGTAAAGATATCACCCTATGATGTCAGTGGTTCTCTTTGAAAATGAAGGACAAACAAAAACAGGGTGGTCAGTTGACTGGTACTTTCTGGAAGCAACAGAACTATTGATTTAATTACTGTGGCCAGAGAAGAGGTGGAAAGGAAGAGAGAAAGGCTTCTAGGAAGGCACTGGGAAAGATGGCCTTGGTGGATTGCTGGATGGGGTATGAAAGAGAAGCCCGGTTTGGGGTCTGGGACCAGCAGGTAGAGATAGTGTACTCAGTGGACTAGTTTGTACTCACCTAGTCACCTGTCAGGCTAACTATCCCCTAGCTTCAAAGATGAGAGCATTAATTACCCCAGTAACTGGGGACATGAATTCTGGAGGCTCAGGGCCCATGTAGAGGTCCAGGTTCTATCTAGAGGGTATAATCCAGGTGGGTAAGAGTGCTGGCAGTCAGATGGTGACGTGTACTGTCTAGACAACATTAATTTGTTCATTTAACAGATATGTGTTGAGCACTTGCTATGAGCCCAGGCCCTGTGGAACTGACAGTGACAGCAAATTTAGAGATACAAATATCAGAAATTTTCCTAAGCTCCTGGGAATCTACATTCTTGTCATTGTGGCAACCAGTAACCTTTGATACTCTAGTTTGTTGCAACAAAAATTTATTCAAAAGAAGCAGTGGCCTGTTATTGTGAGTCATTTTTCAGTGATGTCCATGGTGTTTTCTTGGCAAAATTACTGGAATGGTTTGCCATTTCCCTTACTAGCTCATTTAGCAAATGAGGAAACTGAGTTAAATAGGGTTTAGTGACTCGCCCAGGGTCACACAACTTGTAAATGTCTGAGGCCACATTTGAACTCAGGATGGTGAGTCTTCCTGCCTTCGGGCCTGGTACTCTATCCACTGCACCACCTACTTGTATGTGGCAGCACCCTGAGAGCCTGCTAAGTGAACTCTACCTTACATACCCCCAGGATAGAGATGTCAGACACCACCCTGCTAGCAGCATGGGGCCACTCTCCTAAGTGTGGCCCAAACCAGATTAAAACATGATTAAGAAATAATTAACAAGAAACAAAAATGCAATGAAATATAGATAATGTTAACATGTGGCTGTCTAAGTCAACATGTAGCCTTTGCGGATCCTTGTATACAATTGGGTGGCCCCTTTTTCTATTTGAATTTGACCCCAATGCCTGAAGGTATTTAATTCAGTCTAGTTCTCCAATTCTGACACTAATTACAAAGTACCATCAGGATCTAGGAATGGAACAGAAAAGCCTCGCTTTTCACAGAAAAATTCTATTTGTAAGCCTGTGGACATTTGATAACCTGGCTTCTGTCCCATGAATTGTAGAATTATTTTGATGTGCACTGGAACTTTTATAATAGCTCTTTATTTGGGGTTTTACCTCAACTCTCAAAGAGTGATAACAGTGCCATAGAAGCACTTACCCCACCCTCACTCATTCCTGGGCATTACTAGTCACATAGAGTTCAGTCAATTATTTGAACCGAAATTTGTCGCATTTACATTTCTAAGCTATCCCATTAGCCATAGTTATATACACATGGGATATGTTTATGGCCAGAAGGGTGCTAACAGTGGGAGAGATCCCGCTAATAATGGGATCTTCTGCCTTGAAGCTGCCTGCCTCCAGGCAATCTCCCTCAGTGGAAGGTTGAACACAGTTGTGAAGGCTCAGATATGCAGCTATCAAGCTATAGCTTTGGGACTTGTCATTATCTCTCAGATCTCCTCTTAGATATATTCTACACCCTGCTCTGGAGTAGCACTTGGAGTCTGATTGTAAATCACACCTTGATGTTCTTTTCTACTGTTTGGTCCCAGCTGTACTCCTCTGCTCTTATACCTGTTGCTAGAAATCTGGAATTCCAAAGCTGCTCCTGGAACTTGGCATACCCACTCAATTACCATCTCCGCTTGACTTCTTCCCTCCCTCCCTCCCTTCCTTCCTTCTTTTCTACTTCCTCTCTCTCTTCTCTCCCTCCTTCCCTTTCTACTTTTTCCCCTTTTTTTTTGCCCTCTGTAATGTAATGCCAAGGAAAGGCAACTTCCCAAGGTTCAGAATACCAGCATAGGTGCTCTCCATTTTATTCAGTGACAAACCAAGAACAGAGAAGGTCAAAACATGACATCATTCAAAATACAGCATTTACTAAGGGTGATTAAATAATCTCCAAGTACTACCCCACCCCAGGACCTTCCAATCATTCAATCAATTACAAAGTCCCAGTTCTAAATACCTCTCCACCCCTAGGCTGTACCTTCATTTAGTCCACCACAAAGCCCCTCTTCTCAAATGGAGATTAGTTTCCAAACATAAGTAAAATACATTCATTTGCTCAACCATAGAACACAAAAAGGTCAAAAGTTCCCCACCCCTGGATCACAATTGAATCTACCCCAGAGTTACATCAAGTTTAAGCACAGCACTTAATACCCAAATGGAGGTCTTTTCTTCATCTAGACATGAGGCAAGTTCTCAGCAATCTTAGTTCCTGGGGAGACAAGGCTTAGCAAGGCCATAAGATACATTGCCAGTCCCTTCATTAATTCATCCTCCGTCTGTAGAACAGTCCTAGAACCCCTGAAAACATTAGCAAAACCCTCTCCCAGGATTTCTGTAAACATACAACAAGAAAATCCTTCTGCAGGGCTTCTGAGCCAACAGAAAGGTTCCCAGACCCCTGCAACAACAGCACTGTCCTTCACCAGTGGACAGTATTCACTCTGTCTGCAGGACAGTCTCCAGACCCCTGCAACAACAGCACTGTCCTTCACCAGTGGATAGTATTTACTCTGTCTGCAGGACAGTCTCCAGACCCCTGCAACAACAGCACTGTCCTTCGCCAGTGGACAGTATTCACTCTCTGTCTGCAGGACAGTCTCAGGATCTCTTAGCCAACAGCCAGGTTCCAGGACTTCTTCAACAAAAGAACTGTCTTTCAGCAGTGGACAAATCTGGCAAAACAACATCAAAACAGACAGACAAAGTACCAGCAAAACAGCCATGTCTCCTCAGTCCTTGGCAGCTCAGGGGGCAGGTCTCAAAAGTCCAGGGCAATTCAAAGTGGCCCTCAGCAATCCTTCTCAGTCTCTCTCTGCCTCCACAAGGTGCTGCTTCCAAAAAAGTTCTACTGCCTCTTTCTTGTGTCTCTCCAAATCTACGTCACCAGCTCCTTCCAGTTCAGGACTTTCTTTTCACATCAACAAGTCCATCCCACAGGTGGGATTAACAAGCTCTGGGTTTTAACACAATCAGTTTGAAAACCAAGCCAATACAGGGGAATCTTTAATTGCCATTACTATCACACCCTCTTTTCCTTCTTTCCTTTCTTTTTCCTTCTCACTCTTTCCCTTTCTCTTTCTTTCTCTCCATTTCTCTCTTCTTTCCTTCCTTTCTTTTATCCTTCCTCCCTCTCTTTTTTCCCTCCCTCCTTCCCTTTCTACTTTTCTTCCTTTTTTTGCCCTCCTTTCCTTTCTTTTTTCTTTCTCTCTCTTTTCCTTTCTCTTTCACTCTCTTTATTCCTTTCTCTCTATTTCTCCCTTCTTTCTTTCCTTCCTTTCTTCCTTCCCTCTCTTCTTTCTTCCTCACTTCCTTTTTTTGAGGCATGTCATAATTGAGCATGGTGGTGATATAATAAAATAATAATCATAATAATACCTAGCATTTATATACTTCTTTAAAACTACAAAATTAAAAAGTACATGGAATTTTACAAATATCATTTCATTATATCCTCATAATAACCCTGGGAGGTAAGTACTATTATTATCCCCATTTTATAATTAAGGAAAATGAGACAGAAATCAGTTAAATGACTTGGACAGGATCACATAGCTAAAAAGTGTCAAAAGGAAGATTTGAACTCAGATCTTCCTGACTTCCAGTCCAGTACTTTATGCAGCATGCCACCTCAATGTCTCCAAAGGTCACTGTTTCTTAAGAGATAAAATAAAATGTAGCTCGAGGCTCCAAAGTCTGGAGATAAATCCAGGCATTCATCATTTGTGACAGAATGATTGTATTATCCCTATAATTGCATGAATAACCTTTAGTATTGTGCACTGAGTTATTCTTTCTGGTCCACTGCACATTATGTGGTTGTTTCTTCTATATATACATATAAATAACTCTAGTAAGTTAATGGCAGGAGCTTTAAAAACACTGCAAATTACTTTCTCTCTATGTGTTTAGACAATACATGGGTATGTCCTACATTCGGAAAGGTCTTAATACAGACATGTGGTCAGAAGACTTCTTATGGTTACTCTTAAACTGAAGCCTGATTATATAATGATAAACAGGGCTGTCTGTGTACATGTTTCCTGCACAAAAGAACTTTGGGAAATATAACAAGAAGCACTGATTCTAACTATGTGTGTGGCCTACCAGTTGGCTAGTGGATTGGGCTGTTGGCTTGAATCATTACTGGTTCTGATTCCACTTCCTCTTTGATCATTTTCATGATTTGTGGGGTTAAGCATAATGTGCATTGATGGAGATAAGTAAGAGTTGAATGGATTGGTGTGTACACTTACAGAAAGTATTGCAGTCTTAGAAGTAGGATAGAATCTCAGCATCTTAATATTAGAACAGGCATAATCCAAACTGTACCTGAAACACTTCCTAAATCAGATGATGCTGTGGGGCGTATGACCTTACTGTTGACTGGCCACCCAGCCCCCATTTGGAGTGATGGACAGAGAGTAAAAGGAAATGTCCTGCCAATAATTTGCCATGTAACTTTTAATTACAATACCTTTACAGAGGATTTTGAAAGCTCAAAGGACCTTTGAGGCCATCTAATCTACTCCCTTCATGTTACAGATGAGCCGCAGAGAGGTTGTGATTTGTTTAAGGCCAGAGAGGTAGTAAATGTGGAAGCCAGGATGTGAATCCAGGTCCTCTGGTCCCATCACCATTGTTCTTTCCACTATCTTAGAAGGTCATTATGTCATCAAGCTTCTATTTCATAAAGTCAGAGGGCAAACATAACAATATGGTAGAAATCGGCTCTCTTTCCCCTTAATATACTCAAAAATACTAGATACATGTTTTTTTCCCTCAGAGACAGAGGGGAGTTAAAATAAGCTCCTCAGATGGTGAGTTCTTTGAGAAGCAAGAAACTGTCCTTTGTCTTTATGTCCCTAACACTTAGCACAGTGCCTGGCACATAGTAGCTGTTTAGAAATTCTTGTTGACTGTGCAATCCCAAAGGCTGAGTTCTAGCTTTTAATTAGTCAGTGCAGAGTATCCAATAAGTATATTAGGCACAAACTGAGAAATCCCCAGTGTCTAGGAAATCCTAAAATAATGGAAGGAAAGCTAGCCTGGTTTCCTTCCTTCTTGTGCAGAATATTTTCCTTTATATAGTCTGGGAGATAGGGGCTAGTTTGAAGGAATGAGAATGACAACTCCTTCCTCTGCTCTGCACCATTTATGTCTGGACCCAGAGAGTGCCAGCATTGAAGGAACAATTGACTTCTGAGGGTTCTTATAATGGGATTAAAAAGAGAGGGGAGGGGCTGAGACACAAACTTTGTGCAACCTTTGTAAGAACCAGAAGTAACCATGGTGGGAACCAGTTGGGAAAGGATCCTGGATTTCAGGTCAGAGAGCCTTGCTTTGAATCCTATCTCTGCTCCCTTTGTGACCTTGGACAGGTCACATCCTTTGTCAAGCCTCACTTTCTTCATCTACAAAATAAAGGGACTGGACAAGGACATCTCAAAGCTCTAAATCTATGAAGCTATGAAAAGAGCCGCAATATCAGATACATGGTTCATTTCCTTGGTTCTTCTTCTGATCGCTTTCTATGAATCTTGGAGTAGTCATCTTGTCAGTTTTGCCAACTAGTTCAATTGATGGCATGGTTTTGGCTGCCAGAATATTGGTGCCTAGGATCCTAAGGGAGTCTTAATCTGCTGCTTCAAATAGAGATGCCTGATAGATAGCAGAAACCTGTGCTTTTACTGGGTAGATGCCAAGAAAGAGAAAAAGAGATGCCCGTTCAAACCAGAGTATGTCTCTTTTTCTCTTTGAGAAAACTATGGCAGCTGGGTAGGAGGGCAGTTCCCACTGTACAATTAGCAGCTTTTCCCTAGGGGTTGCATACAGAGGACAAAATGGAACTACAAAGTAGTTATCTACCATGTTAATAGGAAATTCACATTTCCCACTCATCTGAGGCCACAAGGCATTTTTGCATTTGTAGCCCCTTAAAATATAATCCCCTGATGAAATGAATGATCCCCAGGACAGCCTCTATTCAGAACCTAATGAAGACAGCTGAGGGCACTGTAGATAGAGGGTGGGACATGGGGTCAGGAAAATCCAAATTTGAGTCCTGTCTCAGACATTTACTAGCTGGTAACCCTAGGCAAGTCACATAATTTTTCTCAGCCTCAATTTCCTCATTTGCAAAATGGGGATAATAAAAACACCTAGCTCATAGGGTTGTTGTAAGGATCAAATTATATAGCATGTACATTATTTTGTAAACCTTAAGGCACTATATATGTGCTAGCTTTTATCATTATTCAGAAAGGTTCCCAAAGCAGATATTTGGGACCACTTATTTTGGGCAAATTTCAGCTTCAACAACTTATTTCTTACTCCCACCTCTCTCTCCATCATACATGCATACATACACATATACATGCCGTGTGTGTCTGCATCATACATACATATGTTTCTGTAGTAAATTGGAGGTAAATGCCAAAAGGAAGGCTCTGGGGGTGGGAGTAGGTGATTGTTAGAGTGCTAATCTGGGATACCTCTTGTCTGTCATGGACTATCTACTAAGAACATTTGATTTGTAGGTCTTACTCTCTGGGCCATTGTTTCATTTTTAAGAAAGGTTAGCAAGACCATTATAATATCCACGATGTAATTACAGCTCAAGTCTTATGACTCCAGGAAGTCTGGACGTACTCCTAAAGTCATATAATTTGAAGGAAGTATTTTTCTTTTCCATCCTCCCTTCCTTCCTCCCTCCCTTCCTCCCTCCCTTCCTCCCTCCCTTCCTTCCTTCCTTCCTTCCTTCCTTCCTTCCTTCCTTCCTTCCTTCCTTCCTTCCTTCCTTCCTTCCTTCCTTCCTTCCTTCCTTCCTTCCTTCCTTCCTTCCTTCCTTCCTTCTCCAAACTTTCCCATGTTAACATTCCAGAGGGAGAGTTCATAATGTCATATTGAGTGTCTTTATCTGAAGAATGTCAGTCACTTTACAAATGCTATCTATTAATCCTTCCACCATCCCTCTAATCAAGGATAGGCATTATTTCCATTTTCCTATGGAAAAAATTGATATGTGGCAAGTTACTGATATATGAAAGGGGGTAATCAAGAAGATAAAAGAAACTGGAAAAGATCTCCCAGCTTCCATGCCCTGGTCAAACATTTGCTTTTAAATAAAGATGATTGTAACATTCAGTCTTTTCTAAGTTCTCTAAAAACTATTACAGCCATTCTTTATGGACATTCCTGCTCCCAGAATAACTGAGTGCCCTCTACTATGTAACTGGGTTGTACTAGATAGTGTAGAGACCTTGTCTCTTTTCCACTTGAATTCAGCATGTATTTGTGAGGTTTTTATATACTTCAAGTTAGTGTAAATGAAATGCAAGGTAAAAATCATTTTCTATGTGAAACAGTCTCTTTCACTTCATCTTTGGCATTTTGCACTACTATACTTTTAAAATTTTTATGATGTCCTTCACATGGTCATTTATTTTGCATTTTTAATGCCAGACTCTCAACATTAGTCCTTCCAGGGCCAGATTAATGCAGGAGAAGCTAGGATACCTGAAAATGATTATTGTTTACTGCTTGGTAACTGTTTGGATATTTTATCTCATGGTCTGCTTCTAGCTAGTTCTAAAAAGTCAGGTATTCTGTGCCAGATTCCTCAGCGGTTCAAATGTTTTGAAGTGTTCTGGAAACCAAACAAACCCCAGCAAAGAAAGGAGGAAGAAGTTCAAGCTGCCTGCCTGTGGCTATGGTTGCTAAGGAGACCACTTCCTCGTACTGGATGAGACACCAGCCTTGCTTCTTTCTCTCCGGACCACAACAACAGACCTTGCAGGGAGGGGGAAATGGACAAATTACATGAAACACAGGCCAATTGGAAGCTGATTTCTAAAATACTCAAATGAAGCTGCTGCTTTTCTCTTGTTTTTTCTCCACTTTTGTTTCTTAGGAGTAGGGATGGAATTGGGTTTAGTTTTGTTGTCTGCTACTGAGGAAACGGAGCTGTATATTTTTCATGGTTTCCAAATTAGTATGATATTCTATAGAACAATATACGAAACCTTAGCCAAACTGAATCAGCAGGGGAGAGTTTGGAAACCACCACCATCCCAGAGCATGCTGGATAAAATTACAAGAGGAGTTGTGAATAAACACATATTCCTGTATCCTTTACCCTCCATACAGATGCTCTTGGGAGATGGAATTTCATAAAGTACTCAGTCTGGGCTTTCTTCAAAAACAGTTCACGTCTAAGTATATTGTCCAGGGAGAGTTCAAATTTCTAGGAACTGAGGACCTTCTTGAGTTTTAAGAACAGAAAGCTGACTTTGAAGTTTTTCTTCCACCTCTCCCCTCCAAATCTGGTTTTCTGTCATACCATACTGATCTCAGTCATCTGTTTTTTTCATACATGGTAATATACTAAAAGGATACTCTTTCCTTAAAATAATTCATGGAACCTTCATGCTAACCAAAGATTCTTAATCTTTTTGTGAGTGATGGATTCCACTGGCAGTCTAGTGTAGCCTATGAACCACTTCTTGGAGTAATATTTTTAAATGTATAAAAGAAAATGCATGGAATCACAAAGGGAATCAGTTATAGTGAAATACACTTATCAAGATATTGAAAAAGCAAAAACAACAAAAAATAAAAACATATTAATGGACCCCTGATTAAGAAACTTTGTGGAGGTGGAGCCAGAATGGTGGAGGAACTTGGCTGAGCTCCTGTTCCAACCACCTCCAATACCTGTAAAATACAATCTAAACAAATTTTGGAGCTACAGAACCCACAAAGTGACAGAGAGAAAGAAATCTCCTGCTGAAGGCAGCCTGGCAGACCGACAGGAAGGGCCTATCGCAATGAGCTGTGAGCAGAGCCCAGCCCCCTGTGAGCCACCGGGGTCCAGACCAGAGGCACAGACTGACCTGAGCAGACTTCAGAGAGTGAATCACCAACATCTGTGGTGGTTTCCATACTTCTCAACCCACAAACACCAGAGAACATAAAAGGTCAGTAGGAAACTGTTGGAACCAGGTGACTGAAGAGCTCAGTCTGGCCCCTGCCCCCATGGCAAGAGGTGGCAGAGATGCAACAACTGTAGCTGCTGCCATGTGGCTGCCTCTGGAACTCCTGGCCTGCAGATCATAGGGGGACCAAGCAACCATTCACAGGGTAATCACTCTTGCTTTGACCTGCTTGGATCTGGATCACAGCCTTGGGTGGTAGTCCTGGGGTGAGAAATGCTAAATTGCCAGTGTAGTTTCTGTAGAGAGGGCACCCTCCTCAGACTTCTGATCACATTTCAGAAAACCCCAGTGAATTAGGACACAGCTCTCTCCACTCTGGAAGCAGAGTTCTATCATGGCAAAGAGCTCAAAAGTCAAGTAATAGACTAGCAAGATGAACAAGCAGAGGAAGCACAGTAAGACCATAGAATGCTTTTTTGAGGACAAAAAGCATCAAAACATGGAACCAGAAGAAGACAACAAAGTCAGAACTCCTGCATCAAAAGCTTCCCAGAAAAATATGAAGTGGTTTAGGGCCAGTTTTAAAAACCAAGTATGAGAAGTGGAGAAAAAATTGAGAAGAAAAATGAGAATGATGCAAGAAAAGCAAATCTACAGAGTGACTGAAGAAAATAACACCTTAAAAATAGACTAACTCAAATGGCAAAAGAGGCCCAAAAAGCCAATGAGGAGAAGAATGCCTTAAAAAGTCAAATTTGCCAGATGGAAATGGAATTTCAAAAACTCAATAAAGAGAATAATTCCTTTAAAATTAGATTGGAGCAATTGGAAGCTAATGACTTTATGAGAAATCCAGATACTATAGAACAGATCCAAACACATGAAAAAATAGAAGGCAATATGAAATATCTCATTGGAAAAACTACAGACCTGGAAAATAGATCCAGGAGAGATAACTTAAAAATTATTGGACTACCTGAAAGCCATGATCAGAAAAAGAGCCTAGGGGTGGCTAGGCAGCACAGTGAATAGAGCACCTGCCCTGGAGTCAGGAGGACCTGAGTTCAAATCCAGCCTCAGATGCTTGACACACTTACTAGTCATGTGACTTTGGGCAAGTCACTTAGCTCCAATTGCCCTCCAACAAAAAACAAAAAAAGAAAAGAAAAAGAGCCTAGAAATTATGCTTCAAGAAATTCTCGAGGAAAATTGCCCTGATATTTTGGAACCAGGGGGCAAAATAGAAATTGAAAGAATTCACCCATTGCCTCTTGAAAAAGGTCACAAAAAGAAAACTCCTAGGAATATAGCCAAATCCCAGAGTTCCCAGGTCAAGGAGAAAATATTACAAGCAGCCAGGAAGAAACAATTTGAGTATTGTGGAAACACAATCAGGATAACACAAGATCTAGCAGCTTCTACATTAAGGGATCAAAGGGCTGGAATATGATATTCTGGAAGTGAAAGGAGCTAGGATTAAAACCAAGAATCACCTACCCAGAAAAACTGAGTATAATGTTTCAGGGGAAAATATGGTCATTCAATGAAATAGAGGACTTTCAAGCATTCTTGATGAAAAAAACAGAGCTGAACAGAAAATTTGACTTTCAAATACAAGAAGCATGAGAAGGTAAACAGGAAAAAGAAGTCATAAGGAACTGATTAAAGTTGAACTCTTTATATTCCTAATTGGAAAAATGATAATTGTAATTCATAAGACTTTTCTCAGTATGAAGATAATTGAAGGGAATATATATGTGTATATATGTACTTATGTATGTGTAGGAGGGTGTACGTGTATATAAATGCATATGTGAATGTATGTGTGTGTGTTTACATATCTACATAGACAGAGGGCACAGGATCAGTAGACTAGGAAGGAATGATATCTAAAAAATAAAATTAAGAGGTGAGAGAGAAATATATTGGGAGAAGAAGAAAAGGAGAGATAGATTAGGGAAAAGTACCTCATATAAAAGAGGCAAGAGAAAACTGGTACAATGGAGGGGAAGAGCACTAAAGTGAAAGGGAATGGGTCAGCCTTACTGTTATTGTATTTGGCTCAAGGAGGGAATAACATACATCCTCAATTGGGTATCTTACTCTACAGGAATGTAAGGGGGAAGAGGATAAGAGGGAGGATGATAGAAGGGAGGGCAGATTGGGGGAGAGTTTAGTTAGAAGAAAACACTTTTTAAAAGACACAGAAAATAGAATGTCAGGGCGGCTAGGTGGCACAGTGAATAAAGCACTGGCCCTGGAATCAGGAGGACCTGAGTTCAAATCCAGCCTCAGATGCTTAACACTTACTAGCTGTGTGACCTTGGGCAAGTCACTTAACACCAATTGCCTTGCCCTCCCCTCCCCCCCCCAAAAAAAGAAGTTAAAAAAATAGAATAAGTGGGGCACAGGATAGGATGGAGGAAATATAGTTAGTCTTTCACTATATAACTACTATGGAAATGTTTTGCTTAACTGCACATGTATAACCTCTATTGAAATGCTTGATTCCCAGTGGGGGGTGGGTGAGGAGTGAAGAAGGGAAAGAATCTGGAAATCAAAAATTTAAAAACAAATGTTAAAAAAAAATTATTTCTTTTACATGCAAATGGGAAATAAGATAAACAGGCACTGGGATATAGAAATCCATCTTGCCCTACTAGAAAGTTAGGGGACAGATGGCAGATGATATAAAAGAGAATATATTGGAAGAAGGGGTATTCAGTAGGCTTGCTGTCTTGGGGTGTGGGTTAGGGGAAAGCCAGGGAGAGAAATTTGTAACTCAAAATCTTGTGGAAATGGGAATGTTGAAAACTAAAAATAGATAAATGAATTGGGAAAAAAAAGGAATTTTGTGCTAAATTATGGACAATATACTTTCCCAAGGCTCTTGCTTGGTTTAGTCCTTGGCCCAATTAAACTCTCTTTAACCTGTGACCATGAAAGAGATTTTCTCTTTACTTCTGGAGCCTTTTCCCTTGTTTCTGAGGAGACCTTCCTTTGGTTGGCTGTTGTCTGAATCACCAGGGCAGGAGATTTGGATCTATATCCTGGAAACATGGTTCTTGGTAAGCTCCATACCTTAGAAGACTATCTTCCAGGTAATCTCTACTTGCCTGGTTTCAGGGTTTTCTGCCCTTCCTAAGGCCCTTGTCTTTATCACCCTGCTCCAGGCAACATTGACAGGCCATTTGGTCAGAAGGGTGGTGCTGGGAGCATAGGCTACAACAGAACCTAATTCTGTCAGTTTCTTAGAGATTGCAGTATCTGCTTGGCCCCTTGCTTCATGGCCCTAGGGAATTCTTATTCTAGTGACTTTGTGTAGTCTTCCTGGTCCCTCCCTTCCTGTCTTCTGGACGGTCCTTGAACTTTGCTGTTGTATACTAATCACTTAAGGCTGCCAGATCCTAGGCACAGGATGCTCTCCTAAGTAGTCCTTTATGCTCTCATTTAAACCATTACTGAATTTTTTCATTAGGACTTCCTTCTCATAGAACAAGGGGGCTCTTGGTAGTTGGAATTCATTTACAGATACAAAGACTTCTTTCTGTCACTTTAAGCATGGCAGTAACTATATCCTGCTTGGGTTGCCTTGAACCCTACTTTAAAGTGCTGATACCTCCTCAGCAGGGCATATCACTCTCTCTCGTATACCCAATTTTGCAATCTTTGGCTTGTTGCATATTGGAAAGGTCCCTGTTTGGGTTCACCCTCTTCATGCAGGGAGTAGTCAAAACACTACTACCATTATTACTGGAAAGGGCAGGATAATGACTAAAATTCTCTTCCCTGGCCACTGTGACTCCCCTTTGTGGGTTGTATCCCATGTTAGAATGTAAGTTCTTTTTTTTTTTTAAAGCAATTGGGGTTAAGTAACTTTCTCAAGGTTACACGACCAGTTATTTCTGGGTGTGGTACTAAGTATCTGAGCCCGGATTTGATCCCCAGGTCATCCCGACACTGGAGCTGGTGCTCTTACTCGCTGTGCTACCTGGCCGCCCCAGAATGTAAGTTCTTAAGGCAAGGGACTCTCATTTTTCCATTTGTTTGCTCAACACCTAGCATGATGCCTGACACGTAGCAGGTAGCTAATAAAAATTGCTTTATGCATTCCATTTTTTCAGCATTTATGAAAGCACTCCCTATATACTCCAGTATCGTTCTGTGCCAAAGATTCAATAATGGGCAAATACTATCTTTTCCCTCAAGAAGTTTATAATCTAAGCATGGAGACAACATGCAAGCAATCAAATATAAACAAGTTATAAGCAGGACAAATTGGAAATAATCACAAAGGGAAGACTTGGAACTAATGTTGTAAACGGAGGTGCTGGTAAGCCATCATAGGCATCCGGGAGGTATACTGGATAGAGTGTTGGACCTGGAGTCGGGGAAACCTGAGTTCAAATCCAACCTCAGATACTCACTAGCTGTGTAATATGTACTGGCAAGCCACTTACCTATCTCGGACTCAATTTCCTCATCTATAAAATAGGGATACAATAGCACCTACCTCCCACAGATGTCATGAGGACAAAGTGAGATAATATTTGTAAAAGACATTACAAACTGAAGTACTATATAAATGCTGACTGCTATTATAGTACTGGAGATGCCACATGCCATAGGATGATTGGTTGAATGAACCAGGGCATCTGGAGAAGACAAAATTTTGGTGAGGATATGATACCTGTTGTCAAATATTTATTTGGAGGTCTTTAAGCAATGGTTGTATGGCCACTTTGTGGCATAGTTTTGAAGGGGATTCTGGTTTAGGTATGCATTTGACTAGAAGGCATCCAAAGCCTCTTCCCGTTCCAAGATTCTGATCTATAACCAATGTGCAGCCTTCCTCATAAGGCCCAAGCTAAGTGATGACCTTTTGCAGTTCCTAAAACTGTTTGGTCAAACTTACCTATGCCTCTATCAGAATCTTCAGAGTTATAGCAAGTAGTCTCCCTGCTGGTGCTGCTATCAGGGCTCCATGACCTTTGAAACTGACACATCCCCCAAAATGCGGGTTATCCTAGTGTTATCATGGACCGTCAGTTATCTTGTAAAAGAAGCATCAGCACCAAACTCTTGGCCTTGCTCTGTGCTTTGTACATCTCAACAAGGATCACCTAATATACAATACGTCCCGTGGGACATGAAAACCATGAGGAAACAGATATAATAGGGATTATACAGGATTGTAATCACTCACAAATGTATTGCTCAATTAATCAATGAACAAACATTTAATGTGTGTTTACTTTGTCCCAGCCAAGGTGGTGACTGTTAAAAAAACAGCAAAAACAAGGTTCCTGTCTTCAAAGAGCTCACATTCTAATGGGGTAGACAACATGCCAATATCTATGTGGACACAAAATGTGTGTGTGTGTGTGTGTGTGTGTGTGTGTGTGTGTGTGTAGTGGAGGGTGATCTCAGATAGGAAGGCACTAGCAGTCTGTGTGTGGGGATAACTTGGAGATAGCCTCATAGGGAAGGAATGAGAATTGAGGGGAGTTGGGAAAGGTATCTTGCAGAAGGTAGAGTTTGAGCTGAGACTTGGAGGAAACCAGGAGATGGAGATGAGATGGAAGAACATTCCAGACATGGGAGATAGTAAGGGAATGTGCCCTAGAGTTGGAGATAGAATGTTTAGCTTGAGAAACAGCAAAAAAAAAAAAGCCATTGTTACTGGATCCCAGAGAACATAGGAGAGGGGCGTGGTGTATGATGTAAGAAGCCTAGAAAGGTAAGAAGGGGCCAGATTATGAAGGCCTTTAAAGGCCATATGGAAGACTTATATTTGATCCTGGACATAATAGGGAACCGTAGAATACCAAGTAGCAGGGTGATATGGTCAGAGGTCTACTTTAGGAAGATCAATTTGACAAATGGAGGAGGATTGGCATGGAAAGAGATAAGGCAGGAAGAACAACCACAAGGCTACTATAACAGTCCAGGAATGAGATGATGAGGGCCTGCACCAAGTGTGGCAGCATCAGAGGAGAGGAGATGTGTGTGCAAGATTTCACAAAGGTAGAACAATAGAGTTTAGCAACAGATTAGACAGGAGGATTAGATAAGAGAGAGTGAAGAGCTGAGGAGGCCACCTAGTTGGAAAGATGATGACTGGGAAGATGGTGGCACCTCCAAAAGTAAGAGGGAAGTTTGAAAGAGGGTGCATTTGTCAAGAAAGATTACGAGTTCAGATTTCGATCCGTGTGCCTTCGCACTGGCCATCTGCCATGCCTGCAATGCACTCTCTTCTCACTTCTTCCTCACAGAACCCCACATTTCTTTAAAAACCCAGCTCAAACAGGGAAGAGAGGAGAATTATGTTCCTAATAATTCTTTCCCTTTTCTCTAAATATAAAAAGTTTTGAAACAGTTGAATAATACAAACTACCAGCAAGAAGCTGAACTCTGGTCCTCTTTTGATGTGTTTGCTTAAGACTGCCTCAGCATGAGAATGTGGTTGCTGCTCTTTTTAGGGCTATTGCTGACGGTATCTTGGTTTCCTTACTGTGGTAAAATGCTCTGACTGGATGGAATAAACTTAATCCAGACATTTTATCCACAAAAGCCTTCCTCTGATGTCTCATGCTTACACCAGAGATGACCCTGGGCTCTCAATGGAGCAAAACCTCTCTCAAAGCCTACCTAGCCAAAAAGGCTTTATGTGTAGGCCCAGGAAGCATCCTGGTCTGCTGTCTCAGGACAGCTAAGTATGGAAAGGCTAACAGCAGGTTAGCCACTATGTGATGAATTATTTGGTCCCAAACATCCCATCCACAAAACAAACAATTTTAAAATGGCCGTTAGTTTCACGCAGTTCTTTTCTGTGTCTTCAATGATTATGGCTCTATTAGGCAGTCTATGAAAGATATTTGGATGGGCATCCCATTGAGTTGGCTGCCAAAGTGCTACAGCTTGAAGAGATATTACAGATTAGTTAGTCGTTTGGTCAATAAGCATTTATTAAACACCTATTACGCGTCAGCTGATTTCATAATTGGAGATGGTTGTGCTCTCCAACACAAAACTACTTTTTTTTGTGGCTTTTTGGGGGGAAATTTGGGGTTAAGTGACTTGCCCAAAGTCACACGGCTAGTAAGCTCCTCTAGGGCCGGTGCTCTATTCATGGCACCACCTAGCTGCCCCCAAACTACATTTTTTTAAAAAAAATTATTTTATATTTTTCAATTAAAGTTATTTTCTCTCCTTGGCACCTTTCCTTCTGCCATAATAATTAAAATGTACATAGTGCTTTAATGTTACATGACACTTTACAGGTATTATTTTATTTTATCCTCACAACAACCCTGGGACGGAACTGCTATTATCTCTGTTTTATAGACCACAAAACTGAGGCTGAAGATATTATCCAACTTGCCCAGAGTCACACAGATGATTAAGTGGCTGAGGCAGGATTTGAAACTTAAGTCTTCCTGACTCCACATCCAGTCAAGAAAAAATAAAAGAAAACCCTCATTACAGATGTGCATAATTAAGCGAAGCCAACATCCATATTTTCCATGTTCAAAACGTCTGCCTCATTCTTCATCTTGAATTCATCACCTTTGTATCAGGAGGTAGGTAGAATGGAGTATTGCACAGCCTGCTGGTGGGTCTGCCTGCCTTAAATCTCTCTCTAGTCCAGTCCCTCCTCCATTCAGTCACAAACATGCTTTCCCTAAAACACAGGTATAATCATTTCACACAAGTCCACCCTCCACCCCCATTCAGTAAACTCCAGCGGCTTCCCATCACATCCAGGAACAAACACAAAACACTGTCTGGCATTCAAAGCCTTATATAATGCAGCCCTCTCCTACCTTTCCAATCTTCTTGAACCTTACTTTCCAACAGTCTTTGATCTAGTGACGCTGGCTTCCAGGCTGTTCCTTTAACAAGACACTACCTCTCATTGCCCTGGCATTTTCTCTGTCTGTCCCCATGCCTGGAACCCTCTCCCTCCCCGTTCCAACTACTGACCTCTCTGGTTTCCTTTAAGTGCTAACTGAAAGCCCACCTTCTGGAAAAAGCCCTCCCTGACCCTGCTTAATTACAGAGCTTTCTCCCTTTTAATTATTTCCTAATTATCCTGTATAGAGCTTGTCTCGTGTATTTGTTTGTACCGATGTCTACCCCATTAGATTTTGATCTCCTTGAGGGCAGAAACTATCTTTTGCCTCTTTTCATATACCTAGCTCTTAGCACAGTGTCTGGCACATAGAAAGCACTCGGAAAACATTTATCAATTGACTGATTCTTGGAAGGGGATTAGGTTCATAGCTTAACCCAGTTTCTATAGAGAACAGTCCTAGGCCCAAGTCCAAACTCCCCGCAGGCTTGAATCCCAGGTGCTCTGGCTTCTCAGGGCTTTTACACCAGCCTGCCTGCAATTCTGATTCCAAAGATCACCATGGCTCAAACTCTCAGTCCAGGAAGATCACCTCTGACCCCTGGAACTGAGGACAAACAGCACAGAGCATAAACAGCCCCAAGAAGAGGACTGGTCAAGTCCCCCCCCCCCCCCCCCATTGGCTCAGTTCTTGGAATACTGGGAGTACAGCTGAACAGATAATTGAAAGAGAGAAACCATCTCTATTCACGGCAGTTTTAAAGAAACAGGCAGCCAATCAGAGGAGGCACCCCATCGATGTGTTGGAGGACATAGGGAGCTGGGTATTTATTCAAGAAATATGGCACTTTACCTCAGCAAAGACCTGAATGTTGTTTATGGAAGTGGGTGTGGAAAGGGTTACAGTTTGTGAGTGTTACTGTGAGGTGGTTATCCAACTCTGTAGGAAAACATATTGTGTAGTGTTATTCAATCTTGCAGGAAAACATATGAGGTGAACTGAACTTTGTTTGTGGAAGTGGGTGTGGAAAGGGTTACAGTTTGTGAGTGTTACTGTGAGGTGGTTATCCAACTTTGCAGGAAAACATATTGTATAGTGTTATTCAATCTTGCAGGAAAACATATGAGGTGAACTGAGGTAGCTGATTGGTGTATGAAGTGTATACACGTGAGCATTTTGTGCTTTGTTCAGCTGGGTGTAGTTTTCTGTCCCTCACTGACAATATTGTACATAAGGAAATGTGAAATTTGCATTATACTCATATTGTTCCCTGATATATCAGTCCCATTGGAGAAAATTTGCATTTTCAAAACAAGTATTATAGCATGGTAGCCACCTAGGGGGAGATATTTTAAAAGAAGCCAGAATTTTGGGTGCTTCTGAAATCATGTCAGGTAAGCTGAATGCATTTGGAAGCTGCTAGAAATCTTCATGCGCTTCAGAAATGATCCCTGGAAATTAGTTATAGGAAATTTGCAACATTTCAGAATTTTAAATTATTGAGAGTTAGTCTTCACTATTCATCTGGAAAATTCTAACCCCTCTAAGGCATGAGCCGAGGTTTCCTTGTGGCATGGACATGACCTTTCAATCTTGAAGGCTGTGCCAATGGAGCAGGACCTCTAGCAGAATCTGCCAATTTTTAATCGAAAGGTTTTGAGTCTGTACTTAGAAATGGGAAATTATAATGATAGCTAGTATTTATATATATATATATTTATATTATTTCTATTTTTATATTTATATATATTTAGGTTTGAAAAACAATTTACATATATTATCTCAATTGATCCTTACTGGTAAGGTAGGTGCTATTATCACCTCCATTTTACAGATAAGGAAACTGAGTCTGAGAGAAGTTAAGTGTCTTGCACAAGGTCATACAGCTCGTGAGATTCTGAGGTAGGATTCAAAATCTGGTCTTCATGATTCCAACCTATGCAACCTAGCTGATTATCCTCTAAGGACCAGTCTAGTAAAGTTGGGAGAAACACCAGATGGTTGGTAATCTGATGATGAATTTTTTTGGCCATAAAAATTTATTGAATAGTCTACTGAGACATTATGGAATTATAATCTACGTTTGTGGAGGGAATGCCCATTTCGACGAAAAATTGTGAATTATTTGAAATAATCATTTCTAGCCATTTAATTATTTTTTAAAAATGCAAATACTTTACACTCAGTATTAGAGAAATCATGTAGTAGGTAATATTATAATAGCTATATAAGTATTATTCTCAGTGGGAGAAAAAATCAATTTTGTGTAAGAATATTGTTTACAAAGAAAATGTCATTGTCTTGAACAAAGAAAACACATGAAGAATAGGAATGACAAGCCCCAGGTCAAGAGATGGGAAATAAGGTAGGCGAATCTAGGAAACAAAATATTGGGTTCTCTTTCTTTGCAAAGAATTTTCACCTTCTGTTTTGTTCCATAATCATTTTTCTTCTGTTTTGACCCTTCTATTATTCAGACTTTCAGACAGACAGTAAGCACTGATGATGTCTGTTTGAGGTGTCTTGGGTTTCCAGCTCTGTAGTCTGTGATGACTAATCCCTTGTATGCAGCTTGCATATAGTAAGGGCCCACTGCCCTTACCAGAAACTGCCACTGAATCATAATTGAGTGGGAATAAGAAATATCTGAAGTCTGTGAAAAATGGATGGAATTACAAAAGTTGTCTTTGGGATTTTCTTTTTACCAGAGCATTTTAAAATTCTTATAACTTCATAAGCAAGCTAGTTATAGCATTCAAATTAAATGGAACGCTCCTTATGTACATTTCATTTAATGTTATCAGTTCAAGACTGTCTGCATATTGATTTTATAAAAGTCATAAACCATTCATGCATCATAAACTATCGGATATCTTGAACTGGCTATCTAGGAAACGTTTCAAACCCAACATGTCCAAAAGACTTGTTATTCTCTTACCCTTCCTAACATTGGCCAAAACTTTCTCTTTTCTCAACTTTCCTATTATTGTTGAGGTTACCACCATCTTCACATTCCACAAGGCTCACGACGTCTGTGTTACCCTTGACTCTTTGCTCTTTTTTGCCCAAGCATGTGCTATAGCCAACTTCTCTGTCCCCCAAGCCTGGAATGCTCTCCCTTCTCACCTTCACTTCCTAGCTTCCCCTGGTTTCCTGTAAGACCCATCTTCTGCAAGAGGCCTTTTCCAGCCCCTCACTTGCTAGTGACTTCGTCACTAAGACCACCTCCCCCCTACCCCCTCATTAGAATGTGAGCTCCTGGAGAGCAGGGACTATTTTTTCCTTTCTTTGTAATATTCAGCACTTAGCACAGTGGCTAGTACATAGTATGAATTTAGTAAATGCTTTTTGATAGATTGATTAAATTCTCCCCAATTCATTTCAAATAGCACTTAGCAAAATAGGCTTTTTCTTCTGACATTAGCTTCCCAGACCTTAAAGTTCCTCCCACCCCAATCCAAATCTGGTATTATCTATTACATCACTTTAATCTTTTTTTCTCAAGGTACAATTTTTAAACTTTATTCAATATGTTTTTATTGAACACTTGTATAAAAAGCACGATGTTTCAGGCAGAGTGTTTGTTGGAGTCCACTCCACCCGGTTTGTGAGAGCTGATTGTTAAATTTTCAGTTTGAGCATTTACATCACGGAAGTGAGAAAACACTACAAATCATGGCAATATTGGTCATTTTGTTGGTTGTCTAGAGTGAAGAAGTGATGCAGAAAATATTAATGCATATTAAACCTAAAATCATGCCATGCATACATCTTGTTTTAGAGAGCTGCTTATTAAACATTTGCCAGCACACTATTGGTTTCAAGTGTCTTTGATAATCATAAAAATGGGAGTGACTTTGAAAAATAATGATTTCCATGTCCTACATGGAAACCCAGCCAGACTTTTAGGGAGAAAATTATGCTGATTTTCCCAGTAAGTCAAATATTTGAATAATTTTGGTAAGCGTTTCATAAAATCTAAATATTTTGGTAAGCATATGAAGAATATAATTAAGCCAACTCTAGGTTATTCAGGAAAAGCTTTGACAAAGTTAGTCTCAAGCCACAAAATCTATATAAACCTGTATAACAAACATTTTGAAGAATATTCAAGTTAGATTAGTACTAATCACATTTCTGAATTGATCCAAAACCCATAATCAATTTCTTCTTAAATGACGGATGCTGGTTCTCTAGGGATCTTCCAAAGCCATATTCCATGTTGGTGTTCAAGTTTCAATGAAGGCCAACAAAAGTCCAAATTCTACGATTAGGGTAATGGATCTAGAGAAGAAAGGTTCCTAAGAGATCATTTGATCCAACCACCTTACTTTGCAAATGAGTTAACTAAGGTCCATGAAGGTTAAATGATTTGCCCAAGGTGTGGCATATGGAATAAGCATCAGAGGTGGATCCAGGCCCTCTAACGACAGGGCCAGTATTCTCAGTTCTGTTCTATACCATCTTGTGCCTTCTAAAAGAGATAGGGAGGAAGAGACCTGGTAGTGCCTCTTGGACCATGTACATCTGGGAAGGCAAGCTCTCTGCACAAATGGACTAAGTTCTACTATTTTTCTTAAATTAAAAAGCCACCCACTCTCAACTGCTTTGCCGCCATGATTCTGCTTTCCTTAGTGGCCTTGAATTCACACATTTAAAATCACACTTCTAGAAGTGATGGCAAGCTGTCTCAACTCTGGAAGGTCACATTTATAATACTCACGTTAACTAGGAGAGGAGGGAAGATCCTAGGAGTACTTTTTCGGGTGTTCACATGAGCACATTAACATGGATTATTTTTATCTGAGTAACTAATTGTCATTTTGGGAAGCATAAGGGGCTCCACTTTACAGTGGGAGTAAATGGGGACCAGGTAAGCTTTCATGAGTGATGGAGAGGAGAGAAAATTGGATAGTCACTCATGACCTGTACAAATCTTGTGCAATTAATGCCTCACAAGGACTCTGGGGAAGGAAAGGAAAGACCTAGGGGAGAGTTGGGACCCTAAAAGGGAGAGAAGACCTAAAACCTGACTTGAATTGGGCTATTCTAGAGAGGGAACCCAAACCAATGAATATTTATGAAATGTCTACTATGTTCAAGATAAAAGTGCTAGGTGCTGGGAAGAGGAAGAGAATTGATAGATTTTTCTATTCTACTATGAGAATACAACTTGGAAACAGATAAATATATAAATGATAATTTGGAGAGAGAGACAGAGTCATAGAATCTGAGCCTTGAAGGAAGCTGGGTATTCTCAGAGATACAGATGAGTATCCTTTCTAGCTATAGTGGTAGGGAGTGGTCTGTGAGAAGCTGCAGAGGAGGCCAGTGAGGTGCTGGAGCTGGGGAACAATAAGCAAGCCAGTGTGTCTGGAATGTAGAGTGTATAGTGGGAATCATGCTCAACAAACCTGGTCAGTGGCAGGCAGACCATGGAGGTCTTCACACGCTAAACTTGCATTTTATCCTGGAGCCATTTATCATCATAACTTCCCACATAGACCATTGCAATAGCCTGCTGCGGGGGTACCTGCCTTGAATCTTTCCACACCCTAATACATCTTGCACTCAGCTGCCAAAGTGATCTTCAAAAAGCACAGGTCTGACCAGGTCACTCTTCTGCCCTTTAAACTCCTGTGGCTTCCTCTTAGCTCCAGAATCAAATATAAAAATCTCCTGTTTGGCTTTTAAAGCCCTTCATAACCTGGCTCCTTCTGACCTTTCCAACATTCTTATACTTTATATGCCTCCATGTGTCCTATGATATAGAGATACTGGTCTGCCTTCTGTTTCTCACACATGACCCCACTCAACCCATCCTCCCACCCCATGCTTTTTTTTTTTTCTTTTTTTTTTTTTTGCTTTTTTGGAGGGGGGAAGACAGGGCAATTGGAGTTAAGTGACTTGCCCAAGGTCACACAGCTAGTAAGTGTTAAATGTCTGAGGCTGGATTTGAACTCAGGGCTGACTTCAGGGCTGGTGCTCTATTCACTGTGCCATCTAGCCACCCTTCCCCATGCTTCTTCATTAGCTCATGCTTAGAATGCTCTCCCTCCTTGCCTCCTGGCTCCCAGGCTCCTACAAGTCTAGCACAAGCCTCATCTTCTGTAAGAGGTCTTTCCCAACTTCCCTCAATTCTATTTCTTTTTCTCTAAGATTGTCCCCATTTTACCCATCAACCTCTTGTATCTTCATAGTTGTTTACATGTTGGCGTGGCTCAGTGGCGTAGTGAATAGAGCACTGGGCCCTGGAGTCAGGAGGACCTGAGTTTAAATCTGGCCTCACACAAAAACCAGCCATGCGACCTTGGGAAAGTCACTTAACCCCAATTACCCTGCAAAAAGTAAAAATAAAAATAGTTGTTTACATGTTATTTCCCTCTTTAGAATGTGAGCCCCTTCTAGGAAGTGAATGTTTTTGCCTTTTCCTGTATTCTCAATGCTCATCAGAGTTTCTGGGACATAATAAGCATTTAATAAATACTTCTTTGACTTGACAAGTCAGCAAATAAAAACAACTTATTTGCCTGTGTTTATGCTTTTAATCTCTTTCTCTTATTGCTATCACTGATATTTTTAGATCCATGTCAAATTAAAGGAGATAAGAAGGCCATGTGTAATACTTATATAGGTTTTAGTTGGAATCATCCAACCCCAATTCAACTGGAAGTGTTAGTTCCCAGAACAAGGCTATTGTTCTATCTCCTCTTAAGGTTTTAGGGGTCCCTTTGTGGGCCTGTGGGGTTCTTCAAGTAGTACTGCCTAGATTCCCCCATTCCAATGTGTTCTTCTCATTAGTTATTTGTGAAATATAATCTATTTGCCTTGCTACAAACCACTGCACCAGCCTTTGATGATAAGGTGAATACCCCTTCATCTTAGCTGAATACCACTTTCGCAAACAAAGTATTGCATTTGGTCTAGGTATCATTTCAGCACTCAAGTTCACAGCATAAAAAACATGAAGAGAGTTAGCCATAGTGTTAGGAGAGAGACCGAGGTAGCCTTGAAATCAGGGTTTAAGTCAGGCCCCACTGACATATCCTGACAGTGTGCCTTTTTTCAAGGCTCTGGGTAATTCTCCGAAACTCCAAGCTCACAAACAGGTGCCAACATGTACTAGTAGAGGGAGTTTCCTTCTTGGGAGTTCACAGTAGTGATGAAATCACCAGTCTAATAAAAAGGAATTATAAGTTGGCTTCAGTATTTTTTTTTGTATTTATGATGTTTACAAGAAAAATTATAGCCTCCAACCTCTTCCCTGCTAGTCAGTGAGAAGCTAGCTGATTCAAAACCTGGAATTCTTTTTGTCATATAACTTCTCTCTCCCTGTTCCTGCAAATGATTATTACATGAAATGTTTTGGAGAGTAGGAAAAATGATATTTCATAATTTTCAAGTAATAGGAGCATTAGGGTGTTATCTAACACTTTGATTCAGATCTCAGACCTTTATTTCCTAGCAATTTACCATGTTGCTTTATTTCTGGTAAAACCATACTTTCTTGTCTAGTTTCGCCTATGGTTTCCTGCTCTAGCTTTCCAGCTTGTGGAAACCAGTGGCAACCTTGGTGAAATGCTTTCCCTGGAGATTGATATTCACCAGCCCCTTCTAGCTGGTCATTAATTCTACAATAATGCTTCTGGAGGACTGGATTACTATTGCTTAAATCAAGAAAATGCAAAATCACTGTAAGCCATGAACAGAGACTTTATTCAAGTTTTTTTTGAAAGACAGAAATGTATTCTTGCCATATTTAAAAACAGAGATAGGCAATTCCCAAACAACTGAAGAGAGAAATGTTTTATCTCTTATGTATATATTGCACATGAAACTGTTATGGTACTTCTAAATTTTTACTAACATTCAGGATATTTTGAAATTTTGTTTTGGAAAGTTATGCATTGCTTATCTGCATGTGTTTTCACCATTAGTCTCAATATTATAATGAGAAACAAAAGGCAATAAGCAAACATGAATTAATCCTTGAGACAACATGTCACGCTTTCTAAACACAAGTTGTAGTACTTGTCATCATCTTATTATTTGGAAGTATTGACTTGCAAGAGGGCAGCCGGGTGACTCAGTAGATAGAGTGCCAGGCCTGGAGTCAGGAAGACTTAGCTTCCTAAGTTCAAATCTGGTCACAGATGCTTATTAGCTGTGTGACCGTGGGGCAAGTCACTTACCCCTGTTTACCTCAGTTTCTTCACCTGTAAAATGGGAGTAATAGCACCTATTTCATAGGGTTGTTGTGAGCGTCAAAAGAGACTATATTTGTAAAGCACTTAGAACAGCACCCGACACATCCTAGGCAGTATATAAATGCTTATTCCCTTCCCCCTTCATAGTTATCTGTATGTTATCTATATAGTTCTATAACCATATAGTATATATGTGTATATATATAGTATATTTCTATCTATCTATCTATATATCTATATCTATATGCTAAAGGATGTACCAGATTTAGCTCAAAATGGACTCAGGAGAGCTGATTGTTAAATTACCATTGTGAGTATTTATACCTCAGAAGTTGGTAAATGTTACAAATCAGAGTTTGCTTTATGGTTTTGTTGATTATTCGGCTTAAGAATGTAATAAAAAAATGGTAATAAAGCATATTAAACTTAAATGTGTGTTATATGTATATTTTTTCTCCCTAGAGAGCTCATTGTTAAACATTTACCAACATGCTACTGCATAAACTCCATCTAGACTGTAGCCTCTACAACAGTAAGAACTGTGTCTAATCTAAACCATGAGACACTGGAAATAGAATGCTGAACCTGGAGTAAGGAAGATCTGAGTTCAAATCCACACACTAACTGTGTGACCCTCAGCAAGCCACTTAATCACTCCCTCAGTTTCTTCAACTGTAAAATGGGAATAGTAATAGCACGTATCTATTAAATTGAGTATTTCCATTTAATTCAATTTGCCAATAATTTATTAAGTATCTACTACATGCCAGGTAGTATGCTATGCCCTGAAGATATAAAGATAAAAACTAAATAATCCCTGTCCTCCAGGAGATTAAATTCTACTGATCAGTTGTTTGAGCATTATATAGGAATAATCCTCAATATTAATTCAATTAATTGGTTTCTCTGAGGAACAAAGGGTGAAAAAACAAGAAATTTAAACTTGAGATTTTTAGAAATAGTATCTTAAGCCTGAAAAATCTCTGGAGAGGGGAAAACCCAACCTCCTAACGTAGACTACTGCAACTGGGAATAGCTCTAAATCATGGGGCTGTAGACCTAGAACTGGGAGGGCCCTTAGAGGTCAACTAGTCCAACCTCCTTGTTTTTCAGAAGGGGAAGTATGCCCCTTCTGGGAATTTTAATGACTGTTAGCAAGTTTTTCCCACTTATTATTATACTATCTTTTAATAATAACATAAAGATATTTAAGAGGGATTATCAGAAAATGACATTGCTGGGTTTGCGTTTAATTGCATTAATTAGTGAATTTTCTCATGGCGTTATAGGGTAAAAAGGGGAGGACACAGGAAGATATACATGGGTTATGGTACAGTGGGAAGATCAATGGATTTGGATTCAAGGATGTGAGTTGAATTGCACCTCTGTTTCTTACTGCCTGCATGACCTTGGGCAGGGCACTAAACCTCTATAGATCTCAGTTTCTTCATCTGTAAGGTTGGACTAGATGAATTGTAAAGTCTTGCCTTGCTCTAAATCTATGATCCTAAATTGGTTCTACTTTTTTGTTTGTTCAGCAGCAGGAAACATAATGTGTCCTTGGACACAAATTTCACCTTAACACTTACTGGTAATAACTATGAAAGGAGTCTGGTGCATGTACTCACCCCATAGGCTTGCTAGGATGGAGTCTCCATGTGGAGGACACCAGGAAGTTGCTTCTGGGAAAATCATGATGTCTGGAACATCATGGATACTCTGTGACTGGTTCTGGTTGGCCTATTACACAAATGCTTGGGGGTTGACCATGTAGCCAGAACTGTTGGCTTCTTCCAAAGGGCCTGAGCTGGCACTAGCTATCTCTTTGCTGTATTTATATATGGGGGAACAAGGTGACTCAATCCTTCATGACTTCTGGTGAGAGAACCCCACATTAGAGGAAAAGCCATGGGATCTTTCCCATCCCCCCCACCAAAGCCATATGACCTCCTGAGAAATGGACCTGGGTTCTTTGCCTTTTCATTCATTCTTCTCCATTCTAGGTTCGGGGAGTGGAGTCTCCAATCTAGGTCAAGAGAATGAGTTGCAGGAATCTGGGAGTTGGAATCTGGCTGGGTGTTGCAGCAGCCATTATAGCATTAATGCCCTGAAGAGTATGGAGTACTTTGGGAGTTGCCTTTGCTATCCTAGCCCAATGGAAGGGTTCATCTGGAAATGATGCCACTTTGGGACATGGCATCCCAAATTTAAGGAGTTAAATTATGATTCTAATTCTTCTCCTCCGTAATCCCCAGATCAGTATGGTATTTGAAGGGATTATACCCCTGAGGTATTAGGGGCAATGTTTGTACATTTGTTCTTGCTCTATAATAGTCATCCAGTGTTAAGTGATTTAATGGAACTGGGGTTCTAGTAACTGGCCCCCTAACAAATGGGGGGCACACAGCCAATGAGGGCTTAAGCCAAAGGCAGAGAAAAGAGATACCCCAATTCCCTTGGAGTTTCTGAGAAACCTGAGCAGGGACTGGCCTGGCCCAGAATGAAAGGGGCCAGAGTGAACACACCACACAATTAACATTTATATATACTATGCTTATATCAATATGATCTTATTCAGTCATAATAACAACCCAGGGATAGAGTTAGTACAAATATTATAGTCACCAATTTTACAGATGGAAAAACAAAGGCTCAGAGACCCTAAGTCACTTGCTTGTGCTCACATGGCTACTAAGGGCAAAGAATAGAGATTGACTTCAGTTTTCTCCTGACTCCAGGATCGGTATTCTTTCCACTCAACCATGGTGCCTCATTCCTTTCTCAGGTTCAATAAACGTGTCTACTTTTATGAGCCGAATGCCATTGCCAAACTTATAAATAGTATATCTGTTTAACACCACCAGTAAGTCTCTTGTCGTTCCCCAAGGAAAGAGACCACTTGGAATCACATTACACAATTTCTGCAGTTTATCGGAGTGTTCTTGTTTTCTACTCAGCTCTTGCCTTACTTCGGCAGTGACAGCTTCTTCTACCAGACAAGGTTTTCAGACTGGGTATAATTACAATAAACTTTTATTGTTCTTGCTTACCTCAAGGGGGAAACAAGTTTCAGAAAATGACTAGCAGGCTAGCTCCCTGAATGAATTTTTGTAGGGGGAAAATCTTATTGCGTTATAAAAAAAATAGCAAGTTGAGGTGTTAAACTTTGAATTTTCAGAAATGTATTTTGCCAAGGAAAACGACTTTTAAGGTCCTATTTGATTTTGCACATCAAATATTTAAGTCATGTCTACATTTCTTTGAAATGCAGCTTAGAAATTATAGCTATTTTCAGGAAAGGAAGGGCTCTGAACTGTTTTTTAACTCTGCCAATGAATATTTTTCAGTTTTTTTTTTTTTTTATGACCTTGGCTCTTGGTATTGTATCATTTCCCAGGAGACTGAATTTTCCAGTTTGCACTTCTTATCAATTGACCCATGTGATGTGGCCTCATGTAGACAGTAAATTCCTAGAGGGCAGGAAGCATGAAGGTTTATCACCTTGCATGACTAGGTAATTGTGTTGGGGCTTTTAAAAATGCAATTAAGGAAGAAGAGAATTTGACTTTTTTTCTTTTTGACTTAGTTTCTCCATCTGTGTCAAAGGAACCACAATGACTATTCACCTTTCAGAATAACAACAACAAATAGTTGATGATGATGATTATGATGCCATTTATATAATTCTTGCTTTGTGCCAAGTAACGTGCTAAGAACTTGGCCAATATTATCTTGATCTTTTCAACAACCCAGGGAGATAGGTGCTATTATTATCATTTTACAGATGAGGAAAATGAAGCAAACAGATATCAAGTGATTTACTCAGGGTCAAAAAGCTAGTAAGTGTGTGAGGTCAAATTCCAGCTCAAGTCTTCCTGACTCCAGGGCCAATGCTCTAACCATTGTACCACCTCTAGGTCTACCTTTTTGCCTTGATCTCAGAATCAGCAAATCATTGGTGGAAGGGGACTTAGGGATCATCCACCTCACAAATGAATAACAACATCACCTCCACCCCTCACTTCCTGCCAACTATGCTACAGGTAGTCACTCATTCAGCCCCAGTGTGACTACTTCTAGGAATAGAGACCTCACTACCTTCCAGGACAACTCTCTCTAGTTTGGCACAGCTCTAATTGTTAGGAAATTTTTCTTTTCACCCAGAAGCAATCTGTTTGTCTACAACTTCCACCTGTAGCTATAAATTCTACCTTTTAGAACAAAGGCGGTGAGGGGGGTCGGGGGTCGGGGTGGAATGTAAGGTTCTTTTTTTTTTTAAACATGGAATCACCTAAAATAAATATTTGAAAGCAACCACCCTTCCTTAAGGGAGGGAAACTTCCTCTAAGTGTTCTCTTTTCTAGGCTAAATAGTTCCATTTCCTTCAGCTGATCATCACATAACATATTCTCCAAACCCCTCATCATCTAGTTCACTTTTCTCTGGACATGATCCAGTTCTTGCTTCCTAAAATGGAAAGTTCAGAATCGAATGTAATGTTCCAAATATGATCTGGCCAAAAAAGAGATAGCAAAACTCTCACCTCCCTTGTTCTCAATACTGTATCTCTCTCCATACAGCCTAAATATACATTTGTTGTTTTTTTTTGGGGGGGGGGCAGTTATTCCATGTAGGGATTGGAGAATTAAGGGAAATAGAAATGCCACACATTTTATTGGATCCAAGGTTTTGTTTGTGTGGGCGTTCCTTCCTTTTTTTTAAATGTCTTTTTAGGTTCTATTGACATGCTATGTTTTTACATGACAAACATTTTCATACTACCTCAACTTTCTTCTAACCAAGTCTCTTTCAACAAAGTAAGCCATTTAAGTAAAACTAACAATACTGTGGCCTTATCTGAAAGTGCAGGTGACATTCTACATCCACAGTATTCTCACCTGTCTCTTTTAATTTTTTTTTTTTTTTGGTCTTTTTGGAGGGGAGAAGGCAGGGCAGTTAGGGTTAAGTGACTCGCCCAAGGTCACACAGATAGTAAGTGTTCAGTGTTTGAGGCCAAATTTGAATTTAGGTCCTCCTGACTTCAGGGCTGGTGCTTTACTTACTGTACCACCTAGCTGCCCCTAGAGAGAAGAAAGAAAGAAAAAAATTGTAAAAAATATGCACAATCAAGCTAAACAAATTCCCTCATCAGCTGGATACAAAAATACATGTGTGTCTGTGCCATAAATCTGTTACCTCTCTGTCAGGAAGTGAACCTCCTGGATGCTTCATCATTGGTTCTCTGGAATCATGGATGGTTATTGTATTAATCATTGTTCTTACAGTTTTCAAACTTGCCTTTAGAGTCTTTTTGTTACTGTACGAATTATTCCTCTGATTCTTCTTATTTTACTCCTTGTCAGTTTATATCTCTTCAAAATTGTTCATTTTTATAATCTTGATGTTATAGTATAAATTATTCATCTGATTCTGTATACTTCACTCTGTATTAGTTGATATCTATTAATTTATTTATTGATTTATTTATTATTTTTCATTTCTTTGAAATAATTTATTTCCTCATTTATTATTGCACAGTAGTTTTCAAATCTCATGTATTGAAACTTGTTTAGCCTTTACTCAATTACTGGGCATCCCTTCGGTGTCCTTTTTTTTTTTTTTGCTCCCACAAAAGATCTACTATCAATATTTTTGTATTTATAAGAATTTTCCTTCTTTCTTTGCTCTCTTTTGAGTAGATATCTAGCAGTGATATAGCTGGATCAAAGGGAAAACACTGTTAAGTATATTTTCATGTGTGATTCCAAATTGATTTCTAGAATGGTTATATCCATCTACAATTATGCAATGTGCCTGTTTTCCCCCACAGTAGCTCCAACATTGATTTTCCTTTTGTGTCATCTTTGCCATTTTGAAAGGTGTGAGGTGACATCTCAGAATTTCTTTAATATGCATTTCTCTGATTAGTAGAGATTTGGAGCATATTTTCTTTTAGCTATGGATAGCCTCAGTTTCTTCTTATGAGAACAGCCTGTTTATATTCTTAGAATATTTGTAAATTGGGGAATGGATTTTATTCTAATGAATTTGAATCAGTTCCTTATATGTCTTGGAAATTAGGCCTTTATTGGAAGAGCATTTTTACCCAATTAAATTTTTTCCCTTTTAATTAAAGCATCATTGGACTTTTTGTGGAAAAAATACTTTTGATTTTATGGAATCAGAATTATCCACTTTATCTTCTGTGATCCTTTCTATCCCTTGTTTAGTCATAATTTTTCTTCTATCCATAATCTCACAGCTAATTTTTTTTTTTTACCACTTTCTCCTATTTAATTATGATATGACCTCTTATGCCTTTTAGATCTAGGTCTGCATTCATTTGGAGCTTATCATGAAATAATGTATCAGATGTTTTTCTAATGAGTAATCTCATTCCTTCCATATTATTGTCCAAATTTCCCATGAATTACTATCAGATTTCTGAGTCCTTATCCCAGTAGCAGAGATCTTTGTTTTTATTGAATACTAGAATACTAAATATGTTTGCTTCTGTATGTTGTGTAACTAATCTGTTCCACTGATCAATTTATTTGTTAAACCAGTGCCAAATTTATTCCAAAAATTATTGTTTTGTAGTAGCTTGCGATCTGGCACTGCTAACCCCCCTTCCTTACCACTTCTTTTCATTATTTCCCTTGAGATTCTTAACTTTTTTTTGCTTTCTTATGTATTTCATTATTATTTTTCTAGTTCTATAAATTAAATCCTTTGCTAATTTGATTGGATCATTGAATGAGTAAATTAATTTGGGTAGTATTGGTCATTTTTATTATATTGACTAGTCCTATCCATGAACAATTGATATTTTTCAATTATTTAGGCTTTCTTTATTTCTGCAAATAGTAGGTTGTAATTGTGTTTATGTAGTCTTTATGTATATCTTGGTTAATAGACTCACAAGTGTTTTATACATTATGTAATAATTTTAAGTGAAATTTCCTTTCTAGTTCTTTCCACAGGCTTTTGTTGGTGTTATATAGAAATGCTGATGATTTACATGAATATATTTTTTTCTACAAGTTTGCTGAAAATATTTATTGTTTCAATCATTTTAGTTGATTTTTTCTGAGATTTCAAGTATACCATCATATCTTCTGCAAATAGTGATAATTTTGTTTTTCTTTATTAATGTATATTCACTCAATTTTTAAAATTGTTTTATTGTTACAGTCAACACTTCTAGTATATCAAATAGAAGTGATGACAATGGACATCCTTGTTTCACCTAAATTTTGTTAGAACAAGTTCTAGTTTATCTTCATTATATGTAATGATAGCTCTTGGCTTTAGATACACACTATTTATAATTTTAAGGAAAGGACTATTATTCCTATTTTTAGATAATGTTTTTATGGAATTTTTAAACAGAAATATGCATTATATTTTGTCAAAAGATTTTCCCCAGTCTCTTGATAAGGACATATTTTGGGGGATTGTGCTATTACTCTTGTTAATTATTTTGATAGTTTTTCTAATATTAAATAAATCTTGCATTCTTAGTATAAATCCAGCCTGCTAGTAGTATATAACCTTTGTAATATGCTGTTTTAGCTTCTTTGCTAATGTCTCATTTATTCATTAATTTTGCATTTTATTATTATTAATTTACATTTTATTTATGCTTTGATGTTCAGTAGGGAATATTGATTTATAGTTTCTTTTTCTATTGTGACTTTCACTAGTTTATGTGAAGAAATTTGGTAGGACCCCTGATTTTGCTATTTTTGTGCAGAGATTATATTATATTGGTATTAATCTAGTCTTGGAGGTTTTTTTCCTTTGGAAGTTCATTTATGGCTTGTTTAATTTGTTTCTTGAAATTAGATTGTTTAAATTCTCTATTGTTCCCTTGATTTGTATATTTTATGTTTTAAAAAAATTCATTTACTTGTCAGTTTTATTGTAATATAAAGTAAAGGAATAAGCAATTATATAGTATCTCCTATATTCTAGGATCCATGCTAAGTGCTGTACAAATATAATTCTATTTGATGCTCACAAAACCCAGGAGAGGTAGGCGCTCTTATTATACTTATTTTACAGTTGAGGAAAATGAGACAAGCAGAGGGTAAATGACTTGCTTAGTTATACCACCAGGAAGTATCTGGGCCTGGATTTATATTTGTCTTCTTGATTTCAGGCCTGTTTTATTGTTTTAGAAAAAACAGAAGACCCTGGTTTTATTTATTAATTCAGGACGTTTTGTGTTCATTTTTGTTCATTCCTTCTTATATTTTCAAAATTTCCATTTTGGTATTTAATAAATATTTTTGATTTGTTGATTTTCTCATATTTTTCATTGCATTCTCAATTCAGTGATCTGTTGATTTTCTTTTTTTTTTACTTTATAAATTTATATTTTTTACTTTTCAACATTCATTTCCCCAAGATTTTGCATTGCAAATTTTATCCCCATCTCTCCCCTGCCACCCACCCCAAGAGGGTAAGCATACTGAATACCCCCTCCCCCAATCTTCCCTCTTTTATATTCTCCCAAAGTCCCCTCTTACTTTCTTGTAGGGCAAGGTGGATTTCTATACCCCATTGCTTGTGTATCTTATTTCCCAGTTGCATGTAAAAAACAATTTTTGACATTTAAAAAAAAATTTGAGTTCTAGATTCTCTCCCTTCTTCACTCTTCACCCACTCCCACTGGGAAGACAAACAGTTCAATATAGGTGGTACATGTGTAGTTGCATAAAACATTTCCATAGTAGTTATATTGTGAAAGACTAATTATATTTCCTTCCATCCTATCCCATTCCCCCATTTATTCTATTTTCTCCTTTGATCCTGTCCCTTTTGAAAAGTGTTTTCTTCTAACTACCATCTCCCCCATTCTGCCCTCCCTTCTATTACCCCCCCTCTTATGCCCTTCCCCCTTCCCCCTGTAGGGTAAGATACCCATTTGAGTGTGTATTGCTATTACCCACCCACCCCCAAGCCAAATCCAATGAGAGTAATATTGTCTCATTCCCTTTCACCTTCCTGCTCTTCTCTTCCACTGTAAGTTTTCTCTTGACTCTTTTTTGTGAGATAATTTACCCTATTCTGTCTCTCCCTGTCTCCTCTCATTATATTCCTCTCTCACCTCTTAATTTTATTTTTTAGATATCATACCTTCATATTCTACTCATCTTATATCCTCTGTCTATTATATATGTGCACACACACAAATATATACACCTACACCACCTATACATACATACATATGTATTTATATATATATATACATATATATTCCCTTCAACTATCCTCATACTGAGAAAAGTTTCATATTACAATTATCATTTTTCCATGTAAGAATGTAAATAGTTCAACTTTAATAAGTTCCTTATGATTTCTTTTTCCTGTTTACCTTTTCATGCTTCTCTTGTTTCCTGTATTTGAAACTCAAATTTTCTATTCAGCTTGGTCTTTTCATCAAGTCAGAGATGGAGTCAAAATGGTAGAGTAAAAGCAGGAACTTGCTTCAGCTCACTCTCCAACCACCTTCAATACCTGTAAAAAAATGACTCTAAACAAATTTTAGAGCTACAGAACCCACAAAGTGATGGAGAGAAACAAATCTCCCTCTGAAACAGCCTGGCAGTCCAACAGGAAGGGTCTGTTGCACCAGGCTGGGAGCCAAATGCAGGCCCACGTGACCTGCCCAGACCAGCAGCACAAACCAGCCAGAGCAGACTTCAGGAGAGTGAATCACCAGTAGCTATGGTGGTTACCAGAATTCTCAACCTATAAATACCAAAGAGAAAGCAAAAGTTCAGTGGGGAACTCAGTTAGAACTGGGTGAGAGAAAAGCATGGTCTGGCCTCTGACCCTGGGGCAGCAGAGGTGGCAGTGACATGCAGGCTGCAACAACTGCCAGATGGCTGCCTCTGGAGCTGCTAACCTACAGATTGTAGGGGGAACAAGCAACCATTCATAGGGTAAGTGCTCTTGCTTTGACTTGCTTGGATCTGGGTTGCAGTCTTGTGTGGTGGTCCTGGGGTGTGTGGCTAGTGTGCCAGAGCTTGGGGTGTCTCTAGAGAGGGCACCCTCATCATAGTTCTGACAACAGCTCTGACAACTGTGCAAACAGCAGGAATTTGGGATACAACACTCTCCACTCTGGAAGCAGAGTTCTAGTGTAGCAAAGAGCTCAAACGCAAGTGATTGGCTGCAAGATGAACAGAGGAAGGGCAATCAGACTATAGAATCCTTTTTTGGGGACAAAAAGTATCAAAACATGGAACCAGAAGAAGAAAACAAAGTCAAAACTCCTGCATGAAAAGCTTCCAAGAAAAACAAGAATTGGTCACAGGCCATGGAGGAGCTTAAGAAGGATTTTGAAAATCAAGTAAGAAAAGTGGAGGAAAAATTGGGAAGAGAAGTGAGAATGATGCAAGAAAATCATGAAAAGCAAGTCAATAGCCTGACTGAAGAAAATAACACCTTAACATATAAACTAACTCAAATGACAAAAGAGGCCCAAAAAACCAATGAGGAGAAGAATGCCTTAAAAAGCCAAATTGGCCAGATGGAAAAGGAATTTCAAAAACTCACTGAAAAGAATAATTCTTTAAAATTAGATTGGAGCAAATGGAAGCTAATGACTTTATGAGAAATCAAGATACTATAAAACAGATCCAAACAAATGAAAAAATAGAAGGCAATGTGAAATATCTTATTGGAAAAAACCACTGACCTGGAAAATAGATCTAGGAGAGATAATTTTAAAATTACTGGACTACCTGAAAGCCATGATCAGAAAAAGAGCTTAGAAATCATGCTTCAAAAAATTATCAAGTAAAATTGCCCTGATATTCTAGAACCAGAGGGGAAAATAGATGTTGAAATAATTCACCCATCACCTCTTGAAAAAGATCCCAAAAAGAAAATTCCTAGAAATATTATAGCCAAATTCCAGAGTTCCCAGGTCAAGGAGAAAATATTGCAATCAGCCAAGAAGAAATAATTTGAGTATTGTGGAAACACAATCAGGATAACAGAAGATCTAGGAGTATCTACATTAAGGGATTAATGGGCTTGGAATATGATATTCCAGAGGTCAAAGGAGGTAGGATTAAAACCAAGAATCACCTGCCCAGCAAAACTGAGTATAATGCTTCAAGAAAAAAATATAGTAATTCAATGAAATAGAGGACTTTCAAGCATTCTTGATGAAAAAACCAGAGCTGAACAAAAAAATTTCACTTTCGGAGGGTGTATGTGTTCATAAACATATGTGTGAGCGTGTGTATATATGTGTACTTGTATACTTAGAGGGCACAAGTTCAGTTGAATAGGAAGGAATGATATCTAAAAAATTAAATTAAGAGGTGAGAGAGGAATATATTGGGAGAGGGAAGAAGGGAGAGATAGAATAGGGTAAATTATCTCATATAAAAGAGGCAAGAGAAAACTGTTACAATGGAGGGGAAGAACAGGAAGGTGAAAGGGAATGGGTCAACTTTACTCTCATTGAATTTGACTTAAGGAGGGAATACCTTACACACTCAATTGGGTATCTTACCCTACAGGAAAATAGGGGGAAGGGGATAAGAGGGGGGATAATAGAATGGAGGGCAGATGGGGAAGAGGGTAGTTAGAAGCAAACGCTTTTGAAAAGAGACTGGGTCAAAGTAGAAAATAGAATAAGTGGGGGGTGGGATAGGATTGAAGGAAATATAGTTAGTCTTTCTCAACATAACTAGTATGGAAATGTTTTGCATAACTACACATGTGCAACCTATATTGAATTGCTTATCTTCCCAGTGTGGGTGGTTGAGGAGCGAAGAACAGAAAGAATCTGGAAATCAAATTTTTAAAAACAAGTGTTTAAAAAATTGTTTTTTACATGTAACTAGAAAATAAAGCATATAGGCACTGGGGTATAGAAATCCATCTTGCCCTACTAGAAAGTTGGGGGGAAAATGGGGAAGGATATAAGAGAGAACAGATTGGGTAAAGGGGTATTCAATAGGCTCACTATCTTGGGGTGGGGGTAGGGGAATGTTGGGGAGAAAATTTGTAATTCATAATCTTGTGGAAATGAATGTTGAAACTAAAAATAAATAAATACATTGAAAAAGAATGCTTGGAAGTCCTCTGTTTCATTGCATGTCCATATTTTCCCCCGAAATATTATACTCAGTTTTGCTGGGTAGGTGATTCTTGGTTTTAATCCTTTAATTCCTTCTATTTTTTTTTGCAGGGCAATTGGAGTTAAGTGACTTACCCAAGTTCACACGGCTAGTTTTTGTGTTAAGTGTCTGAAGCTGAATTTGAACTCAGGTCTTCCTGACTCCAGGGCTGGTGCTCTATTCCCTGTACTGGTGCTCTATTCCCTGTGCCACCTAGCCACCCTTTTTTTTTTGGAGGGGGGAAGATAGGGCAATTGGGGTTAAGTCACTTGCCCAAGGTCACAAGGCTAGCTTTTGAATTAAGTGTCTGAGGCCAGATTTGAACTCAGGTCCTCCTGACTCCAGGGCCGGTGCTCTATTCACTGCTCCACCTAGCCACCCCTTTCTGGACCTCTTTAGAAGTAGGAAATGACTCTATTATGTGTGAAAGTCTAGGTATTCTACATTAAATAATGCTGGTCATTGTTTCTTGCCTGGATTATGGATCCTTTTCCTCTTTCTGCTAAATCTGAAGAATATTACATCTAAGACCAAGACTATGCAAGGACAGGCCCCCTTAGGTAGATACTGAGTGACAGTGATCCCAGTGTATGCTTGCCCATCTTCCTTTGCCTCACTCCCCATATGCCTTCAACCCCCTACTAATGTTAAACTTATTTTTTTTCTGTGGATATTTCCCAAAATACTTAGTTTAATAGTGATTATTGTAAGGGCTATACTTGGGCTAAAAAATCAACTTTACAAGGACAAGGAGAATGGGGTAGAAGAAAGACAAAACTAAAGAACAGATTGTGGTATCATTATGGGATTTTTTCAGAGGAGATTATAAATGCTGCAAGAATATGGAAAGAAGGGAAGTTCAAGGACTCTTAATGTCAAACTCTGTGTTCACTGTTTGGGGGAGGAAGAGGATCTAAGTACAAAGCCTTGGAACCAATTTTTGATGAACTTCGGTGGATTCTATGGGGTCAGGCAGAGGCAGGGAATCAATATAATCAACTAGAGACTTGCAGGTTGTGGGAGCAAGTGGGAAATATTTATGAAAGTCTGTGAAGGTGGGTTGGGGTGACCATAGGGTCTGTCATGCTCTATCTCAGCACATCATGAGGAAGGGCTATGGTGGTCATTTTACATATGAAAATTTGGGGATGGCATTGCTCATAGATTGTGTTCTATTCTGAAATGACTTTCAAGCTAAGTTTTAATTGTTAGTATCATCAAGGCTGTCATTTCTCTGTTTTCCTGTTTTCTCTCTTGTCTACCCACTTCCACTGACTCAGACTCCCTCTGACAGATGACAGATGTGTATAGTTTAGAGGAAAGAGGGAACAAAACCTGAGAAAGTGATAGTGCAGGGACCTAGAAATTCATGGTAAACCACCAATGAGCCCCAGGTTATAATTTGAGGAATTGAGCAAGCACTAAGCTCCCACCAGAGTTACACAAAGCAAACAAGCCAAAAACAAGTTTCTTTTAATGCTTTTGTTCTTGTAGACATTACCTATTTTTCTTTCTTCTTTTCTCAAAAAAACAAAAACAAAAAATTGAGTTGTATTCTTTGTATTCCAGACTCAACTCCTCCTACTTTAAGCTTGAGATCTTTGGAACATCACTTTTCTCTGGCGCCCTTTGGTTTTGAAAAAACTCCCTTTGTTTGGTCTGAGAGTCAAACTATCTCTGTTTCTCATTCTGAGATTAAGGCTGGCTAGTTTGTGTCCATGGCTTTGTAGAGCCCTGGGGATCCAATGTTTGCTTCTTTTTTAAAATAGCTTTTAAGAGCACCAGCTTCTCATATTCAACAAGTTCTACAAAGGCACAAGTGTATTTGATGACATCATGCTATTTATTGGGGACTTTTGTTTGTGTTGTTATTGTTGGTTGTGCTTTAGGAACATAAATGAATGTAAATATTATCTGCCAAGAAGTGGATAGCCCTGCTGTGAAAAGATTTGTGATACTTAGGTTAGCAATTCTCTTCACTGTACTTGTAACAAAACCTTTCACTCTTAAATGTTCTGTTGTCTTTTAATGCTTTTTTATTGACACCTTTTTTATGATCACCTACATTTTCCTCAGTTCTTCCTCCTCTTAAAGAGACATCTTATATTTCAAAAACGTTTTAAAAAGAAGATTGGAAAGAAAAAAATCAGCAAAACCAATCAATGCTTTGAAAAAAAAATCTGAAACTATGTGCAGTGTTCTACACCCGTATACCCCCTACTTCTTCAAAGGAACTGAGGGGAGCTGTCTTCTCATATCTCTTCTTTGGGGCCATGTTTGTTATTTTTAATTTTGCAACATTCACTCTCAATGAACATCCTATTTTCTTATAGAATGTCCCAATTAGTGTGAGAAAGAGAATTAGGGGTCAGAATTTAATCTTTGCAGCACAAACATATCCTGCTCCACTTTCCCTGCTACATCCAATTCTAGCTTGATAATAACAATGAAGAGAATCCAGTCATCCAGTTTTCTGGGGAGAATTGAGAAGTAGCTAGTATGGAAATTAGAAAATGGATTTGCCTAACACTCCTGAGGATGAATGCTGCTCTGACAAAGCCACTCCCTCTTCCCCCTGCCCCGCTAGCCCCTGCCAGAAAACTAACTTGGCTTGCTTCTCTTTGAAGGAAGGGTGGTTCATAAGTACCAGATGAGAAGTCTTAGATAGACATCAGTTCTGAAAAAAGATCTGGAGGTTTTTTAGTGGACTGTGAGTTAAATATGAGTTAGCATTTTGGGTTGTAAGGAGAGGCGCATGCAGAGGTTCTAGGAATGAAGAAGTGATGGTCCCATTGCATTCTGCCCTCCTCAGACCTCATTTGAAGTGTGAGGTTCTATTCTGATCATTGATAAACTGAAGTGTCCAGAAGAAGGTAGCCAGCATAATAGAAGGCCTTGGGTGTATGTCATATGAGGATTAGGTATAGAAACTGAGGAAAGTTTCATCTGGGGAAAAGACTCGGGGTAGATAGGATGACTCTCTTCAGGTATCTGAAGAACTGTCATGTAGAAGACAGACAAGATTTGCTCTGTTTGGTCCCACATGGCAGAACCAAGAACAATGGTTAGAAGTGAAAAAGATACAAAGTTAGGCTTGATATTAGGGGGAGCTTCCTAAAATTAGAGATGTTCAAAAATGATAAATAGGCAGCCTCTTGTATGTATGTATGTAGTGTTCTTTGTTGTCTGTCTCCCCCATTGGAATGGGAACTCCTTGAGAACAGGTACCGTATTTTTTTTTTAACATTTTTTTATTTTTTATTTATTTATTTTTTAAAGCAATCGGGGTTAAGTAACTTGCTCAAGGTTACACGGCCACTTATTTCTGGGTGTGGTGCTAAGTATCTGAGCCCGGATTTGATCCAGGTCATCCCGACACTGGAGCTGGTGCTTTTACTCGCTGAGCCACCTGGCCACCCCTAAGCAATTGGGGTTAAGTAACTTGCTCAAGGTTACACAGCCAGGTGTTTCTGGGTGGGTGCTAAGTGTCTGAGCCCAGGATTCGATTTCCAGGTCTTCTCAACACTGGAGCCGGTGCTCTTACTCGCTGTGCTACTTGGCCGGCCCTCAGGTACTGTATTTTTGCCTCTCTTGCCTCTCTTTGTGTCCCTAGCACTTAGCATAGCTTCTAGAACATAATAAATGCTTAATAATGCTTGTTGACTGACTGACTGACTGACTGACTAGTGGAGAAATCTTCAAGCAGAGTCTGTGAGACTACCTCCTCTGCTGTGTTATAGTTGGGATTCCCTTCCTCCATGGGTTAGAATAGAGAGCTGTTGAGGTTCCTTCCAACTTTAAATTCTTTGATTTTTGTGGTTCTTTTTGTCTCTACCTGGTCTCTATCTGTCTATCTCTCTCTCATCCTCCATTTTCTCAGGTCAGGTGAACAGTCTTTATAATTCTTCAGTCTTTCAAAGACATCTTCCCAGCACAAAATGAGCTGCCTCTATTATCTCCTGGTTGCCTCTACCCTCATCCTAGAGGTTTTTCCTCTTCTTTGCCTTCTGGTCAGCCCCAGCAATCAACTACCATTTATTAAATGTCTACCATGAAAGGGACTACTCTAAGTCCCGGGGACTCAGAGAGAGGCCAAAAACAATCCCTGTTCTTAAGGAACTCATAATGCAATGCAAAAAGCTTTGTAGAAACAATATACATACCGGATAAATTGAGGGTCATCTCAGAGGTAAGGCACTAAGATTTAGGGGGACTGGGAAAAGCCGCTTGCAGAAAGTTGGACTTCAACTCATTCTTGAAGGAAACCAGGGAATTCAGGAGACAAGGCAGGGAGGAGAGACAGACACAGAGAGAGAGAGAGACAGAAAGAGAGAGACAGAGACAGAGACAGTCAGAGAGACAGAGAGAGACAGTGTTAGAGTTAGTTCCAGGCATGGAAAACAACCATCCATTACCATGTTCATACCAAGGCACATATATGCACTCTCCCATTATTTAAGTGGGAAAAGGAGTAGAAAGGGACAGATTTCCCAGCACTTACTATAAGTATATACACATAACTATTCTGACCAGAACCAGAGAGGATAAGAAGCCAGAAGGACCCTATTTAGATACACCTCCTGTCTCTGCCCCAGTCCCACACATTGAAGTTCATTAAAAGATCAATTAGGGCCAGACTATTGTAACACTTCTTTAAGATATCTGCCTTGACTGAAATGAACTCCATCCTCACATCTGCCTTTTAGAATGCCTTGTCTCCTTCAAAAGTCAGTAAAGACGACGACGACGATGATGATGATGATGATGATGATGATGATGGCAGTATTCATGTAGCTCTTTAAGGTTTGCAAAATGCTTTGCAAATATTTTATTTTATTCTCACCACAAGCCTCAGAGGTAGGTGCTATTAAAATCCTTATTTTATAGCTGGGGAAACTGGGGCAGATAGCAATGGGTGAAGTGACTTGCACAGGGTCACACAGCTAATAAGTGTTAGAGATGGGATTTGAGCTCAGGTTTTTCAGATAAGAGGTCCAGTGCTCTGTGCACTGTGGCACCACCTAGTGCCTAGACAGCTCATGTCACCTACCTGAAGCTTTTCTTGAATCCTCCAGTTGGAAGTGTCCATCTTCTTAAGACTACCACATATTTATTCTATATATAATCATGTGCATATTGTATCTCACACAGAATGTAAGTTCCTTGAGGACAGGGAATATTTCATTTTGTCTTTGTATCCCAAGTGCCTAGCCTAGTTACTGGTATATAGTGGGAGCTTAATAAATGCTTATTGACAGATCATTCCACCAAAAAACCCCACAAAACTCTAGGTGATAGATACATTTTCAGAAGAAAGTATTTATTTCTGCCATGTGGGGCCAAACAGAGCAAATCTTATTTCTTCTGCATGACAGTTTTTCAGATACTTGAAGAAAGTACATCAGAAAGATATTTCTTTCCCTTTGAATTTCATATTTTTGCACAGAAGTCTCTGGAAGTATGGCATATCTACTAGGAATTCCAGGAACCCCAGTAATATGGTTTAAAAACCACAGTTTTCAACTGCATTTTTTCCCATAGTATTTCCAAAGGTTTCCTAACAGTGGCAGCTTTAAAACAATGATAAAAGGGAAGCTTCCTAACAATTAGCACCATCCCAAAGTTCAGTAGGCTATCTTGAAAGATAAGGAGGTTTGCTCAGAGTGGAGTATAGCTTTCACCGAATCATAGAACAGCAGAACTGTTAGAGTTAGATGGAGCCATCTAGTCTAACTCCTGCCTGAAAAAAGAATCCAAGCCAGTCTTAATAAACACTTAATAAACAATAAGTCTCAGCTTAAAGACCTCCAAGGTGGGAAAAATGGTAATCTTCTAAGGCAGTCCATTCTACTTCTAGATAGCTCCAATTGTTGAGAGCTCAAGCCTAAAATGAACCTCTTTTCTATGTCCATCCATCGCGCCTGGTTTTGCCTCTGAGGACAAAGAGAGGGAGAGGGAAGGGAATAAGCATTTCTATAATGCCTACCATGTGTCAGATATTGTACTAAATGCTTTACAAATATTATCACATTTGATACTCATAACAAACCTTCAAGGAAGGTGCTTTTATTATTCCCTTTTTTACAGCTGAGCAAGCTGAAGCAAACAGAAGTTAAGTGAGTTGCCCAAGGTCCCACAGCTAGTAAGTGTCTGAGGCTAGATTTGAACTTTGGTCTTCCTCACTTCAAACTCAGGGCTCTCTCCACTGGGCCACCTAGCTGTCTCTAATCCATCTGTCACATGATAGTCCTTCAAATACTTCAACACAATTATCCTGTCACCTGAATCTTTTCCCAACTAAATAATCATAGCTCTTTCCATCAGCCCTCATCTGGAATGCCCTCAAAAGCTCTTCCTTGTCTTGGTTGCTTTTCTCTAATTTTGGGCTGCTAACCCTACTTCCAATGCTCTCCAGCTTATCAATATCCTTCCTAAACTGTGGTGCCCAGAACAGAACTTAATATTCTAGATGTGGTCTGAGTATACAAGGAAGTACACAGAGGGATTATCAGATTGTTGTTCCTGAAAACTCTGCCGATCTTAATCATGTCCAGAACTTTCAGTTCAATAAAACTCCCATATAGTTTTTGGACAGACTGCTATAAAACCATGTCACTTCCATTAGATTCAACCCAATGTTCTAGCCTGTCAGTACCTTTCAGGATTCTGTCTTTGTTATTCAGTTTGTTAGCTTTTCCTCTTTCCAAATTTGACAAGCCATGGATGAAGTTGTTCAACAGCATCAGGACAAGTACCAGATTTCTAAGATGGCACTCCACTGGAGACTTCCTTTCCAAATTGATACCAAACCATTAATGATTACTCTTTTAGTCCAGCCATTCAACCAGTTTGGAGGCCATTTAATTGTACATCTGTCCTATCTTCATCACTCCATTTAGTCCAGAAGAATCCATGAGTGTCTTTATGAAACACTCTACTAAAATCTAGGGAAAACATAATTATAGGCTTCCCCTGTTCTACCAGTTTAATAAGCTCATCAAAAAACAAATATTAGGTTTAACTTGGGGTGTTCTTGATGAGACCAAGCTGGTTCCTATAATAACTTCTTCGTTTCCTGGATTTTCTCTATCATTTAAATGATAGAAAATTTTGCTGTCTGTCAAAGTTAAGTTCACTGGCCTATAGTATGTGGTTTTTACTCTCGTCTCTCTCTCTCTTTTTAAAAATGGCCTTACATTTGCTCTTTTCTGGATTGGTGTTTCCTCTCCTATTCTCTTATGACCTTTCAACCATCACTGATGGGGCTGAATAATTATATACACCCGTTCTTTTAATGCATGAAAACTTGGTTCAACCGGATCTGAGCCAGGTTCACTAGTTTGGTTCACTCGAGTTTTGGAAACTGATGCTCTCTACTATCTTCTTACTTATCCTGGGCATCAAGTCTCTGTTCATCATTTTTGCCCCATCCTTTCCAGTCCCCAAACTTCCGTTTCTTTGTCCCATGCTCTTTCAGCTAACCTAGGTTGAAGGTCACTGCTTGTCCTCTTTGCTGGGGAGTGGTGTCTTCCTTCTATGGTCTCCATCTCTACTTTAACCATAAGTCAATTTTCAGTTGTGTGGTAGAATTGTGATATCATTTTTCCTTCTCTGCATTAATTTCATCTCAGCAAGTATTCATTCAATCTATACTTATATCCTTTGTCCTAGATTAATGGCTTACAATAAAATTTAAGGCAGAAGCCATACCTTTGTGGACCTTAAAAGTGTATCTCAGTGATGTATCAGATTCTGGCTCTGACACTGCATGAATATGGTAAAGTCATCACATTTTTCTGGGGCCAAATGGGGTGATAATATTTGCATTGTTATTATGAAAAAGAACATTTTATAACCTTAAAGCATGTATAAAAATGTGAGTTCCCTACAAAAATGAATCCATAGCTCCAATCCCTATCTCTATTTCATTATTATGGCAATGCTGACTCTAAACCTCTTATCTGAGAGCTCCAGCCTTGCTGAATTCAAAGCTGAACAAGACATGGTTGGCTTCATGGTTGTGGATTTTTTAGCCATGGCAACTCTTGAAGACCATTTTTCTGACTTAAGGAGAGCTTGCAGTCTCTTGTAGATGGTGGTGGGCATGTCTATAGCAATAAAATTTCACATCCTTAAAGATTCAAAATGCTATTTTTTTCTCTCTCTCTCTCTTCTGTACCAGTTACTATTTATGTTAGTTTTTGTTTTTATTGAAGGAAGAAATCTTCCATGTTTTCTTTTTAAACCCTGCCCTCTGCTCAGAACATTCATCAGACTTTCTCTGGGGACATCTTAACCTGTGCCTCCTTTGCTTTTAGAGTACTCTACCCCTTCCCAATTGCTTTTAGTCAATTGCTCATCTTACTTTTCACTTGTCACAGTTTGTCATCCAGTCAATCAACAAGCATTTATTAAGTGATCACTCTCACTCAGGCACTGTGCTCAGAAACACCAAGAAAGGCAAAACCAGTCCTGTTTTTGAGCAGCTTACATTTTAATGTAACTCTAATTGCTTCTCTTTCTTCTAGTTTCTTGTCATTGACTTCTCGCCCTTCCCCCCCCCCCAATTTCTATGCATAATATATGGACTTATGTTTCCCCTTGATACCAAGCAACCACTCTTTCCTTTTGGAAATTTACTTCTAAAAGTAAAAATTAATTTCTTACTTGAAGTCTTTATATGACTACTCTATTTTTTTCTTTTCATTTTAATCTTAATCCTAGGAGAGGGAAAATATATATATTATTAAAACACATATTATATGTTATTTAATCTGTATTCAATATATGGTATATGTTAAAATACAAGTATATCCATCATATGCCTCACTCCATTTTAAAAATACTAAAAGACAAACATTCTTAATTTCTGGAAGATGAATAATGAATTACTTACATGAGGAACCTAGAATTAGACTATGGAAATGTGTTCTTTGCTTGACCATACAACAGCCTATGCAAAATCATAGTCTTCATTTTTTTTCCCTTTCTCTACTGTGTTATCTCATCTTATATGTATCTAGAGTTAGATTGTATTTTGGATCAAGCAAGGCTGCTGTTTGTGAGGTCCTTTATGATAGATCAGCTTCACTGCCTTTTTAATAAAAGAACATATCCTTTTTAGTGTGGTATGGAGGCAATCAAGGTTCTGGAATTAGAGAATAAAGAAAAGTGCCCATTTAAAAATTTTTGCATCAACAGCATTTTGTATGCAACAGGTGCTTAATAAATGTTAAGTCAAATTGAGCACCATTATGTTCATTGAATCTCTACTGGAAAGACCTTTACTTATGGGAACCCCTGTTTGAAGCAGACCTTTGTAGTTTTTGGACAGCTCTAATTGTTAGAAATTGTAACAAGGTACTAGTCATCCATCTTTTATGAGTATGTGGCAAAGAGGACCTTCTTTGATTGGTTGCTAAGTCAAAATTGAGCATGTACATGAAAGAATCCTACTGGGCAAACTTGAGTCCTTTTTTCTTGGTGGTGAGCAAAGCAAGAATTGCTATGGGTCTCCTGGTGGGGGTGTTTATATAGGGTTTTGTGAGATCTTGATAGATGCAGGAACTAGAGTACACACCACAGTTTGCTGAATGTTGAGCCCAGAGGGAGCCAGCACAACTTCTGACTGACATAGAACAATGATAAATCCACAGGGTAGTTAAGATGCCATTTTCTGCAAGCCAGAAGAATCATTTCATCCGCTGGCCATGCTGCCTTCGGAAATGGACTTGGTGGACCTAATGCTTTGTAGCAGCTACTTTATGTTTGACCCCACTGTCCTTAGGGACTGAGATGATATACGAGAGAATGAGAGATGTGGTCAGGTTGGGGTGTTTTTGTACTTTGATTTTTGCTATGTCTTTTCAGTTAATATTCTTTAAGTAAAATCTATTTTGAATAATTTGTTAATATCAGTGGAGTACTTATAACTGGTGATTGATATTGGAAAGAAAACATTGCATGGGGGTTCAAATCAATAGTGTTAGAAAGAATAATCCTAGAACTCACAGAGGATGATGATATCTAGGATCAGATTTGTCAGTGAGTATAGAAGTTGGGATAAGGACCCCCAAAGTCTATATCTAGCTGTTATCTGAAAGATCTTATTCATGAACGAGCATTGGAGTTAGGATAAGCACTACCACCACCACCACAACACCCTCTGAGTCTATAGGCTCCAGAAGTATTTCCTTACATTCAGCTAAAATCTGATTCTCTACAATTCCACAATTGCTCTAAGTTCTGTTACATAAAGCCACATGGAAAAGATTAAATCCCTTGTCTACATTAAGTTAGTCTCTTATTTCCCCTTAGTCTTTTCTCCTACAAACTAAGCATCCTGAAGCATACTTTAATGAAACCTTTTATGACATAGTTTCTAATCCCCTTAATATTCTGATCACCCTCCACTGGACATGATCCAGTTTGTCAATTTTCTTTCTAAAATAATGGTTCCCAGAATTGAACACAATGCTATCAAAGTGATCTAACCAGAGCAGAGTACAATGAAATTGCCCTGGATGTTACGAAAGGCTAGTCACTTCCTTATTGCAATGAGATGGCACTCCTTTGGTTAAGAGAAGATTTTACAAAAGGGAAACAAGAACTTCTGTAGAAATCATTGGAAAATGGTTTAATTATTTTCTAAGCTAGGCATATAATTGTTCAGCCTTTTAGTGCTATATATGGCTGCCTTAAAGAAAAAGATTTGGCATTTGAAATAAATACTTTGAATTAATAATACATTTTTCCTGGTGAACCAAAATATAAAAATAAATCACAACCAAAAAACTGCCCCAAATAGGATCTTCTATAGTAACTATTTGTATATGGATGCATTTTCCATTTGCAATTATTGGTCATATTTGACTTAGGGAAGCTGTGATTTTGAAGGGCTGGAAATAAGTGCAGGAGAGCTGAGAAAGCTACTTTTGACGTTTAGTTGGATGCTGGCCTTAAGCATTTTGATGACCTTTTATCTTCAAATTACTATTATTTCCTCCTGGATATTGAAGCAGGAACCAGAAAGGAGCAACTGATAGTACTACCAGTTCCAAATACTACTGGTGTTCTTTCAACAAGTATTTATTAAGTTCCTGTTATGTGTGTGCCTAATAAACACTGTGTTTAGGTACCGAGAGTCATATGAGAGAAATGTAAAAAGGTGATGTCTACTTTCTAGATGCTTACAGTTTCACTGGGATGGGGGATACTTAGATCCATTATCTCCAATACTTTGATCCATTATCTCATCAATGGGGAGGGGTGGAGAGAAGGGAACAAACATGTATTAAGTACCTACTATGTGCCAGGGACTATACAAATATTTAGTGCTCTACAAATATTATTTCATTTGATCAAAGTGGTTACTCTCTTCACAAGTGCATATTGCATTCTCTTAATACCTCTTTTGATTCCAATATTTTTCATGTTTCCCCATAATTCCTCTAGAGAAGATCTACCCAAATGATAACCACCTTCTTCTGGTTCTTCTAAAATGACATGGTTATCTGTGTAGCACTAGGACTCTTGCCATATGCATTACCCATAATTTAAATTCCTCTGAGATAGTGATGTTCCATGATTCCAAATAGAAAAGAAATTCCCTGTAGTTGATGAGGTTCTTTTGATGCCCCTGTTTGCAGAAGACATGATACTGGTAGATTGAATCTAGCAACCCTGCAGTGCTTCCATTGAGATCCAAGATATATGCAGGATAAATTGGGGATGATCTCAGAAGGAAGGCATTAAGATTAAGGAAGATTAGGAAGAGTTTCTGTCTCAAAACAGATTACCCTAAGGATCCATGCAAGAAAGATGTATTTATATTGTCAAATTTATAACATGCCATGACTGCAACGTATAGTGTACATCAAATTACTTGGCATCAAATTACTGTGTTGCCAGTAACTTTGTCTTGGGTTTACTTTGTTCTAGACAGGCCAGATGAGAACTGAAGAAAAACAAAACAAAACAATTTCTACATGTGCCAGATAGAAAAAGACCAAATTCACTCTCTCCTTCCCTCTCTCTCTTCTCCCCTTCTCAAATTTAAATTGTTTTATGAAGATAAGAGAGTGGTTTAAAAAAGACATGCAAATCCTTGACTGTGAATGTCACCAAACTCTTAAAAAGAATGTGAAATAAGCAAACATCGCCCAGATTCTCCTCGTTTTAGACAAGACTGCCTGTTTGAGCATCACTGCACATTGTTTAATCTTTGTCCTTGAAGTTAACAAATTAATTTTCTTTGTGATGTCCTCCTTGTGACAGATTCTTACTGGATTTTTATTCCATTAACAGCCACTGGCAGGCTGCATATCTCCCACATTTACTACAAAGTAAACAGGAATTTGGTCCCAGGGTAATTGGCTCATCTCCAGGCTAAGAATGCCAGTTATTCATAAATACAGTGGACTCATTTGTGCTTATCACTGGCTGTTTTCACTAGAAAGCTGGTATACAACAAAAAAGTTGTAAAATCTTGAGAATCCCTGGGGGGTAATTCCTTTCATGTATGTGAGAAACTATGATTCTCTTCTCAATCCTTTTTGTACCCATTTGTCCTTGCAATCCCTTTCACAGGACCCTTACTAGGTGGAAAGTTACTAACGATGCTGTTTAAAAGAGCTCTTTTTTTTTTTTTCAGAAATATCAATTTTGTTGAAACATAAAAACATAGAAGTTTAAACAGAACTTGAAAGTGTTGACACTAGGGATTTGGAAATTAAACCTGTAGGTTAGATACTGGGATAGGAACTTGGATTGGACCTAGAATTTCTCAGTATAGAGAAGTCCCAAATGAGAAAACTCCTTCTTCTAAGACAGGTTATCATCTTCTCTGCAGGTTATAGTCTTACAGAGGACTGAGAGGTTGAGTGATTTAACCAGGGTAAGATGCATAGCATCCATATGGACAGTACTGCATCCTTGATCCATCATATTACAGGTTGTGGAATGTCTACTAAGGCTTAGTGCTGGACTTTGTACTCTTTTCCCTCTAAATTGTTTCTCTAGGTAATCTCATCATTTCCTGTGGATTTAATCATCATCTCCATGGAGGATAATTGTAAGATCTCTTAGTCCAGCCCTGACCTTCCTCCTGACCTCTAGTCTCAAAACTCTAACTGCCTATTAGATGCCAATAGATGTCTTACACTCAAAATCTAAAAGTGAACTCATCATCTTTCCCATCAAACTCTCCCTTTTTCCTAAGCTTCTCCTATTATTGTTAAGGATATCACTATCTTTTTTTTTTTTTTTTTGCTTTTTGGAGGGCAATTGGGGTTAAGTAACTTGCCCAAGGTTACACGGCTAGTTTTTTGTGTGTGGGTGTTAAGTATCTGAGGCCGGAACCAAACTCAGGTCCTCCTGACTCCAGGGCTGGCACTTTCCTCACTGAGCCACCTAGGCACCCCTATCCTTCTTGTCACTTAGGCTTATCATCTAGGTTTTAGAAATTTCATTGCAAAGATTAGAAATCTTGGGTTCACTCTTCACTCCCTTTCATCTCTAAAACTATGATCCTATGGTATGCTTCATCTAAGAGCTTTATACTTGAGAAGATGAGATGGGCTAGTAACAGGGAGAGCTAAGAATGAACAGGGTAGGCAGCTTATGTGTTCCCCTCATACCCAAGAGTGGGGAGAGAGGTAGAAAAAGTGCCAGTATGTTGGGGGGAATCTTGGGGAAAATCTGTGGGAGGAACTTCCTGACCAAGAGTCACTTGACATGATGACTTGAACAGCTTGAGATCTATATAATTGAAGGGAACACCTACAATGGTGACATCATAGACACACTGAAGTATCTGCATGGTTATTTATTATTTATCTTTTGGGGGTAATGTTGAATTGAAAGAGCTTCATCTTTTTTTAGTTTAGGGTGAATGGTTTTCTCTTTTCCCATTTCAGGTTCCTCTCAAAAAGGAATGTGCAGTGCTTTCCCTTCCCCCCAACCCATGCTTTTATTTTTTGGCTATACCAGTGCATTTTGGAACTGTCATCATTTCATTGATTGGATGATGAAGGATTTCTGTCCATTTTTCTTGAGAGTCTAAGACCAAAAGGGGGGTTCATTTTTGTTTGTTTATTTTACCGTACCAATTTTAACTTTTAGATTCAGGCTACCATTTAGAATAATGAGTGTGAAGAAGATAAGCATTTGACTGGGTGGTTAAGAAGCTTAAAATATACAATAAACATCACATATAATAATAAATAGAATGTGTACAGTACTTTGTAGCATCAATGCAATATTAATAACACTGATGGTAACTATGAATATGGTGGTACAGTTCTGATATGCAAAACGTAACAGACTATCCATATATAGGATAGAAGTAAAACATTTATTCAGACACTAGAAAACCAAATCCCAACATCAGAAAGTCAAATCCATCACAGCAAGAAAGAAGTTAATAAACAATAACACAGCAGGTAGCCACACCATCCTTTAGCCTTCCCATAAACAAATGCTCACAAGCCTAGCTATTTCCTTGGCTGTGTCCTCTCCTCCCTTCAGCTCTAACTGCTCTGACTCCCAGTTTCCTCTGGGCGCTGTTCCACCCTTCAGCAAACTCTTTCCACCAGGGGCTCCATGTGAGTACATTTGGCCTATTAGGGGACAGGGAAGATCTTCAGAGCAGGAAAGATCTTCAAATTCCCATTACCATTACACACTTTAATGTTTGCAAAATACTTTATAAATATCTAATTTTATCTTCATAATAAATCTACAACGTAGGTGCTCTTAATATTCTCATTTTTAGAGATGAAGAAACTGAAACAGACAGAGGTTAAGTGACTTGAGATTGAATTTCTTATAAGTGCCTGAGATTGAATGTGAACTCAGGATTTCCTGACTTCAGGTTTAGCATTTCATCTACTGAGGCATGGAAGTACCTAATGGAATGACTACATTGTCATCAAATTAATTATTTCTTTGTAATAGATGATGAATGCCTGTGCATATTAAGAGTTAATGGCAGGGCACATTTAGTCCTTGACCCCAGAAGTACCTATTTGGAGCATCTTGAACAAGATTAGAAATTTCCAGTTTTCAGTATTTCCTTGTGTAGACTGCCAAGATGGATGATGACCATTGTGGCCATTATGGCTTTGGGGATAGTCATGACAAAGATATATAAAGCTCTAATTCTTTATTGAGTAGTAAGATTTACTTTAGGGAGTCAAAAAAGGTAGCTTCAGAAATTCCTAATGTTATTTTAAGCTTAAGAGGTCTCCTCATTCTAACTACATATAATTGATTTTTACTAGACAGCTAGGTGACACAGCAGATGAACTGTTGAGCCTGGAGTCAGGAATACTTGAGATCAAATCCCATTTCAGACACTTAATAGCTGTATAACCTTGGGTAAGCCATTTAACCCCTGTCTGTCTCAGTTTCCTTATCAGTAAAATGGGGATGATAATAATAGAGTGTACCTCTCAGCCTTGTTACCTCAATCTTTGGATTGAGTATCAACTGACAGAATTGTAAAGTGCGTTGCACACCTTAAATTACTATGTACATGGCTAGTTATTATTATTACTGATAAGCAAGGCCATAGATAATGCAAGGGAGTTAATTCATCTGCATCTTCTTTGATGTCCCTTTCCTTTGATTATATTTTATATTTGACTTCTCTCTATAGGCTGTTAATAGATGATCTCTTTTCATGTAATATATAAAAAGCTCTCTGAACCATGCAATGGTGAAAGAGACAGTTCAGTCTTGATTCCAGTCTCTGGCTATATTTGATGCTCTTTGGGTGTCATAGAATTATTTTCTTTACAAATGCTTAAATAAAATATATCAATTTATCAACAAATTAAAAACTCCCTAGACCAAGATTTTTTAGCCCTTTCTTCATCATGGACCCCTTGAGCAATCTGATAAAATCTATATATGTCTTCTCAGAATAAGGCTTTTAAATGCATAAAATAAAATACATAAGATTATAAAGCAAATATTGAAATACAGTTGTGAAGATTCTTTTTTTAATTCATGGACCTCAGTTGAGGAAATCCTGCTTTGAATACTGTCTTACTACCCATAGCAACCCAATCTAAACTAGTGATCAAGAGATGAAGATTGAAGCCTCACTTTTGATGGCTAAAGTAGTTCAAAGTAGATTTTGGGTAGCCAAAGCAGCCAATGGTTATTTAATATTTAACAAAAAAGAGAAGAATATCACGGAGAATGACTTTCAAGAGGCAAAAATACTCAGTCATTTATTCATTTCACATCTTGCAATGTTTTTCTTACAACAATGGCATCCCTTGTTGTTAGTGGCAAAAAGAAAAATTCTAAAACACAGCTAGCATTTATGATCCATTGCAGAATGTAATAGTGACTTTATTGCTGTCCATTTTGGGGACATGTGACAAGGATGACATCTTTCTGTGTTCTCATCAGGTAGGAGGAATAAGGTGTTTAGTATTTGCTTCTACTCAAGAGGTAGAAAGACAGGTATAAGGGAGGAAACAGTGGATGAGGATGTGACTGGTGATGGACCTTCCATTTCAGGCAATGGTTTGGCTCATTTATTACAGGAATTTAAAGAACATTAGAGCATATGTTTGATGTTTTTTCCAATCTTGTTGCTTTGATTAGATGGAACCATCCTCTGTGCTGGAAATAATACTTCATGAGTTTTCACTTCTATTCATAAGAGAGAGGGGGAAAATTCCACTATCTGATGAGTATTGGCACTCTAACAATGACCCTGGGAGCTGGAACAAATTCAAATATCCATTAAGTTTGATCAGTGTAAATAAGTAATAGAGGGTAGATTTAAGCCTCATTATTTGTGGTTTGCTTCACCCTTTACTGTTGATGATTAATGGCATTGTTGAGGTTGGATCTGGTCATGGGGATATAGGGCTTTAATAGATGTATAATGGTTGACTGCTCAATAAGGGCTTGTGTTGGGAGCATGTGCATTTGGTAAGCTTGCTTCTGAAAGTTCCTGTTGATATGTAACACAGGGGACCTGATTTCTACCTCTAACATGATTGATTTTGGTCCAGTAACTGTCGTGAAGAAATAGACTTTAGATTGGTTGCTGGAACTGGTTGTGAATCTAAAAGGCACAAACTAGATAAGATGAGTCTCTTCCAGGGGTGGCTATGTTCAAGGTAGGAGTTAAGGACTTCTCTAAGCCTTCAAATGGGAAGGAGAAAGAGGTGGGGGAGGGGGAGGGAAGAGGAGAGGGAGAGAGAGATGAGAGAGATAAGAGAGATGAGAGAGATAAAAAGAGATATGAGAGAGAGATGAGAAAAAGAGAGGAGAGAGAGAAGAGAGAGATAAAAGATGAAAGAGAGATGAGATAAGAGATGAGAGAGAGAGAGAGATGAGAAAAAGAGAGGAGAGAGAGAGAGAGAGAGAGACAGAGAGAGAGACAGAGAGAGAGAGGGAGAGACAGAGAGAGAGACAGAGAGACAGAGAGAGAGAGAGAGAGTACTTCTTCATTCTATAACTAAGCAAAGCTTGTACCATAATATAGAAAATGTGCATTGTAGCAATGATTTTTTTTTTCAACAAAATGTATAACAAGATGATCAGAGACCAAGCAGTGTCATATCATTTCTATTCAACTGGACAGTCTATAAACATTCATTAAGCACCTGGTATATGTCAGACTCTGGGCTAAGCACTGAGGACACAAATAATAAAAGATAATTCCTGTCCTCAAGGAGCTTCCAACCCAAGGGGGGAAGACAACACAAAAAAGGAATCTGAAGGGGAGAGGGAGAAGGTTCCCACCAGGCTGGGAGAGATGCTGGAAAAGTTCAAAGGAGTGCAGCCCAGGGGGAAATGAAGAGATGGCTCACCTGAACCCTGACCTTAAAAGGTTTGAAGAGTTCTTCACTCTGATCTTTAGTCAGAGGAGCAGAGGGTACTGATGAGGTCTGAGTACTAAGGCTGAACTTGTCTTACAGGATGATCAGGATTCTAATGGTGGGGTTGGTGAAGAGAGTGATTGAGAAATTAAATTCAGCCAGGTAGGAAAGTTCAATCCTTTAGAGATAGGTTTAAAAACAAACAAACAAACAAACAAACATGCACGGCCATCCTTTTATGGAACTCCAAAACAGGAATTAAAATTGCTCAGTTCTTTCTTTCACCATGTATTTTCTGCATGAGTTTTATCTTAAATATCTCAAGCTTCCTAGTTATGAAATGGAATCAACAAAGTAAATTGTTCCTGTGGATAAAAATAGAATATGTTCATTTTGTTTGTTTTCAAGCTAAAGTAGATGGTTGTACATTGTTTCCCACTCCAATACCTGTGGTGGTTATATATTGCAGAACTCTTGGGCCCAATTTACTACCAACTCTTTGGGAAAGATACTATCCCTGAGCTAAGGCTGGTCATTCCTTCTAAAAGGGTTTAAATCTCTAAACCTGGAATTATATAGGAAAAGAAACACTAAGTATAAAGTTTATTCCAGTTGTATGTAAATAATCTCTGTCCCTCAATTTGTTTCTCAGAAATCCAAGTTCTGAGGGCAAAAAATTAAATAGTATTTGGCTCAAAGGAGCAAGGGATTATTGAAGTAAAATAGAAATGCTTAAGCTCTAGGCTTCTAAGAACTCTGCCACTGATCACTATGCAACTCTGGGTAAATCATTGTTCTTTAATCAATGGGGATGTGAACTAAGGATAAGATTAAAGAAAGTTGCCAGAGGCAGTGGCTGACCAAGGCTGAAATACTCACATAATTTCTTCCACCTCTCTTTTAGAATACTAAGAAAAGAGACAAAAAGCAGGGGAAGGAAAGGGTAGAACTAATGGAAGTGATTTTGATAACAGTTTTTTGATTTTTTTCAAAGTTATTGAACTATATTTTATCAAATATACAAATCCTATCTACTTTCTGACAACATTTTGAACCAGGGAGCAGTACCTCACTACCTATGGAGCTCTCCATTCATAATATTCCTACAAAAAAGGCCCTCCATGAAATGAAAAGAGCTGCTATCAAATCCATTGAAAGCTTTATAGTTTCTAAAAGCAAAGGAAAGATCAGAGTTTTCATGCTAATCTCCTATTCACATCACTTCTTGAAAAAATTTCTTATGTCTAAATGAAAGGAAAATTAGTGCCTTTTTTTCTGCAAGTGCCAAGCCCTTTGTTAGTATAAACACCAAAGAAACAAACTCACTCCATTCCACTGCAGGCAGGTAACTGGGGCTGGGTAATTTGGTTTTCTCTAAAACTTTCCTTAATATCAAACTGTTTTGAAGATGAAAAAATAATCCTAGGAATTAAGTTAGTGAAATTTCTTTCCTTATCATTGATAAATTCTGATGTTTGTCAAGTCCCTTGTGTAATAAATGAATATATTAAGGTTCCTTAATTAACACAACTAGGAACCTTTTATTAAATTTCTTGATATCATTATGTGTGCACCCCAAAAACTGTATGCAACAGAAATCCTTACCCAAATAATACTCAGAGGTTTCTCAAGGTAAGAAGCAGAAAAGAATGGTTTATTTACGATCTTGAGAAAGGGCCACCCTCCTGACAAATGGTCAAAGAGAAGAAGCACTTTACAAAAGGAAATGAGGAAGTTATAAAGACCTAACATGGAATTCTCCCCCATCCCCCTCCTGACCCTTTTCTTCCATTGGCTGGAAGTTAGGTGTACAATCTAAATGTGGCAATCTACCTCAAGTACAGGAACAAGGAAACAGTAGATCACCCAATGTACATTTGAGAAAGCACTTCTGTCCTTATTTGGCATATCTTGTGCTGAGGTGGCTCTGGGGAGGGTCTCCATTGCTCTAAGTCCCAGATTCCTTCAAGGTCAGGTGACTTCTAAACTTAGGCCAAGTGGATGCTGAAGCCACTCTAGATTTGATTTTTCAGAATGGGCCTCACTGCAAATTATCCCTCACAAATCCCCCCTGTTCTTTTATACCTTTTGAAGTTTTCCCACTTTTCTTAATTCTAATTACCCTTGTTGCATTGACAACATACAGGGGGGCAGTCCCCTTTATGAGTGCAGATACAGAGATTCAAAAGAAAACAATAATAAACAATTGTCCTTTCAAAGTCCAAAAGTCTCTTTTCACACTGCTGTCCAGATCTGAGGGAGTCCTCTGGTGGCTTAGGGTCATCCATCTTCAGTCCTGCATCCCAGTCTCTTTCTTCCACCTTCTTTCATTCATTTACCTACAAAAGGAACCTTGGAACCAATTTAAATGACCACTCTAGAACCCTTATCTTTCTTACAAAATTAAAATTGGAGTCTTGGTCAATTGTCATGATCACATGTTAAAATCAGTTTCTTATATTTTGCATTAATCCATTAATAATTCCTCCACCAGGAGGATGGGATTTCACTAAGGGATTTACATTAAGCTCACAATTAAAACAATTAAAATTTTTACCAAGTAGTGCAAAGATTATCCTCCTATTAACATCGACCAATTGTAACAAAGTTGAGACAAGTGTGATACCAACTAAATACCAGAATAATATTCCCACAAACCCTCAATCTATTAGTCTTTATACTATTACAAAGAACCAAAGGACCCTGACTTATACAGGAATACCTATACTAAATCCTAAGCCTAATAGCTTTATCTTAATAGTAACTTGAGATGTTCCAGAATCAAGTATTTAATAGATTTGTGGTTGTGTTTTCAAAACTTTTGATTACTGAAACTTGCCACCAAGAATAGGGATGAAACAGTAATAAGGGAACCATTTCCCCAACTTCAGAATGTCAATTCCAAGCAAAATGTATACCAGGCTGCAATCTGCATTGAGCCACGCTCAAAGTCTGCCAGGTGTCACTGGGAGGGTTGAGTCAGGAGAATCCTACCTCAGCTCATGCGGAACAGTTGTTCTCCCGACCTTCCATACCCATACTTCACAGGCCTTCCATACCTGTACTTCACAGGGTCTGGCATCATGGATCAGTGGTTCAGATAGCTTGGATAGCCTTTCTTAATATCCATGCCTAGAGTTAGACTCAGAGGAATAGTCAGTTAACAGTCCCATCAAATCTTAAATGACAAGCTTCAACAATCAGTTTAAGATATGATTATAATCTCACATTGGTTAAGGAACATCTCTAAAGTGAGTCTCAAATAACCTGTATTCATTTCTATATTTATTCTTGTTCACAAAAATTAAATCTCTTGTCAGGATTATAAATTATTGCTCTAATAGATTTGCATCTACTTCCCAAGCTTTCCTATCTTCCTGGGACTATGCTTAATCTGAACTCACACTAAAATTTCTTTTCTCTCACCTAAAAATATCTCTGATTTAATCCCAACAATTCATTCAGTCAATTGTATTAATACCCAATTACACTTTGAAATATGCTAGGACCCCATTCTACACATATACACAGATGTAACTTTTCTACAGTAACTTTAAAATCCCAATCTCAGTCCATGGGATAATGATTCAATATTGAATTTGTATCCTTATTTCCTTTCCTTCTCAAATATGATTGAACTATTAATTATAAAGTCAAGTTACAAATCTTTCTGCCTTCCTAAATATTTTCGTCACACTCTTCTCAACATATTTAAACCATCTGATACAAAGGTATCCAGACCAATGTCTAGAGACAGGAGGGGCTTGGATAAATCTCTATTTGTCCCCAAACCTTCTTATCTTCCTTCCATATTTCTAATCAAACCTTTATTTATCCTTCCAAATCTCTCAAATCCATTATCCAGATTATTCAACTTTCCTTTACATTTTTAACCATAAAACAAGATAGCTCATAAATTATTATTCTTTTGCTAGCATAACTATTCTGCTTAAAGAAAGCAAAGAGGTTAATGACTAAACCCCACAAGCTCTTCCCTAATTATACGCATTCTAGAAGAGTGAGATATTTCAGGAATCTAAATCTTTTACTTATCCATTCAATTGCAAATGTTAGCATTGCTTATGCCATGCAATAATCACAAATTCACATTAAAACATCAAGATCTCTTCTGCAAAACATCTTTTCTAAAAGTATTTCCTTTCTTAAAAACAGTTTGAATTTATCCTCCTGTTAAGGGGAATAAAGACTTGCATTATGCCTAACTTTCCATTGATTACCAAACTCTGACATAAAGATGAAAAGCAGGGACCTGATTGGACAAAGCATCCAAGTATGCAGTATAGTCTCCAAACCCGCCTACCTCAACATCAATTCACTCTCATTGAATTGCAATATACCACAAAGATTCACCAGAATTCCCACTCTAAATTCCAAATTTGTACTAAAAACCAATTACTAGAAGCAGTTTTACCAATTTTAAAGTCCAATTTGGAGACTGATTTCTCAGTAAGACTTCTTTAGAGGCTGAACAAGTAACTGCTGCCCCTCCTTGGTAGGGAGTGGTAAAATTTCCTTCTTAATCTGATCTGTGATAAATGGAATGACTCTTTAGGCAATCTCCTGAAATTCCCAAATCCCAGGGTCCCATCTAGAAACTTTAGAAAGTTCACAGTAAATTTGAATATTACAAAATCTATACATAATTGATAAAATGAACCATGCTTGGGCCATAGGATCATCTAAATTTAGACCAGAGAATTTTCTGATATTTTCTTTCAATCTATCAAGAAAGGCATATGGGGCCTCGACTTTGTCCTGCTGTATTTCCTGTACTTTTTTTTTTAAATTCTGGTTCTTAGGCACTGCATTCCAAATTCCCTGGATCAACGTGTTTCTAAGATATTGTAGGTGCCTTCTATGTATGGGGTTATTGTGATCCCAGTTCAGGTCTCAGAGAGAAAATCTTCCTCCCCTCTCAGACCCCCTTGAGCCATAGGCTGGGATAGCAGCCTGCCTAATTTCTCCCCTCTCTTCCCCAGTAAATAATATATCCAAGATTGATAATAATATACAAATTGGGTACTAAAAACTGATTAATCTTTTCAGAAACCCCTGAGGGTCCTCAAATGACTGCTTCATTTCTTTCTTAAAAGTTCTAATTTCAGTGCTGCTTAAGGGAGGGGGAGGGGGGTGTCATTCGCATAACCTATCCCCTAGACCAGCAAGACTTGCCGAAAAAGGGAAAGCTTTAGCAGCTTCTGCTGTCCTAAGGAGAGGAAAACTTTCTTGATCTTTTATCAACTGTTTCAATTCCCTCCAGAGAGGTGTATGGGTGTGCCTGACCCAGCCTATTCAATTAAGTCCTCACCCCTTCCAGATTCCCTTTCAGAGGGTGAGGAGGGCAGGGACCGAGGAGTTGAGGCTAGGCCAGGAAGTCCCCATCCATGTCCAGGTCTCTGTCCCCTAGACGAAGGAATGTAGAAAAAGAAGTGGGTTCCAGGGATGGGGCCTCTGTTCTAGTTCTTCTGATTTCCCTTTGGGCTCCTCCCCCTTCTTTAGAGCAAATTAGTTCTACAGCTGGTAGCCAGGGGGCTGCATATTCAATTTCCTCCCAGTTAAAAGGCTCCTTAGAATTCATATACAAATTTAGCTGTTGGCACACCCAGTCTTCAGAGGAGCCATATTTTGGCCAAGATATACCTCCTCCAGGTGAGATGCCAGCCCAAATGAAGCAACAGTATTTTGGTAAATTATCCCAATTAGCTAGTCTATCTCCAAGAGGACTATTTTCCAGAATGTTAGGAAGGTATTTTGGACAGGCTGTTTTAGATTGCTTTTTCCCCATAGTTTTAATTTTATCAGTATCTATTAGGCCTATCTAGCTCTTTCCCAGGCAGGAGGAATCTTAAAGACTCAAACTAGAGGTACCCCTGGCGACATCTTACAGACTTGAACTTGAACTGCTTAGACTGTCCCCCATTCCTGACAGGAGACATCTTACGGACTTCAACTGCTTAGACTGTCCCCCCAGGGACTTGCTTACCTGGGTTTGTGTACACAAACTTGTGTGATCCCTGCCAGACGTCTTCCCAAGCAAAACCAGAATTTCTGCTTCATACTGAGTCCCTCTCTTCAGGCTGTTACCCTATCAGAGTCAGATCTCACAGACCAATTCCAAAGACCTCCGAGAGAAACCTGTTTGGGCCTGGTTAAGGGTCTTGTGGGACTCTCTCATGAAAGGATAAACCCTGGGCAAGCCCCCAAAATTGTGTGCACCCCAAAAAACTGTATGCAACAGAAATCCTTACCCAAATAACACTCAGAGGTTTCTCAAGGTAAGAAGCAGAAAAGAATGGTTCATTTATGATCTTGAGAAAGGGCCACCCTCCTGACAAATGGTCAGGGAGGAGAAGCACTTTACAAAAGGAAATGAGGAGGTTATAAAGCCCTAACTTGGAATTCTCCCCCACCCCCCTCCTGATCCTTTTCTTCCATTGGCTGGAGGTTAGGTGTACAATCTAAATGTGGCAATCTACCTCAAGTACTGGAACAAGGAAACAGTAGATCACCCAATGTACATTTGAGAAAGTACTTCTGTCCTTATTTGGCATATCTTGTGCTGAGGTGGCACTGGGAAGGGTCTCCATTGCTCTAAGTCCCTGATTGCTTCAAGGTCAAGTGACTTCTAAACTTAGGCCTAGTGGATGTTGAAGTCACTCAAGATTTGATTTTTCAGAATGGAGAAACTACACTGCAAATTATCCCTCACAATTACGAAGTAGGAACTAGAGAATATGTCCTAAAATTTAGCATAGCAATAAAATATGATAGAAGAGGAATGAAGCTAGAAGTTGAAAGGCCTTGAATTCAGCCCTGGCTTTACCCCCTCTTAGCCATGATGTAGGCAGTATTTCTTAAACTCTAAATGATGCCATTTGGGGGCACATAACTGAATGTGGCGGTTGTGAAAAATTTGGCAACAGTAAAAGGTATCTGAATGCGCAGTGACCAAAAATTAATTCAAAATTAAATGCATAATGAATCCAAGATGTTTCTGGTAGTACTGTCCATGTTGAATCATGCAACTTCACTGCAGCCTTGGTTATGAACACACAACTGTGCTCTTTGACTGCACATGCTGTCACACCACACAACACCAACAAACATCTTAGCTCAGATTCAAGACTACTGTACATTATAAATTGCAGTGTTTTTACTGTGTGTAGAAAATTGTTAAATGAATTTTACCTTGGGATTAGGATACAATTTCCAACAATTTCTGAAAATGCTCTAAACATACTTCTGCATTTCATACTACTAAAACAAACTGTATTTATGCAAAGCGGCATTTTCAGCATTGATGATTATAAAATCAAAATACTGATCAAATCTGAAAAATGCTAAAGATGCTCTACACCCTGAAGTATCAAATATTCCACCAAGATTTAATTCTTTATATAAAAATAAACAAACACCATACATCTCATTAGCATGCAAATTTGTTTTTGTCTTTAATAAATGGTAAAATTACATGTATAGCAAAGAATTGTTTTAAAATATTTTTTTTCATGATTTATTATCAGTAAATTATCAGTAAAAATTTATCAGTAAATTTTATTTGTATACCTCTTTTACATATGCCTGTATACCTGGAGCACATAAAAGTTTCTCAGTCCAAAAGGGGTCAGAGTGGAAAAAGTTTAAGAAACCCTGATCTAGACCAATTAAATACTCTGAGATGCAGTTTGTCCTTCTTTTCAAAATAAGAATATTTCAAAAAAAATATTGGACTCAGAAGAGAACCTAGAACTCATTTGTTCTAAATTCTTTGTTTTATAGATTTGGAAACTGAGGTCTAAAAACATGAAGTGAGTTCCCCAAAGACAAACAGCTAGTAGGTAGCAAAATTCATAATAAAAACTGGATATCTTGACAACTAGTCCAACAATCCCTACCCTTTTTTATTTTCTGTTACAAGGGATAGATCAATAGGAGAAGAGGTAGTAAGAGATATATTCAAAAGGAAGATGATATGAAAATAAGACATCACTAAAAATTAGTAAATGTCATAGGTTCATATTTCAATTCACATTTCCAAATATTACAAAATAACTTTCCCCTTAAGGAAAACACAGATATTATTTGTCATCATCAGAAAAGTTAAAGAAGCAGGAAAAAAATGTCTAGGAGGATTTTATAGATTAATGTAGTAAATAGGACAGCTTTTTTTTTTTCTAACCAGGAATAAGACAGGTGTATTCCAATTCAAATGGACTAAATGATCTTTCAAGATCCCTTATGCATTAGGATCCTCTCATTTAACACTATAAAGACTGTGAACTCCAGTTACTCATTTTTTTTCTCCAGTAAAGCAAGATCCTTACTTTTCCTAGTTATGCAATTTTTTAAACTAAGGGAATGAAACCATATTTACTAATAGGTTTGTCTCCTTTGATATTCAAACAATACCAATGAGAATTATCATTTTCATAGTACCTAAAGATTTATGAAGTGATTTACTATGTTATTTCATTTGAGTCTCAGAAAAAAACTCTGTGAGGGAGTTGTTACTATTGTCCTCATTTTACAGATGAGGAAACTGAGTGATTTGCCAAGGGTCATACAATTAGTGTCTGAAGCAAGATTTAAACTAAGGACTTTCTGACTTCGACTCTACCTATATACATTTCCAAAACAAAAACAAAATAGGCAAATTGTTTAATGCCTACAAGAATAAAAGCAAATTTCATTTTGTTCCTTCTTTTTCCATCACTAAAAGCTGGATCTGTTAAATATTTTTTTCCTCCTTCATATCTTTTGGAGTATGAGAATGCCAAGGGTGCTTAGTTTCCCTGAGGGAAGAGTGAGAAAGAAGGAAGGGAATAAGCATTTATATACCACCTCTTATGTGCCAGGCACTGTGCTAAGGACTTTAAAAAGAGCCCTGGATAATTTGAATATCCTCATCTATATATACCCAGAATTGCTGCTAAGGCTTAAAAATTTTTTTTAATTTAAAAATCCAAATAAAATGGACATACAAAATAAGGATTGTACATGAAACTGTAACTCTTTATTTGACAACTTGCCTTTCTTTTAAAATATATAAACAATTCAACATGTAACTTTCAAAATTGTCCTGCTTGTCCCTGATTCTTTCTCACATTCCTTCTGTTCTCCTCGTGCATTGGGAAAACAAAACAAAATGCTTCAATGGTTCTCTTTGGCATTTTCAATTTCTTTCCTTTTCTTTTGGATAACTTATTGCTGGATCCCTCTCTGGCTCCCACAGGGAGCCTAGTAGTGGTATTGCTAGGTCAAGGGTATTCAAAGTTTGCTTAATTTTGAGGCATAATTCCAAATTACTTTCCATTCACAGCTCTGCCAACAGTATAATAATGTGCTTGTTTTCCTGCATTTTCCCTTATCATTTTTGCAAATTTGATGGATATGAGATTGAAACTCAGAATTGTTTTTTAATTTTTATTCTGTAATTATTAGCAATCTGAAACATTTTATATTGTTTGCAATAGTTTGGATTTCTTCCTTTGAAAATTACCTATTTGTGGGGCGGCCAGGTAGCACAGTGTGTAAGAGCACCAGCCCCAGTGTCTGGATGACCTGGGGTATCAAATCCGGGCTCAGACACTTAGCATCCACCCAGAAACACCTGACCATGTAAACTTAAGCAAGTTACTTAACCCCAATTGCTTAAAGAAAAAAAAAAATTACCTATTCATAACCTTGACCATTCATCTATTGGGGCACAGTGGTTCCTGATCTTAAAAATTTAATAAGTTCAGATGGTTGAGGCTTGAGAAATAATTTTTGGGAAATTGAGGTACTTGCTTAATCATTTGAGATTATGGAAAATTCTAATATACAAGAAGCAATGCTTTAGAGTTGGACGGAATCATTCTATTTCATGCCTGTCTTAGAGATGAGAGTGGTAGGATTCATCCCTAACTTCTAGGTGAACCTTTGTGAGTGACCAGTAAAAGATTTTTAGTAGAAACAATCTGTTCTGGTCTTGAATTTTAGATACATTTCTGAGACAACCTGCATCTTCTGTCATGAAAATGACACCTTTTCTTGTATTGAGCTGGGTTCCATGACAGAATTTTTTCCTCTGGAAAAGGTACCCAGATTATCAATAATCATGTTTTAAAGTGATCCAAATCATTAAATTTAAATTTAGAGCAAGTCTGATATTTTGCTGCATACCTATCAGATTCAAAAAGTTGATTAAAAAAGGAAAATGACAAATGGAGAGATAACAGGAAAATGGGTACATTAATTCACTGTTGGTGAAAGGTATAAATTGGTATAGCCATTCTATTAAAAAATTTAGAACTATCCCCCCCAAATTCCTAAACAATGCATAGCATTTGACCCAGAAATGCCACCCTACTATGCCTATACCCTAAATAGTTCAAAGAAGTAGGAAAAATTCTGTATGTACTAAATATTTATAGCAAATCTATTTTTGTAGTGGCAAAGAATTATAAACTAAAGAAGTGCCTACCAATTGAGGAATAGCTAACCAAATTGCAGCATATGACTCTAATAGCATACCACACCATAAAAATTATAAAAAGGATGGTTGTAGTGTAACCTAGAATCTAGAGTGAAATGAGCAGAACTAGAAGAATTGTTTGTACAATAACAAAACCATAAAAATGAGTATTTTCAAAAACCTAAGAACTCTGATCAGCACTATGAGTAACAATGATTCCAGAGGAAGACAAGGAGGTAATGTTACTTATGATGAAGAATGAGACATGTGTTTTTTGGATATGGCCAATGTAAATTTTGTTTTGCTTGACTTTGTGTACTTATTATGAAGGTTAAGGTTTTGTTTTTGTTTTTCCAATAGAGGTGAGGGGAAATGTGGAAGAGAGAAATAATAGATTTTGTTAGTTGAAAAAAGTGATTAAAAAAAAACACAAAAAGAACCTAGAGAAGTCACCTGATGAGAGTGTGGAAAACTATAGGAGTAATCACTAGGAAAGAAGACCACCTTCTAGAAACTGGAGATAGTTGTGAAGGGGTACCATACTCTGGGAACTTATGAGGAACCATATCAACCAAGAGTCTTCCCTAATACATGACTCTCAGTAACTGAAGTTATATTGTTCTTCAGGGAATGGCTCATTGGAAAGTGTCAGTATTTTTTGTGGGCTATGATCTTTGTTTTAAAATTTATTTATTTACTTTTAATTTACAACATTCAGTTCCACAATCCCTTGAGTTCCAAATTTTCTCACTCTCCTTCTTCTCCCACCTCCCCCACCATGGTGGCCTGAAATCTGATATAGTTTCTATGAATACCTTCACATTAAACATTACTCAAGTTGTAAAGAAGAATTATAACCAATAGAATGAACAAGAAAGAAGCAACAAAACAAAACAAAAAAAAGAGAGAGCAAGTAGTTTACTTCAATCTGCATTCAGACTCTGGATGTGGATAGCCCTCTTCATCATGAGTCTTTTGGAGTTGTCTTATAACCTTGCATTACTGAGAGGAGCCCAGTCTATCAAAGTCATCACAGATACAATGTCTCTGTAATTGTGTACAAAGGTCTCCTGGTTCTGCTCTCCTCACTCAGCATCAGTTTATATAAGTCTTTTCAGGTTATTATAAAGTCCATCATTTCTTATGTTGGGCTATGATTTTTGATTTAACATTTTGATCAGTGTCTTAGATAGAGGCATAAATGTTATGCTCGTCAATTGTGTAGCTGATACTAAACTGGGAAGGTTAACCTGGGCTAGCTACCATAGAGAATGAGAGAGTCAGGATCCCAAAGACTCTTGATCATCTAGAATGTTTGACTGACTTTCATAATACTTGAATGCAAAAATATCAACCTCTCTGAGTATAAGTTGGGAAAAGCAACAATTAGACAACAGTTGTTCTGAAAAACATCTTGGGTTTTTCATTGATTAGAAGTTCAATAAGAGTCAATCATGTGCTGTGGTAGCCCAAAAAAAGGCTAATGGGATGTTGGGCTGCATTAGGAAGGGCATCACCTCTTCTTCTGACTTCATTAGCTGTTATCTGGAACACTGTGTTCTGCACACTAGAGTTTAAGAAGGACAATGAAGCTTGAGAATATCCAGAGGAAGTCAACCAAGATGGTGAAGAGCTTTGTTTCTATATCATGAGGCCTGGCTGGAGGAATTAGGAAAAGGCATAAGGGGTACATGGGAGCTATTATATGACAGAAGGATCAGAAATATTCCATTTGACCCCAGAAGACAGAACCAACAACAAAATGGACATATTGCAAAGAAGACAATTTAGGCTTGATATCAGGAAAAGAAAACTCTCTAACAATTGGAACTATCCAAAAGTGGAATGGTGCCTCAGAAGGTAATGAGCTCCTCTTCCTTGAAAGTCTTCAGACAGAGGTTGGACAGCCGTTTGTATATGGGATAGAGGAGATTCCTTTTGTGTATGGGTTGGACTAGATAAACACTGAGGACTCTTCCCACTCCCAACTTCTAGGATTCTGTGAACTGTTTCCTTTGGCCTGTAAACAAATCTTTTCTTTTTTGTGCTTAATGAACCATGTACCTACAGGGGAAGTGGTGACAACACTTTGGTGCAATGCATTGAAATTTCTACTTTGGTTTTTAATTTTTTTTTTTTCAATTGGGAATCCTATGCCAGAGGAGGGGGAAGAAAATCACTGGAAATATACCATGTTTTTTGAGTCTGATGCATTTATGTATAAATATTGAAGTTCCATGTATTTGGTGGTAGACTTTCAGAGAAATGAATAAGCAGTATTAAAAAAATTAAGGCTGCCATTCATACAAGGCATAGCTTTGTTGAAGTAAAGCAGAGAATTGGTAGATGGATTCTTTGTGGACCTGTCCTTATTTGGACAAGTATCTATCTCCCAATTTAAATAGACACTGCCTTTTTTCTGTCTCTGCTTTTTGCCTTCTTGCTGAGCTTACTTAATGAAGTAAGTAGTTACCTCCTTACTCAATGAAGTAAATGGTAAGTACAATTTGAGATAGCTATTATTGAATTAATCCCATTTTTATAAATAGTTAAGCACCAACATGTCTCAATGGTTAAAATAGTTGCCCAATCCAAAAATTTGGTAGAAGACTAGGGAGTATGAAATTAAAATTATTTTTCAATGATATCATTCTTTTGGAGGTGAATACAGACTTGACCTGAGAGTCAAGAAGACCTAGTGGAGAGGGGATTCCCCCTTGCTGCTGCCCCTCTGTTGCAGACATAAGGACACCGTCTTAAAGTCAAATAACTAGCAGGTAGCAGAACCAATATAACAATAATAATAATAATAACTAGTATTTATATATCACATTAAGGTTTACACGATGCTTTAAAAAATTATCTCAGTTTATCCTTACAACAACCTTGAGAGGTAGGTTCCATTATAATACTATTATCTCTATTTTACAGATGAGGAAATTGAGACAGGCTAAGTGACTTGTCCAAGGTCACACAGCTAGTAAGTGTCTGAGACTAATTTTTTTATTTGAACTCAGGTCCTCCTGACTCAAAGTCTGGCACTCTATCTACTATACAACTTAGCTGGATCTAGTGATTCCTAGTTCAAAAATCCCTACCATGATTCAAAGCTTATCAAATGAGATAATTTATTTTGTAAATGTTAAATTGTTATATGGATATGAAGTATTTAGCTTCTGTTTGTTTTAACAAGAAGAGTGATCTTTGAACTGGAAAGGATAGGGCACAGTAGGGGCCCTTGTATGTAATTGTCACTTAAGACATTTTCATTAAATTGAATTTGACAGAACAAAAATTCTTCATAGGCGTTTTAAACTCAAGTTTTATATAGGATGAGGTATTAAAAATCCTCAAATCCAAGTTCCTCGGCCCAGATTAACTGTACTTCAGAGTATGGAAAAACTTACAGAAGTGATTCCTGAGCCCCTGTCAGCGATCAGTGAAATCTCTAGAACAGCTGGTGAAGTGTAGACTATTTATTTATTATAAGAGAGGGCTAGAGGATGAGAGGGAGAAGAAAGGGATGGGGATTGTTAGTAGGAAGTGACAGAAGCAAAAGCAAAATAAAGAAAAGAGAATTTTTTTTTTTTTTTGCTCTTTGGAGGGGGGGAAAGCAAGGCAATTAGGTTAAGGGACTTGCCCAAGGTCACATGGCTAGTAAATGTTAAGTGTTGGAGGCCGGATTTGAACTCAGGTCCTCAGCTCCAAGGTTGGTGCTCTACTCACTGCACCACCTAGCCATCCCAGAAAAGAGAATTTTTAAAACACGAAAAAATACTCATAAATACACAGAAAATTTTGGAAAAGGACGCAGACAGGGTAATATTGTTACTTCCTTGCTAAATTTTTGAAAAGCTCTCTATAGAGCAAGTTTATTTTGTTGAATTTGTTGAAGGAAATAGGAATGTTGAGGCTGGAGCAAGAGGAGATGTCATGCTTTCAATGACAGCTCTCAAACAGAAGAGAGATTAACTTCAAGCATGATCTCAGAGAGTAGAATCAGGAGGAATGGGTGGAGCTGCAAAGAGGCAGATTTAGGCTTGATGTAAGGAAAAAATTTCCTAACATTTAGAGTTATCTTAAAGTTTAATAAATTGCCTGAAAAGGTAGCAGTTTCCTCACCAATGCTACCCCTGCATTGATGTCTTTGATCAAAGGACAAATGATCGTTTATTTACCAGGTTAGCCGTTTATCAAGTATGCCATATAGGAATTCTTATTCAGGTGTGGGTTGGATGGAATGACCTCTAAAGTTTCCTTCTTCAACTCTGAGTTTGTGATGTCCCCCACCAATTTAAAGATGGAGCAACTTTGGTCCGGAGGAGTGAAGAAATTGACTCTGATTACTTGACTAATAAGTGGCAGTGACAGAATGAAAGCCCAAGAATTTGATTCCAAGTCCAGTCTCTTTCCACTATGGGAGACTGCCTTTCAAAGGAAGCCGACTTAATGAGCCCTTCATTCTTCTCTAGTTTCTTTGAGCATCTAATACCACATTGCAGGCTCCTTAAGGACAGGGGATTAGAGAATTTTAGAGTAGAAAGACACTTCAGAGGGTTTCTAGAGAGTCTTCATGGTATTGTGGAAGAGTGTTGGAGTGAAACTCACTTCACCTGCATGACTTCAAGTAAGTCATTAACCTCTCTAGGTCTCATTTTTCTCTTTACTAAAATGGGGATAGGGAGGAGGTGTGGACTGGATGATCAGTAAAGAACCATTTCAACTTTAATATTCTATGATTCTAGCCCACCTTCTTTGTTGCACAGATGAGGACAGCGGGACCCAGAGAGGAGGAAATGACTTACCCCTTATCTCACAGATCAGTAATATTTATTCATCAAAATAGAAAGTTCTCCTAATTTTTAATTAAATTATTACCCCTGCCAATGTTATATGCTTCTAATAGCACACATTTCTTTATATAACACTTTAAGGTTTCCCAAGTATCTTTCTCAAAACACCCTGTGAGGTAGGTAATATTATTTTGATTTTATAGGCAAGCATCTTTCTTATAGGGCAGCTAGGTGGTACAGTGAATAGAGTGATGGACCTGGAGTCAGGAAAACCTGAGTTCAAATCTTGACTTAGACACCTACTAGCTATGTGATCCTGGGCAAGTCACTTAACCCTGTTTGCCTCAGTTTCCTCATCTGTAAAATGAGCTGGAGAAGGAAATGGCAAACCACTCCAGTATTTTTGCCAAAAAAAACCCCAAAAACCTCACACAGGGTCATGAAAATTCAGATAAAACTGAAATGATAGAACAAAAACAATATCTTTCTTATATCAGGGAAATAAAAGGTGGTATGTTATAGTAGAGGTAGTACTGGTCTTAGAATCAAGACAACCTGGGTTCATATGTAACCTTTGACATTTATTTGTTGTGTAATCCTGGGCAAGTCACAACATTAATATACCTCAGGCTACCAAATAGCTCCTAGACTGCACTGGAAGAAGGATTTCCGCATGGGAGGTAGGATTTTCCTTGACCAGAGTTCTGTCTGATGAACTCACAGATCCTTCCATATTTTGCATAGTCTCAGAGAGGTAAGTGACTTTCCCATGATAGCAAAGTAAGTAGCAAAACCAGAATTTGAACCTATATCTTTTTTCTCCACATTTTCTCAGTCTGTGTTTTCTCTTGTCACGTTGAGTTGTTTCTTTTCACTACCTCATGACCCCCCCCAACACACACACACACACACACACACACACACACACACACACTGAGTTACCTCCTATCTTTGTGCCTTCTAATTTTCTGTATCCCATAATGTGCCTTTAACAAGACTGGCATAGAGGAGTTGCCCAATAAATATTTGTTGATTGATTGACCTTCATAATTTTGGAAATATGAAATCACCCAGTTACACAATTCTTAAGGACTAGAGAAAGGGGGGGATGGCCTTCATGAGCATGCAACTTGAACAACCCCCAAAAAAAGAATGCTTTTCTCAGAATTGTAGAAGACAGAAACTTAAACTAAACTTGTGGTTTTTCTCCCCTTCTTCTCACAGACTTCTCTTGAAGAAAATAGACTCAATAAGAGATAACAGCTAGGGTTGTTTTCCTGTTAATGTCCAGTTGTTTCATGTTTCGATATTCGGTTCCCTGGGTACAATACTCAAGAAGGGTTCCCAGAGTGTATTAAGTTCCTGTGGAGTGATTATTTCATTAACATTTATGTGCCCAGACACAAAGGCCCTGTAAACAATAGCTCATCACATAACCTTTCACTGAGACTCAGCCTGCTGTGGGATTGTTCTCAGTTCTGGAGAGTGCTAGCTAGTTGAAACAAAAGTTATAAAGCTTTCTTATAGCCTTAGAGAAAATGTAATACATTATGATCCACAGGGTTCAGGAGAAATCTTTCCTTTAAAGATATCGGCAGTGTAACATTTCGTCTTTTGGTGTGTTTTGTTGGCTCCTGAGTCTGATCAGAGAGCACTGAACAATGACACAGGCTCCTTCATAGTTTCATCTTTCTTTTCTTTTCTTTTTAAGAATATACAATTTAAGCTTTAAGGTTTTGTGAAGGGTTGTACATGTTATCTCAATTGAACTTCACAACATATCTTTGAGGTTTTGTTTTTTTTTCAGTCATGTCTGACTCTATGTGACCCCATTTGGGGTTTCCTTGGCAGAGATACTGGAGTGGTTTGCTGTTTCCTTCTCCATCTCACTTTATAGATGAGGAGACTCGGGCAAACAGGGCCAAGTTACACAGCTAGTAAGAGTCTAAGGCCACATTTTAACTCAGAAAAAGGAGTCTTTCTAACTCCAGACCCAGCACTTTATCTTTGCACCACCTAGCTGCCCCTCTATTTTTATCTGTGCTTTGTTTTGTTTTGCTTTTTGGAGAGGGCAATTGGGGTTAAGTGACTTGCCCAAGGTCATATGGCTATTGTTTTTGTGTGTTAAGTGTCTGAGGACAGATTTGAACTCAGGTCCTCCTGACTCCAAGGCTGGTGCTCTATTCACTGCACTACCTAGCCTCCACTTTATCTCCGTTTTACAGATGAGGGAAATGAGCAGAGAAAGATTAAATGATTTTCCCAGGGTTTTTCCAAAAAGGAACAGTGACATCATGGGGTGTTGTCTTGGCTTTAGTATGAATTGGATTTAAGTGAGGCAAAGTTGCCCAAGTCAGCCTCATTCTCTCTTCCAGTCATTGGCAGTGGAGGACCTTGGTGTTTTTGATGTATGACCAGTATATCTACATATGCTTCAGTCTGTATGCTGAGTCCATCAGCTCTATCTAGAGGTGAATAGCTAGTTTTAGTACTTAGCATAGTCCTTAGGACTTAGTAAGTACTTAATAAATGCATTATCTATCTTAGAAATAATATAATGAACTTTATCCCCCATTTTAAAGATGAGAAAACTGAAGGCCCAAATACTTTAGTACTTTGGTCAAGTTGACATCACTAGTTAGAAATGAGTATTCAGACAATAAGTACTTAGACATAACTAGTTAGATATCACTAATTAGAAATGTATCACTAGTATGTATCACTAGAAATGTATCACTCCTGGGATCCCCTTCACATGTAGGCTTCAAGAAAGGCTATCATAAGTTCAAAGAACTCAATGAATCAGGAACTCAATGAATCAGCATCCACCCCAAATCATTTGTTTTGGGGACACCACCATCTTTAGAGTCACCAAGGTTCACAACCTCTGTTCTTTTCTCTTCTTTCTCCACATCTGATCAGTCCCTAAGTCTTATCAATTCTATCTCCACAACATTTCTCACATCTCACATCTGTCCCGTCTTCTCCCCTTACATAGCTACCACCCTAGTTCAGGCCCTCATCACTTCTTGCCTCAACTATTGTAAGAGCCTCTTAATTGTCTCTCTTCTGCAATCCATCTACCACATCACCATTGAGGTGTTATTCTTGAAATATGGATCTTTGTTATGTTTTCAAAGGTTTTCAATGTAAGACCAACCTTTCTTGCACCACTTCAGTGGCTTCCTTCTTGGATAAAATATAAATTCTACCTATTAAGTCATTTAAAGTTCTCAATAATCTGGCTAGAACCTATTATTCCAGGCTTATTACACATTACTCACCTTCACATACTCTCCATTTCATCCAGATTGGTCCGCTTGCGGTTCTTTTTCATGGCATCCCACATCCCCTGTTTCTGTGCTTTAATACAGCCTGGAACATACTCCCTCCTCACCAGTAAATCTTAGAATCATTAACTTCCTCAAAGCTCATTTCAAATTTCACTTCCTATAAGAGGCTGCTTTCCTGATCATGATCAAGATCACTTCCTAGGCTTCCCTGAGCTGCTGGTTGCCATTGTCCTTGAGTCATTTTAGTCATGTCCCACTCTTCATGACCCCATTTGGCATTTTCTTGGCAAGGATGCTGAAGTGGTTTGCTGTTTCCTACTCCAGGCTATTTTATAGATAAAGAACTGAGGGAAACAGGGTAAGTGACTTGCCCAGGATCACACAGCTAGTTGGTGTCTGAGGCTAGATTGAACTCAGGAATATGCGTCTTCCTTACTCCAAGTCTGATGCTCTATTCACTGTCCTACCTAGCTGCCCTTGAGCTGCTGGTACCCCCACCTAAAACCATTTTGTATTTGCTTTGTATATATTTTGAATTTACATGTTTATGCAGATGTTGTTTCACCTAAAAGAATGTAAGTGTTTGAGGGCAGGGACTTTTGGTTTTGTCTTTGCTTTCTCAGAATCAAGCACATAGCCTGGGTATGCAGTAGATGTTCAATAAGTATTGATTGATTGGTGAATGAGAGTCCGCAGATTTGTTTGCCTTTACCAGTCAACTACAGGATACATTAGTTCAAAACAAAAAGACATTTAATGAGATAGCAAATCAAATAAAGTGACGAGAAAAGCCATACATATATAGAGGACACTCTTCCACAGGTTTTCATACCATTGGTGTATGAGGACACAGAGGCAGAGAAAATGTGTAACTAGAGGGTTAAAAAGGCTGGGTTAATGAACACTTCTGATTCTGCAGAGCCATTGATATCCTCTGGTAATGCTCTCTAGAATGTAACGTTGTCTCTGCTCTCTCTTCTATCACTTCTATTGGCATGGTGACTAAAATGCTGTATGAGTTCAGGAGAACTTGGGTTTGAATTCTGTCTCATGTACTAACTAGGTGTGTCACTTGTCACTGAACTTCTCTGGACTTTCCTTATTTGTAGAATGGGGATAGTAGTATCCAACTCACAAAGTTGTAAGGCTCAAAAGAGATAATGTACATAAAGGATTTTGTATGTTTCAAAGTGCACCATGAATATAATATGTAGTCTTGGAACTGCTGAGTTGTTCCCTGTTACCACCAGCTACGGTAGGTCTCAGTTATTTCATCTTTTTCAAGAATATTCATTATTTTCTGCTACCCTCTACTCACATGCAGTGACTAGAAAACCTCTCCATGTCAAGGGTGGAGTGATGCTCTCTTAGTCAGAGACTATGAGCACCAAATCCCATTGTGCAACTAGCAAAGCCTCTAGGTTAAAATTAACTCTTCTTTTGCTACTTGTCTCTTGATGGTTACTCCAAGTCCTAGCAAACTACCTCCCTGGGGATTAGAAAGTTCCTTTTATTTCCTGTTCAATTCCTGATTGTGAGTCTCTGTCCTCCAAACCCATTTTTGGTACTCTACCCAGAAAAAATTTCCCAGGAAGCATATAGAGACAAACTACTATGCCAATGAAACGAGGGTAAAAAAAATGAAAGACCAGGTGATAACAGGCGTACCCTTATCCTCCCCTTTATTTCCACACTCCTGTCTTTATTATGCCTATCTTCTAGTCACTTTACACTTCATCTCAGTCAGCACAAAACTCACTATCCTCTCAACCAAAACAGAGATCATGTCTCCTGACTCTCCACAGTTCAGCATCATTTCCACTGCTCATAAACTTGTTGATTATTAGACATAATGGGAAGGGAATATTTAGACATTTTAAAAACAAAGACAATAATAAAACAAAGCAATATATAAATAGTGTGTCAAAATATGTGGCGAAGGCAGTATTTATGAGGGAAATTCTGTATTTTATTCCTTTTTTTTCCAAAGGCTGCTGCAATACTTAAGAAGTGCTATTAATAAATCAACTTGGCCTGGAATGATCAGAGCAGGTTTCATGTGGGAGAACTGGCTTATGTGCTTGGTTATTACAACAGAGGAGAGAAAAGGGTATTCCAGTTTAAAGGTAATACAATGAGCACCGAATCAATAAGAACTTGACCGAATTGGAAGTCAGAAGGGACTGCCCAAGGTAAAAGATTTATCCTAATGTTGCTTAAGGTGTAGAGACTCGTGGAAGGAATGGTTTGATTGTTCATTTGGGTGATATTCCCGGGAGTACATATAGAAAGATGTGTTTGAGAGAATTGTTGTAATAACGTGTAGAGAGGTTAGGAGCTGCATTGGTGAATATGTAGCCACAGAGATGAGCTCAGGGTTCCATCGACACCTCTAATATGTTAACATGACCTGCCCCTGACCTGGTAACAGGACCCAAGGGCATTTGCATACCACACCATTACACCATCCTCTGACCAGAAGGGAGAAGGCTGGCTGCTAGTTTCCAATTTTCAGGAGCTCCTCAAAATATGTTTTCTTCTTTCTGTTTCCATTCTTTGCCAAGAACAATATTTGTTTGGTTAACAACTAAATGAACCAACAAAATTTATTATAATTAAGAGAGTATAAAGGATAACTAAAGTAGATAGCTGTCAGCACTCTTTTGATCATATCATCTTAATTCCTTCCTTGGTTTTGACGCCAAAGGAACACTAAATTGTTGTGCAAACACTCAGTTTACCTTGATCCCAGGGGTTGATTCTAGTAAAGTGATGGGTTTAGATTAAAAACAAATCCTCGCTTATCTGTCCTATGTAATCTGCTTCTCTTTGGGGCATAGTTGAAAGAATAGTCATTGTTCAGATAGGTTCAGCTTGTACCTGGGAGTTGTAATGACAGCCTTTTGGTTGTCATTATAAGGACATGTACAAACTTGGAGGAGGCATTTTTGCTAGTTACTTCCCTGCCAGAGTCCACCTAGTGAAGACAGTCAAGTATCTAAGTGTCCCTTTTCTTTGAAACCCTACAGAGGAGAGAGCCTCTACTTTGAACACTGATAAGCTAGACACCTCTCACTTTGGGGGCAGGTTTGTTTCCCTGTCTTTCCTACAGAGTAAAGACTTTTTGTTTGTTTACGGCAGCTGGTTGGAAATTGGTGAAATGGCCCCCTCCTGTGGTTGGAGGCAGCTGGGTTTTTACATTTTCAAGCTCCTTTGGTTGGAATTACTAGGAAGTTCTTAGTATTCCTTACCAGGTATAGTAGAACCAGGGAGGCAGATCCTGTTGTTACTGCCAGCATTGGCATTGTAGGCATCACAGATTGAACCCCTAGTAGATTCACTTAATAGTCTTTAGTCAACCATTAATCTTTGTTGATGATAATGATGGCATTTCAGTTGAACTTTTGGAGGAATTCTTCTATTCATGCCCTCTCCTAGCCTTTTTTTTTTTTTTTTAACAAGGGAAAGCCTTCCACCAACAATAGTAGTTAACAGCACTAGTAGTATTAATCTTGCACCTTCCTCTAGGACAACTATCATAAAATAAGTTTTTGAAAACTATTAAAAAAACCTATTTCTGCAGGTTAATTTAATTATCCAGCATCTCTATTGTGTAGCAGTAAAAGAGTAGTATGGAAGAAACCATAACAGAAGGAAGATCAAGAAATACAGGCTCTTTATAAATCCCTGAGCACTTGGCCTAAATGTTCCTCAGCTTGTTTTTAAATCAGCTGATGCAAATGGCAAGATATAAATACATCAGGCTTCATGCACTAGAGATATGACCTTTATATATACTGAACATCTGTTCTAGTGTTCTCTAGAGAAATCTACCTGAATAGATAATGAAAAAGGCATGATGTGTCTTTTAGGGAAAACTCTAATCTCTACTCCTTATCCTTCTTAAATTGCAGTGGACTTAAGACCATAATTGTGTTTTTGTCCTATGGTATCTTTAAACAGTTGAAAGCTTCTGACTTTTCTCTGTTGCCAGTGTGGTCGTGACTGAGAATTATCCAAGATAACTGACATACTTACACAAAAATAGCAATGTTGCAACCCCTATAATGCCAGGGTCTTGTTCTCTAAGAATAATCAACTCCTATTTCTATAGTGTTCTTTGCTCAAATAACCTCTAAGGTACTCAGTGTAAATGTTATTCTTCTGGGTGTTACAGATGTGGAAATAGACTTGGACTGCTTTGTGACAGCTCCACACACATGTAGCTAGGTGTTGGAGTGAGGGTTCAGTGCCAGGTCTTCAGATTCCAAGTCCAGTACTTTTTCCACTGTCACTTTTAGTTATAAAACTCTATACTTCCTTTTATGTACCCTTTTATTTGCTCAATGCAGACCAACATTATAGAGAACATTATAGAACAATATAGAAGCATATAACTACTTCTTTAGACATTCAATACAAAACTTTAGTTATTTATGTACATAGAACCCTTATCTTTGGAAAGAACCTTAGAAAGTTACAAAGTCCCTACTGTCATTCAAAGCAGGCACCTCCTCTATGATATCTCTTATAGGGGGTTCAACCAGTCTACATGAACATATTCTGTGCGAGGGGGCTCACTACTTAATGAGGCAGCACATTCCACTTTTGAACAACTCTTAATTGTTTGAAAGTTATTTTTCATATTGAGTGAATTCCACCCCCCTGTAACTTCTACCCACCCACTGGTTCTAGTTCTGCCCTTTGGAACTATACAGAACAAGTCTGCTCCTTGTTCCACATGACAACCCTTCAAATATTTGGAGACAACTATCATTTCCCTCCCCCATGTCTTCTCTTTTCCATCCCACTCTCTCCCTCTTCTTTTTATACTTCTCATTCTCTTTTTCCATTTCTCTCTTTCTTCCTTATAGAGCAAAAGGGAAGGAGAGGACTAGAAATAAATGGATGTTGGAATAAAAAGAAATTCATGGGATAAAAAAGGATAAGAGATATTAAAACAGTTTATTTGTTGCTCACATTCATTTCCTGTAAGTCAGAAGACTGAAATAGTAACTAGCATCTGTATAACACTTTAAGATTTGCAAATGCTTGGCATGTATCTCATTGGATTTGCACAACAGCTTAAAGACAAGCTTAGGCAGGTCCTGCCATGTTAGAAAGGTTGTGAAAACTTTAAGCAACAGATTACTGAGTCCACTTACTGAAGATCAAACTAGCTAAGTACAGAAAAGTTTTTCACCAGTAGGTTGATCATTTAGTGATGAATTTTTTGGCTATAACTACCTGTGAAACAGAGAAAAATACAAAATGGCCCTCAGTTTTGTTAAACCCCTTCTGTTTCTACAGTGATCATGACAGTTTTTAGATCATTAATAAACCTGAATTTGGTTAGGGGAATTCTAAATGTGAGTTTCTTATCTATTAACCAACAAGTGGATATACATTGGGTGCAACTGAGTCACATCAGTTGTGACGTTCTGGATATGAATAAAACCAGAAGATAGAACAAAGTTACAGATAAATGAAAGGATGGCTTACTGATTTTCCTTGGAGAAACGAATAAAGACTTCTGTGCAGTTGGTTTTATCATGCACCTCAAAGCAACAAGTAATATCATTTAAGAGATATTTGGACACCTTGTATTGCAATACTCATGATATGTATTTGCAAAAAAGATCACATTGGAAATAATGGCAGCCTATGCACCATCCTGTGCTGCAGAGGATGAAGAAGTAGAGAAATTCTATGAACTCAATAACTTCCTCCAAATTAAGTCATTTCTTATTGATCCTAATGCTAAGATGGGAATAAAGATGACAAACAACATGTTAGAAACAATGGATCCAGGTATACAGAAGGAGAGTACCCAAACTAAGAGTCTGCACAGAAGCACATCTACATATTATAAATATTTTTGGAGAAAAGAATCAGAAGCTGCTAGACATGGCTACCACCACATATCATCACCAAATGAAATGGATTGTATTTTAATAAACAAGAAACCACAAATTACTGAATCAATGGTCTTGGACAGTTAGACAAAAGATAGAGAATAAAGATTTTAAAATATGAAATGCAACTAAAACAACTTCTTTCAACCTATCTAAAGAATTTAATGATGATGACCAATGGGATATGGAACAAAGAAAAGATGAAGACACAGGCCACAATATTTTCATGTTGAAGTTTAACTGTTAGAAATCAACTGCCATAATTTATTTATTATTATATTCATTTTATGTATTAGGAAATTGGAGCTGAGATAGGATAACTAGCCTACTATAATATGGATGGGAAGTGTCTCGGGCAAGACTCGAACTAAGGTCTTCTTGACTCGACAGCTGTGTTCTCTAGTTGCCTCGTTGGATTCATGCATATCGTGTTTTTCTGAATTCCTCATATTAATAATTTCCTTCAAAACAATAATATACCATATTTTTCATATTCAGTATTGATCTAGCTACTCCCCAATTACTGGCACTTGCTTTATTTCCACTTCTTAGTTAAATGTGAGTTTAGTTCAAAGAGTATAAGATTTAGAGGCCATCTCATGCAACCCTTTTGTTTTACAGAAAAACCTGGAGAATAAGTCACTTGATCAAAGTCACATAATTGATGGAACTAGAATTTCAAATGCATTGGTCTTTTCACTAAATCACACCACCTCTCTAGTTCTTCCATAGGTCCTTTTCTCTTTCTAATCCAATCCCTGCCATTCACCTCCCCCTTAATTTTATAGATGAGGAAACTGAAGCAAGTTAAATGAAGTGACTTGCTTAGTGATAGTTATTTAGAGTTAGAAGAGGGATCAGAATTCACATCTCTTCATTCCTAGTCTAGTGTTTTTTACAGAGGACCACCCTATCTGTCCACAAAGGATATCCAGAAATGAGAGAGCAGGTAATGTATATCCTATGCTTAGCATAATAAGTAGCTCCTGCAGTGAGATAATTTACAGATGAAACTTTTTAGTGTGGGACATTTATTGGCATAATATATTTTCATTTTATTTTAGAGACTTAGCATTTTTATTTTGCCCAGGCTGGAAGTACAGCAGTTACTCATGGGCTTAATCACAATGCTGACTAGCATGGAAGTTTTAACCTGCTCTGTTTGTTTATTCAACCCAGGCTGTGTAGTGCCAACATGATATTCACAGCACCAGCGGTGACTATGAATATACTGTCATAATTCTGAATTGCAAAATATGACAGATTCTCCATATAGAAGACAGAAGCAAAACATTTATTCAGGCACTAGAAAGCCAAATCCTATCACCAGAAAATCAAATTCATCATAGCAACAAAGAAATCTATATGCAATAACACTGCAGAGAGCAACACCATCCCAAAGCCTTCCCACAAGCATTCACAAGCCTAGATGTCTCCTTGCCTGCATCCTCTCTCCTCCCTTCATTCTAACTGCTCTGATTCCCAGTTTCCTCTCAGTTCTGCTCCACCTGTTCATCAAGTTCCATGTGATTACATATAGCCTATTAAGGGGCAGGGAAGATCTTCAAATTCCCATTACCATTACATTTGGTTCAATCCCTTTTTAGGCAGTCCAATCTCCCTCTGCTCCCAGGGGCTCATTCTACTGTTGATGGACTTCAAACAGGCACCCAACTTACTTTTGCCCTAATACAATTCAGAACTCCCGAAGTCAAGCAATCTACCAGCCTCAGTCTACCCAAGAAACAGGCATTAAGCATGAGCCAATGCATCTGGCCAAGTGATATGTATTTTTAAAAGATGGGTCTGGGTCTTATCTATGGGCTGACTGAAGTAGGAAACAAGGCTCTGGGGCATAGAATAATACCAAAGGGTTAGAAAAAAGTCCTTATTCTTTGGAAAGTACTTATGGTGATTATTACTTTTCATCTGGTTCCTCCAGTTTCTCTGAAGCACGAAGTATAAAGAGTATAATGGAAAGAGGAGGAGATTCATTTCTATGCCTCCATATTTGCTGGCTGTGCATGGTGTAAAAGACCTGAAGTTTGGGAAACAGCTCTATCACTTACGATATATGTGACCCTAGACAAACACTTAACCTTTTGGGGCTACAGTCTCTCCATCTGTAAAATAAAGGTTTTGGAATGGATAACTTCAGAGATTCCACCACCAAATCTATCATCCTTGGGCCTCCAATTTCCTTGTCTGAAAAATGAGGATGTTAAGCCCTTCGCAAGTTACCTCAGAGGTTATTGGAAGGCTCAAATGAGATGAGGCATGTATTTATAATATAAAATATAATCTCAATATAAGCTGTGGTTATCATTTAATACTGATGGAAGCAGCTTTCCAAATCTTGTTCACCTTTAATTTTATTCATTAAAATGGCATCTGTGTTGTAGTATTTGATTTGAGAGTGCAGAGAGCTGATTGTGGGAAGAGGGAGTAGAGAAGGTTCCAGAAATGTTTAAATGAACACCAGGCAAAAAATATTTGCTCAATGATTACAGGAAACAGAGACAATACAGCTGCTAAATTAATCCCTTAAACATCTATTTGACTGCTACTAATGTTATATATTTAGTAGGAAGTGGGAGAGGAAGTAAGAACAGACGAAAACAAACACTTCTTTGAGATAAAGTAAAATGAATACATCCTCTTCTATACTCCCCCACCCCTGTGAAAACCAGTCATAAGTTTGTGACAGTTTTTTCTCACACATTTCCATTGTTGTTTTGGTTGTGGGCATGATTAAGCATTTCCTAAGAAATTTAAATGTGTTTGAATAGCCAAAAACTATACAAACATTCTTCCTGCAGATCTTCATGAATGCAGTGACGGTTCAGTAATCCAAAGATGAAGAAAGAAAGCTACAAAAAAAATGACTCTTTTAAAAGATCTTGTAACAATAAAAGCATTATGGGAGAATGGGGAAACTACTGGTTTGGGAGTCAGAGAACCCGGGGTCAAATCCCAGTTATGCAACTGTTCTCACCTGTGTGACCTTCGGCATGTCATTTAATGTTCCTGGGCCTCAGTTTCATTATCTGGGAGAAAAAAAAAAAACCTTGTTGAACTAGAATTTGGAGTTTTACTTTATTCTTTGCCAATAAAAAGTAAATGCACTCGTATTTTTAAGACTATGCATCTAGAAATAAGAGACATGTTTTGATTATGTGTCTACAAATAATACATGGGGGTGATATGGGTGTCTTTCAAAGCATAAAATGAAAGCAAAGTTGCAAGAAAGGATTAGACTCCTCTAGCAGCAATGATGAGTAAGGAAAATATGAACTAGGCACATAATTAGGTCACCTCAGGTCATCCATTAGCTTGTGTGCTTGGGCAAATGCATTTTGTTAAATCCCACAATTCCATTTAAAGATTATTTTATCAGAGGATCTCTAAGTACTTGTCTAATAAATGAATATGTTAAGCCTTATAGCCCCCAGACTAATATTAGCTTTTTTTCTTCTCTTTTTGCCTAGGCAGGCAAACTGAGGCCCACTAGTGGATGAGTCAATCAAGAAAGACACTGCTCACATGAACAGAAAACATTTTTTTTTTCTGTTGAGTCACTTTAAAGTGAGTAGAGCAAGCCTTGTGAAGAAAAAGACTCGTTGGGGAAAGATGCCTTGTGGTTCAGAAGGAGAAAATGTTCCCCCTGAGACAGTGATGTACAGGAGAAAGAGTCAAAAGTTCAACTCTTGCCTCTTTTGCTTCCCATAATGAGAATAAATTTTAGTACCTTAATTAGATGGCAGGAATACTTACCAAATTTGCATAACTGACTCCATTTTGTTTTTAGTCTCCATTTTGTGATTTAATTGTTTTTTTTCTATAAATTGTCAATAATAAGATAAGTATTTAAGTGGTATGATCTAGTAAAGAACGTGTCTATGTTCATAAACAACTAATAAACATATTTGGATTCTCTGACATGATTGACCGCCAACAGAAAAATAGTATTGGTGGGGCAGCTAGGTGGTGCAGTGAGTAGAGTGCTGGCCCTGGAATCAGGAGGACTTGAGTTCGGATACAGCCTCAGACACTTAACACACACAAACAAAAAACCTAGCCGTGTGATCTTGGGCAAGTTACTTAAACCCAATTGCCCTCCAAAAAAGCAAAAACAAAAAACAAAAAAAACCAGTATTGGTGCTTAGGGGGCACCATGGATAGAACACTGTATCTAGAGCCAGGAAGATTCATCTTCCTGAGTTCAAATCCAGCCTCAGACATTAGCTATGTGTCCCTGGACAATCACTTAACACTGTTTGCTTCAGTTTCCTCATCCGTAAAAAGAGCTGGAGAAGAAAATAGCAAACCACTCCAGTATCTTTGTCCAGAAAACCCCAACTAGGGTCACAAAGAATCAGACATAACTGGAAGCATTGAATACCACGAACAACAAAAATAGTAGCAACGACTTTATCAGTAACTGATGTAACAAATTACCAACAACACAGAAATACCCATAGTTAGAACTATAACAAGACCACCCAGACCCCAACCCTCTCCTAGGTCTCTTCTGGAGCAGAGCCCTACATTCCCAAACTTGATATTAGAACAGCCAGTGTTCACTTGAAGGCAGTGTTGACTGATGGAGACTTGCTAGATCACATCAGAGAGAAAGAGACCCACTTGGCTTCTGGAGGGATAGAGAAGGGAACTTGTCATGAGCACAGATATGAAATAAGTTTCCTAGGACCCCCAAGAATGATGTTTGCATGTATCAGTTTAAAAAATTTGATTGTATGCATTGAGAAATGTAAGTCTAATTGTTGCTTCCATCACACAAGTTAGCATATATCATGATAAATTAGCTATAAGCATGTACCATGTTCCAGACTAGACTTCCTACCAGCTCTGTGATCTTGGACAAAGCACTTCATCCCTCGAGATTTCACTTCCCTCTTATTTAAGATGAAGTCTAGATAGTGTTAGACAACCTTCAAAGTGCCTCCTATTTCAAAAACAATGATCCCTGCTCACATGGGACTCCCATTCCACCTTTGGGTGCATTTCTCTTCACAAACCCCAACAAAGTCTGCCAAGCCATTGACCCAAAGAGATAGGTAGGTAGCGATTATAAGTGTGAAAGAAGTGGAAGAGAAGTGTTCTTTGGCAAGTCCAAACTATCTGAATATACATGTAACTAGATCTTCCTAGAAGGATTTCTACCACCAAGAGGGAGGAAAACTGATAGCCACTCATTTTCTTCCCCTTGAGAACCTGAAACTGAGAGAGGGCCTCTTAGCTCATAGCCAAGGAGAAAGTGCCTGAAATCTTTAATGTATGTAGCAAGCTGGAGATAAGGATAAGAAGGAGTCTGTTAACTCCTCTCATATTTGCTTCTTCCAAGAGTTTTTTCCTTCAGTAACCTGGAGTGGGGTTGGCCTTATTTACATTTTCTCTTAAAGTTGGAAGCCAGAAGTTCCCACATAGTACATGACACATAGTAAGTTCTTAAAAAATGCTTGCTAACTTCTTGACTTATATAATGACTTAAATACAATTTCTCATTTGGCCTTCACAATAATCCTGTGAGGAAGGTACTTATCATAGACTGGAGTTTACAGATGAGAAAGGGGAAGTTCAGGAAGTTCATTGGCTTGTCCAGGATCACACAACTAATACAACGTACTGCTTTTTGAGAGTCAGGGTTATTTTTCTTTTTATCTTTGAAATCGTAGCACCTAGAACAAAGCTTTGAACTCAGTTATAGGTGTTTAATCAATGTTTATTGAATTAAATTTAATTGAATTAAAGTGTTAGAGGTAGAATAGCCTTGAAAGTCCCTTTTGGATGTAAAACTCTGACTGCTTCATAATTTTGTCTGGAGCTGGATCTAATTATAAAGAATTTACACTTTTCTTTTTGAAAAGTAGGTTACTCTGAATATAGATATCAGAGAATATTCCTTGGCTAGCTCATAAATTAATTCCTTTTCTTCATAAGATCATATATTTAGAACTGGGAAGAAACTCAGAGGTCTAGTCCAACCCACTCATTTTACAGACAAGGAAACTGAGGCCCAGAGATGTTATCATTTGCTCAGAGTCACATTCTGCCTGGATAGCATTCTATAAAAATCATGTATTAGTTCAATACAAATCAGATGTTCGAGGAGTTTTTTCCTTCCTCACCAAAATAGTATATGGTTAAATATGTATGTATTTTTTTCCCCAATAGCACAGCAAATCATGCATGCTTTGCTTCATTGCTTCATTTTTCATGCCCACTTGGTTTATTTGCAAACAAATTGAATCTTTAAACAATTGGAGAAACAGAAAATAGCTCACACTCAGTGACTAACTGGAATCATCCAATGAACTAGCAATTGTATTTCACTAATGTGCTCACTGTTGACTCAGGGGGGCTAAACCAGTCCAAGAAGCAGCTTGCTACCCTTGCAAAAGAGCAGCTCGGAATTAATTCCTGACCAATGTGCAGTGTGAAGAGAATTATTGTCCTCTAGTAAACCTTTGTAATGAGATAAATTGTAGAGTAGTCGGGAGCTTTACGGATTTAACAACCATAAAGTGGGTTGATGGACAAAGCCGCAGAACAAAATATAGATCTGCAGGGGATTATGAAAGCATGAACAATGAGGATGCCCATCACTGGAGTTAAAGTAGTGGCAGATGGAGATGAGTCACTGTTTCTAGACTTGCTTATTTTTGTGTTACATAAGGGTGGTGTTTTGGTAAAATAGAGATAGGTTATATTGCAAAATAATTGTCTGGATAGGATGCATGATGCCAAGAATGCTGTTGGGGCATATGGCATGCATGCCAACTCTGTTTTCAAAAGAATATAATTCTGGTACTACCACAGAAATTCTGCCAGGCAATGACATATTTTTTTAATTGTGAAAAACAATCACCTTCTTTGAAATTAAAGTCTTCTTTCTCCCCAGGGACAACAGTTTTACAAAAAAACTAGGAAGAGTTATTAATTTATTTAATAATGATAGCCTCCATGAAGGAAAAATTATTTATTTAAAGTGAGTTATTAATACATCCTTAATATACATGTATATTTTAATAATAAATAGTTAATATTTCTTATTTCTAATTGAAGTTAGGTATGTGTGTGAGTGAGTGGTCAATCCAAAAGGAATTTTCAAATCTCTGATCTTTCATCTGGTGATAAAATGGATAACAGTACATTACTTGGAGTCAGGAAGACCTGGATTCAAATTCTCCCTCAGACTTTGACTAGCTGTGTAAACCTGGGCGAATCATTTTCCTCATTAGTAAAATGAAGATGAGAATAGCACATATATCAGGGTTGTTGTGAGGGTCAAATCAGTTAACAAATGTGTGTAAAAAGCTTTAGAAAGTTTAAAGCAATATTGTTGTTCTGTTAATCTTTCTAATTTGTCTCATGTATCATTGTTTCTATCAAATCTCCAGGGGCTTCTTATTCCCTATCTGGCTAAAAAAAAATTGGATTTAAATGTTGTTACTATCCTTGACTGGAATTCATAATGATTGATCAGTCTTAGGAAATTAGTTTCTTTCTATATAATTTTCATAACATGAATTCAGTATTTACTTTTTCAACATTAATGTTTTCCTTGTAAATGTTTTTAACTGTTAAAGGGGAAGTTGAGATTTTAAGAGTTCAGTAATCATGATAATTTCTTAAGTTGATACTGTACCTTATAGTTCACATAGGACTTTGATATTATCAGTTCATGAATAGTGAAATATTTCAAATATTTTCAAATATTTTCCTTCAAATATTTTGAAGGAAATGGGGAAATTACAGTTACCCCTTGTTCTAATAATATGACAGGAGTCATATGTCTATATCTATATCTATCTATCCATCTATATCACTTTGATGTTTCCAAAGCCTCCACATATATTATTTCATTTGAACTTTATGATGACCCAGGAAATACAGGTATCCCCATTTTGTAGGAGGAAATTGGGATTCAAAGAACTTTACTGCCTTGCCACTGGGTCATATAGCTGGGTCTTTGGGGATATTAACTCCAAGTCTTTCTTCTCTGGGTCCAGATGCTTTCTACCACTCCATGTCATCTTGCCACATAATGGTATAGAAGGAAGAGCATACTGGCTTTATATCCTCCCTTGGATGACCCTGAACAAGTCACTTAACTTCTCTGGACCTCCTTTTCCTCATCACTGAATCAAGGAGGTTGGACTGCATCATATCTGAGATTCCTTTTAGGTCTATATCAATGACCCTATGAAATCGGGCTAAAGGCTTCAAAAAGTCCTCAAGGTTTTATTTTATTTTTTCCACCTTGTCTTTTGTCCTGTATTTATTCTGTTCTGGAATGAGAGCATGGGTGAAAATAGTGAAGTGAGTTCCAGAACTGTTGAGTTATCATTCTTTCATTCAGAATTAAATAAGGAAATGCCAGAATTTTTCCAAGGAAGATTGCTTTTCCAGTTTGAAGATTAGCTTCAGATTTTTATCCAAAATAACAGACCAATAGATACCCAAGATGGGAATCGCTTTGCTTTTTAAAAATATATTACTTTTATGACCAGAAATTCATCATTTCATTACACTCTGGAGCTTAATACCCTCAGAGTATTAGACTATAAGGGCAGGAATTTTTTTTGGCTTACTTTGTATTCTCAGCACTGAACAGTGCCTGACATATTACTTAATAGATACTTGTTGGATTGACTAGGCAATAGGTACATGTATGTAATTACATATGTATATACATGCATATAATTTATATATGAGAAAATATACAAACATTGGTAACTTATGTTTATAGCATTTTTATGAATGGACTGTATAAAAAATTTAAAACCACTGGCATGTCGATCAATCAACATTCCAAATATTCTTTCACAATTACTTCCATTAGCATGAAAAAAAATCATCTTAAACTTTGGAAAAATTTTCCACAGTCCTTTATGGACTAATGGTGTCGAGAAGGTCACTTCCAGGAAAAAACAAATACGTATGTGAAACAGGTTTCTGACTTCATCACCACTCCAAAGATAGCAGGAGCCTTCAGGGAAACTCAAACATGAAAAGACAATAACGCTTCCCTTGCATTTGGCAGGACAAATTAGTTTATAGAGAAAAATCCGTTGACTAGAAAGAAAAAACAAGCCTGCCTGACCCTGCCTGAACTTCCACTAGTAGAGTGGATGGTTTCTATGTTGTCCTGATCAAATGAGAATGAGGAGGACGGCTCAGAATAATTCGGGGTAACTATGCAGATGAAGGTGGTTATACAAGTTGAAGCTGCCCCCTGGGTAGCATCACATGCACACACCCATATTTTTAAGGTATTGTGAAGGAAGAGAATACGTGCTCCACAGCATCAGATGGCCTAGATGCACCTATAAGCCACTTCCCTTGTTACATAACTTCCCAGTTAGGCTTCAGCAAGCCCAGTAACTATTTTAATTATCCTTGAACTGTGAAACACACCTTGGCTGCTTCTCACTGGCAAAATGTACTCAGCAAAGCCAACTCCAGTGTAGTGATGGGTGACAAGCATCACATGCATTAACCAAATCCACAGATAACCCTTTGTCTTTTCATCTGTTGTATCAGTTTCTTCCCCCAACCAAATTCTTTTCTTTTTTTGCTTTTTTTTTTGGAGGGGGAAGGTAGGGCAATTGGGGTTAAGTGACTTCACCAAAGTCACACAGCTAGTTTTTTGTATTAAGTGTCTGAGGCCGGATTTGAACTCAGGTCCTCCTGACTCCAGGGTCGGTGATCTATTCACTGCACCACCTAGCCACCTCTCCCCAACCAAATTCTTGATCTAGACTCCCAGAAAGAAACAAATTTGATTCATTAGTTTCATCTCCTTTCCTTCCCTTGGTTGTTACTTGGAAGTTGGAGGGGAAAAATGGCTAAAGAATAATTTACAAGAGAGAAAAGTGAAGGACTCTGATTAATCCCTTAACTGGATAATTAGTCTCTAGGCAATTAAGGGTTGGTAATATTATAAACTTCATTAATTCAGACTGCACAAACCCAGAATTCATAATTCAGATGAGTAGCCTCATGTTTGCCTATTTTTTTTAAAGTAGCAAAGTTTTTCTTTATAAGGAGTATGCTATTTCTCATTATTTTAAAAAAACTGCTATGTTTTCAGATAGCACAATTTCAGAAGAATTGTTTACATCCAAATATTTCATATATGAATTATGTCATTTTTGTCTATTAGTTAAGGCAAATTTCCAAGGGATGATTACTTTCTATACTTGGAATATAGTTTTGTTTCTCAATTTTTCTATGCTTCAGACATTTCACTAAGTTATGATATAAACATTTGAAGTCTGAGTACCTGGGCTTTGTCCCTACTCTTAGTTAGAGATGGAAGGCACCTTGGTCCATAGCTGCTGTTTGAGTCCTTGAGCCATTGAGAACAGCCTTCTCAGTTTACAAATAAGGCAAGGAAAGGGGATAAGCTTTATGTAATGTCTACTTCGTGTACAGTACTGGGCTCAGAGGGCTTCCTGATTACAGGTCTCTATCCACTTTGCTGTCAGCTGTCTCTAGTGAAGAAAGTGAAGAGAACAAAATGGACTACACAGTTATATATCATCTACTCTATTCCAGGCATGGGGCTAAGCATTTTACAAATGTTACATCTCGTTTGACCCTCACAACAGCCCTTCAAGGCAAGTACTGCTATTATCCCCCTTTTACAAAGGAAACTGAAGTAACCAGAGGTTAAGTGACTTACTCAGGGTCACACAACCAGTAAGTGTCAGAGGGTTGCCAGACTCCAGGTTCAGTGCTCTATCCACTTTGCCATATCAAGGCTGAATAATTTGCCCAGGATGACCCAGCTCACAAGTGTCTGAGGCAGGATTTGAACCTAGGTCTTCCTGACTTCCTGAGCACTCTATTCATTACACTAGTGATTCTCAAATTTTTTTACCTCAGGATCTCTTTACCCTCTAAAAAAGTGAGGATCCCCTGGAGAACTTTTGTCTGTGTGTTATAGCTTACCAATTTGAAATTAAAACATCAGTAATATTATTTTAAAAATACTGAGTTTTGATCTCACAGACACCTCAGAAAAATTTTAGGGGCCTCCATGTGTCCCTGGACCACATTTTGGAAACCACTGAACAATACCATGTTATCTTTTCATGACCCTGGGCAAGTCACTTAAAATCTAATTCACCATCTGTTAAAAAAGAGGAAGTTAATCTCTACTTCTTTCCAGTTTTAAGTGTATGCTTCTAATTGAGGCCTGTCTTTCTCACAATTTGCTCAACTAATCAAATTATAATTGTACACAAAAGCCCTTTTCAGTAGCATGGTTAAGTGGTAAGAACCTTAGATTTGGGAGTCAGGAGATTGGGATATAATTTTTGGCTTCAAAGCTTCTTAGCTGTCTGACTGCACAAGAAATTTAACCTCAACTTCAGAGATAATGGAGATTTTTACATATATGTGTGTGTTCATATGCATATATACATATGTATATATATGCATGTGTCTTTATATATTTATATACTTATACACATGTGTGTATTTGTGTATATTTACCTCTTTGGGAAGAAAGTACTCTGCAAATCATTTTTAAAAGCTATATAAATGTAAGCATTTATTGTATTATATAGGAACTGTGGGTAATTTAGACTAATAAAGAAGTTTCAGATTTCATCTTGTAATTCCCTGTGTTGTGTCTAGAATAAAGCAGGAAGTAATGGGGGATTTGTTAGGGCATCCTTGGCAGACCGTAAGTAGAAGGGTGGGGTGAGTCAGGGATTAGCTGGAGTTCCACAATGCCATAGAAGCTGGAATGCAGGGAAGGAGTGGAGGCCCAGTGCCAAAGGCTGAGTCAAGAAACACCATCAGGAAAGCCAAGTTTGTGTTTAGTGCCAGGCTTGAAAATTCCAAGTGAAACCTAATAGTTGTCAAGAAGGAAGTGACTACTTTGAGGCATTTACTTTACTTTTAGGCCTATACCAAGTTCCCATTTACATGTTAAGAGAACTAGATTGTGCAGTAGATAGAAAGCTGGGCCTGGAGAGAAGACTTGAGTTCAAATATTGCCCCAGAACCTTTAACTATGTGACCCTGAGTTGGTCATTTAATCTATCTGTACCTCGATTTCCTTATCTCTAAAGTGATGGGGTTGAACCCAGTAGTCTCTAAGTTTTCCTTTACAACTCTCAATCTGTATTCCAATGATCTGATTCTGAAAGGGTATGCTATGTGGTGGGAATTCCACACACTGGGTCAATGTGAAAAACACTGAACTCTTTCATAGTTTTGCAGAAATGAATTTTGCCAGTGTAGAAACATGGTACTATCAGATATTATTGTCTCAAAAGTGTAGAAATGTATCTTCAGCTATTAGACTTGAGAAGCCATTGGGCCAAACTAGTTTCCCTTTTCTGACTGATATTCTTTGTAGCAGTTATTGCTCACCATTTAATTTTAGTCAACAAGCATTTTTATTAAGTACCTATTATGGACAAGATACAGTATTAAGTCCTAGGGACACAAGAATGGCAAAAGACAGTTAGTTCCTTCCCTGGAGGAGCTTACATTCTAACAGCAAAGACAATTCTCAGACAGCCATGTTTGTCCAAGATATAGATAGATGATAGATAGATAGATAGATAGATAGATAGATAGATAGATAGATAGATAGATAGATAGATAGAGATATCTACAAGTAAATATCTATAGATTGATATATACTTACAGGTATCTTATAGGTATATCTATAGATGTATAGGTATATATAGGTATATATCTATAGATATATAGGTATCTTTCTCTCTCTCTCTCTTTCTCTTTCTATCTACACACAGGTTAAATTGTAGGTAATCTCAGAGGAAGGGCACTAGCCTTTAAGGCAATCAGGAAAGTCTTGTTGCTTAAGGTAGGATTTTTAACTGAGTCTGGAAGGAAGTCTGGGAAACAAGGGATTAAAGATAAGAAAGGAGAACATTCCAGGCCTGGGGGACAGCCAATGAAAATGCCCAGAGTCAGGAAATAAAATGTCTAGTTTGAGGACAAGGATTTTATTGAACGATATTAGATGGAAAGTGAGTGAAATCTATTCTTCCTGAATGAAAAGTGTTCAGTATATGATGTGAGTTCTTCCTGGCAAGACCATTTGACAACAGAAATGAATGAATGGAAAGCATTTATTAAATACTTATTGGGTGCCAGCCACTGGAGATTCAAATACAAAAATGCAAGACAATTCCTGCCCTTGGGGCCCTTATGGAGGAGATGAAAAGAATTATGGGAAATGACATCGATGGTGATTAGGACAATAGGGCAGCCCTTTGATACTCCCTTTCCAGAGCCTCTGGTAGTGTTGATTTGATTACAATTTTCTGAGAAGGAGGGGAAAGATAGGAACAGAACATTGATTTCAGCTCCCTCATTTTACAGTTGAAGAAAAATGTCCAGGATCACATAGCTAATAAGAGTCTGATGAAGGATTTGATCTCAGTTCTTCCTAGCCTGTTTTCCAGTAGGAAGTGGCCCAGTGAGGAGGGGGCTGTATGTTCAGATAGTGCTGAGAACATTGTCTTACTCCCCTCCAAGGCACAGTCTCTCATCAGTTTACCAAGGTGGGTCTACCCAATGTGCTTGAGGCCTTTTTGGCTGTCTCCTGACATCTGGAGGATACCAGCTATCTAGCTGTCATTGTTTGCCCTCACCATTGAGCAACCCATCTTTCCTAGCATATATATTTCCCTGATCACATGATTTAGTCCTAGAATTTCCTTATTGGGTCTAGGCTGCAGCATATCACATACATTGTATGACTCTCCATTGCTTATATTGTGAAGTTCATTTTCAGTATATTCCATGACACATGACACAGATATAACACAATGCTGGTAGAATACTGATTGTTTTTTAATGAGCTGTTTATTTTTTTTCCAAAAGAGACTTGGTGTCTTTAAATGAATTTTATGGTTTTCCTGAAGGGACTCCAGTTTGCTCTCTCCCTCCTTTAAATTTTGGGCCCAATTTGTTCATCTGTACTATCTCAGACACATGTAGAGAATTTATACAAAGCTAGAAGAACCATGATAATGACACCACCACAAGCAATAACTATAACATCGAACATTTTTATGGTACTTTAAGTTTATAGAGTGTTTTACATACATCCTTTTATTTAGTCCTCATATCCTTGTCAGGAAAGCACTTTAGAAATTAGGGCAGATGGAGTCTAGACCTAGTATTTAATGAATATGGGGAATGCCCAGATGAGAAAACTTCCTTTATCAATAAAGACCAGCACCTTCTCTGTAAGTTACAATCTTAAACAGTTGCCTAGAGCTCCAAGAAGTGACCTTCTAAGGGTCACTTTCTGAGGGAGAGAACTTATTCCAGGTATTTATCACTCCAAGGCCAGTATTTGGTCTACTATGTTTGGTACTGCCTTTACAACTAGAGTTATCCCTTCCACATTGTGACTTTCCCCACTGTAATTTCAATATATCATGAGTTGGTATAAGAATTGAAACAGGAATTTTGTGGAAACCACAGAGGACACACAAATGCCAACAGATGACACAGAAAAAGTTTAGAAACTCATAGAGATTCATAAAATATAAAGTATTGTATTATATAATATCAACATATTTTATCTTTTAATACCATAATAATTCAGACTTCTGTGGTTTGAAGAGAGGGCCAAAAAATTTTGTGTGTATCTTCTAGATAGAAAGGGCACTGTGCCCCTAAACCCTGTGATATGGAAGGGATAACTTTATATTAGCATTTCCATTTTATGGATGAGGTTAAGTGACTTACTAGGGTCAGAGGTGGAATTCAATTTTAAATTTTCCTGACTCCAATTCTTCTACATGATCTATTATGCCCCATTTCCCCCTCCCCCCAAAAGATAACTTATTGGAAAAAGTATTTTTGTCTTAAATCAAGGTATATTCTTCTACCTTGGAAGAAATAAATTCTTCTAAGAGAAAATGTCATTTGCCTTACTGTAGCATAGGATTAATTTTATTACCTATACTTTCCTTTTAACAAGGGGATAAGTTAAGTAGTGATTCCATTTAAGATGTCAGTCAGTGGACTTATTAAATACTTACCTGTGCCAGATACTATGCTAAGTACTGGGCATATGAAACAAGGCAAAATCATGATAGCTGCCCTCAAGGAGCTCACATTCTAATTGGTTACATAATATGGGAATAAATATGTACACATAAGATTATATACTGGGGGAAGTAATCTCACAAGGGCACCCCATGACATGCTTCTTCTGCCTGTCTTTCTGGGATTTCAAGAATATGGGGAACGCCCAGATGAGAAAATACTTAGAATAATTACTTCTAAGCTAACAACAAATACTTACAATAATTATCTCTAAGCTAACAACAAAGATTATTGATTGCAAAAGAAAAAAGTATTACTCATTCCCACTAAAAGAATACAAAGAGTCACAGCTCCTACCTTGCTGCCAGCAAAGGAAATAAAGTAATCAAAACCCATTCACTTGGATCTTTTTATTTAGGGATAATGTCCTGAGACAATTAAAGGTGGATCATTCTAAGGAGGTGGAAAAAGAGTACTGGAATTTAATATAAATGTATCAGAATAGATCTAGAGTTCTTTCTTAACTTTCTTAACTGTGTGATGTCTATCACCTTTAGCAATTTATTGAGGCCTATGGACCCCTGCTCTGAATAGTATTTTTAAGTCCATAAAATAAAATACAGTATGAAGGAAAATTGACATTTGCAAAGGAAACCAATTACAGGCAGTTCTGCTATAACTAACATTTGTATTGCACTGGCCTATGCCAAACTGCACAATAAAAACCACAGAGCTCTGGAGGAAAATGGGTTTCAGGGAAAAACACTCAAAAAACTTCATCAAGTTAACACACTGGAAAAAGATAGGAGCCTAACAAAAATGGCACCACAGTTTTATATGTGTTATATGGTTAAGAAACACATAAATACTATAATAAATAACAACCAACTCCTTAGCCTTTGCCATTGCAGGTTGGGCAGCAACTCAGGGCCCTGAGTGGGTTGCAGTCTATGTGCTTGGAGACCCCTTCCAATTCTCAATCTATGATCTTCTGATCCTTTGATTGGGGGATGGATGAACAAATTGTGTGCTATTGATATCCTGGAATATTATTGTGTCATGAAAAATGACAAATATGAGAACTTCAGAGAAGTATTGGTATACTTGTATAAAGTGATGCAGAGCAAGGAAAGTAGAACAGGAACACTGTATACCCTAATTACGATTATGTAAATTAAGACGCCATTAAAAGATAACAGGACTCAGATCAGATAAAATAACAAATGTTTGTTCCAGGTGAAAGGAGGAGCAAAAATACTATATACATAATGATTACAATAATTGTAAAGGAAGGGTAGGCTGTAAGGTAATAGATGAAATATAAAAACTAGTGGTGAAACACACTTCATCCTCTTTGTTAGAAATACATTCTGGGGTGGCCAGGTAGCACAGCGAGTAAGAGCACCGGCCCCAGTGTCGGGATGACCTGGGGATCAAATCTGGGCTCAGATACTTAGCACCACACCCAGAAATATCTGGCCGTGTAACCTTGAGCAAGTTACTTAATCCCAATTGCTTTAAAAAAAAAAAAAGAAATACATTCTACCAATCATAATATTTGGGAATCATTCTATCAATCACAATGATTAACTATTAGGGAAACAAGCAATGGCAAAACACTGCCTCTTTGCCACTGTGGAGCTCACATTCTAATGGTGTAGATATCATGTAAATAATGTCTATGTGAGAAATACATGAGGTAGATGCAAGATTGTTGTTTACCCTTTGCTTTTGAAGAGGGTTGATGACATCATGGGGTGTTGTCATGACTGGTGTGTGGATTGTATTTAACTGAAGCAGAGTCTCACAAAGTCATCAGCCTCACTTTCTCTTCCTGAGTCAATGAAGTCCATTGGCAAGATGGCACAGTTGGAGTGGGTGACCTTGGCATCCTCAATGTCTGAACAAGCTCTAAGTGTTCCATAGCACCTGCTTTAGTCGCCTTCACGGCCACTGGGACAAATTGTTCTTGTCTGCCAATTCCACCTGGGGACATCTTCACATGCTTGGGGTGCACATTTCCCAACTGACTAATGGGTTTGAGGCCTTTCAGTTACCTACAACCTGGTTTAGCCCTTTTACTAAAATGCTTTACCATGGTGTGGCCACTGAGTATGCTACAGTTTCTTGGAGTCACAGGTGAGAGTTGGGTGAAAGGTGGATGAGCAGCTTTGAAAAGGACTCAGCAAGCCCTTATGTCAGAGGGGCTAATCTCCCTGAACACTTCCATTGGAGAGGGAGGCTGGTAGATGGCACAGTGGATAAAGTGTGGCATCAGGAAAGTCAGGAATTCAAATCCAGCCTCAAATATTTACTAGATGTGTGATCCTGGGAAAGTCACTTAACCTCTTTCAGTCTTAGTTTACTCATCTGAAAAATGGTATCATATTGGGGTGGCTAGGTGGTATAGTGAATGGCCAGAGCACTGGCCCTGGAGTCAGGAGGACCTGAGTTCAAATCCGGCCTCAGACACTTGACACAATTACTAGCTGTGTGACTTTGGGCAAGTCACTTAACCCCAACTGCTCTCCAAAAAAAATATTTGGGATCATAATAGTGCTGGTCTTCTAGGATTGTTGTAGGGATCAGATGAGATAATATTTATAAAGTACATTTCAAACTCTAAAACAAACACCATAAAAATGTTTGTTGCTTTTGTTCATCTCAAAAGAAAGACATTAGGAGCTAGGGAACCTGGAAAGACTTCCTGAAGAAAATAGAACTTGGGCTAAGTCTTGAAGGAAGTCAGGGGAACTAGAAGATGGTGAGGAGGAAGAGACAGGAATGGGGGATACCCAAGGTACAGACACAGAAAGTGAGCAACTGCATGTAGACCAGGGTAGTTGTATTTCAATGTACTTGAAAGGGAGTAAAGCAGAAAACCAGAAAGTTAGGAAAGAACCAGGTAATGCAGGTCTTAAAAGCCCAGAGGATTTTATATTTGATCCTATAGGCAATGGGAAGTCAATGGGGTTTATTGAGCAGGAAAGGTTATATGGGCAAAGTTACATCTTAGGAAAATCATCTTGGCAGCTGAGTGAAGGACAAATTGGAGTGGAGAAAGACCTGAGAGAGGAAGACCAGTTAGGCTCTCTGAGGACCTCTAGGAGAGATATCATGAAGTTACAAAGGAAATATTTTGGTGAGATGCTAGTTCTACAAGGTGAGGAAGAGTAAGAAGTTGAGGGGGACAGTGAGCTTGTCAGCCCGGATGACTGGCAGAATGGTGGCAATCTTGACAGTAGATGAGGAGGAATGTTATAGTCAAAAGGCAATTAGTTATGTTTTAGACATGTTGAGTTGGAGATGCTTATGGGACATCCACTTTAAGATGTACAAAAGGTGGGGAGGCCAGGTAGCACAGAAAGTAAGAGCACCAGCCCCAGTGTCGGGATGACCTGGGGAATCGAATCGGGGCTCAGACACTTAGCACCCACCCAGAAATACCTGGCCATGTAATCTTGAGCAAGTTACTTAACCCCAATTGCTTAGGGGTGGCCAGGTGGCTCAGTGAGTAAGAGCACTGGCCCTAGTGTTGGAATGACCTGGGGATCAAATCCAGGCTCAGATATTTAGCACCACACCCAGAAATAACTGTCCATGTAACCTTGAGCAAGTTGCTTAACCCCAATTGCTTTAAAAAAAAAAAAAGATGTACAAAAGGCAATTTGTGATTTGAGTTGGCAGCTCAGGAGAGAGATTAGTGCTAAAAAAATATAGGTTGGGAAATCATCTGCATAGAATTGATACATGAACATATGGAAACTGATGAGATGACCAAGCAAGATAATACAGAGAAAGGGTCAGCAAACTATAGCCAACAGGCCAAATCTGGCCCACCACCTTTGTTGTTATGACCCTTGAGATGAAAATGGTTTTTACATTTTAAATGATTCTTTAAAAAATCAAGCATAATATTTTATGAAATATTAAAATTATATGGAATTCCAAATTTCAGTGTTGATAAATAAAGTTTTATTGAAACACAGTCCCCTTATTCATTTATGTATTTATTTGTAGTGGGTAGTACAATGGTAGAATTGGGTAGTTGTAACAGAGACTATATGTGGTCCTCTCATCTCTTCCCGCTGCTGCTTGTCATATTGCAAATCAGTCACACAGTTATAACTTAACAGTGTTTTGAATAGCATGTGTATTGCCATACTTTGATTTTATTTTTTCTATGCATTATATCAAAACAAAAAAGAGAAAAGTCAATGAAACTTACTTTGGTTGTAGCCTTATTTTCATTTTTGTCAGGAAATTCTATTAAATTCTACTAAAAATTCTACTAAATTCTAAAATGAGATATTCTGTTTTAAATTTTCTAGTTTTTCTGACTGTTGCTTTCCTGAGTTGGGAATATTGTGATGAGAGCTTAATCTGTTAAGGTTGATGTATATTATAATCTTTTACTATAGCCATAGTGCCATTGCAAAATACATACACCATTTAATTTGATAAGAAAATAATCCATGTATCATTGTGCCTTAAAAAGAATTAATTTATGAACATATAAATGTATTTTCACTAATTGTGACTGAGGTCTAGGCTTGCAGAGAAAAAAAGATATAAGGAAAACATGGTAGGTGGTGGTAGTGATAGGTGATGTGCAGTGGGATCTTGAGTGAGTGCTCAAATCTGTTTTTGAGTTCCACTATTCAGTGAAGAAATATAGATTCATTGTTGATCCCTCTTCAAACTTTGAAAATGTCTCTTACTATTTGTAGATATGGCTCTGCTGTTAGCTCAGACAATTTTGCATTATAAGGAATTTCACTCCCATTTTAATAAAATTTTTTACTTTAATGAGTTCAGATAAGGTGCCTTGCATGGCATATTAAGTTCTGTATCAATCACATTCTGCCTCATAGTATAATCATTTATCTATATGCCTTATTCCCTACAAATGAATTATAGGCTTCTAGATCAGGACAAACTATAGCCCATGGGCTAAGAGTGGCCTATGGCTAATTTTTGTTTTCTCCCTACCGGATAAGAATGATTTTTCCATTTAAAAATGTTTTATTGTGTTAAAAATATAAAAATAAACATTCTTAGTTCACAGGTCATACAAAAACAGGCCATGGGCTAGATTTGGCCTTCTGCCATAGTTTGCTGACAAGTTCTAGATGGTATGAACTTATTTGAGATAGTGTTATATTACACATACTTAATACATCTTTTTTATTCTCCTATGTACATGTTCAATAAGTATTTGTTGAGTGAATAAATGAATTCACTGTTTAGATTAACTATAGAATATTTGTTGAAACTCCTCATCTGAGCTAATCACTAAACAGAAGATCTATGCTAGAAATAGCCCACGTGTTGTTCAATGATGTAAATAGAGTAACAAAGGTGTAATTTTAATTTTTGTCTTTTGAATTAATCCAAGAAGGAAAATGAAACTGGGGTGGGGGAGGAATGAAAAAAAAAAGCCAGAGATTCTATTTCATATTAGGTTGTATTACATACTTTTTAATTATTTATTTTCAAGTAATGTGTCTAGGGGTAGTGTTCAAGCACAAATTACACTATTTGTTCATCAAGGTGATACATGAAGTAAGTAAATAGAAATGTAAATCAGTCCCAGAGATAATAACCTTCTTTTTTTCTCAACTGTTTCATGAAGGGACCACCATAAAATCTTTGTTCAAGAAGGACTCTCGGTTTTAAGTACTCTACACTCCAGGTTAATTCATTTCTTGTTTTTGAGGAGTCACACAATTTTGCAGAGGAGCATCTCCAAATCTAGTTTTTTTATCTTCCTTTTCCCTTCCTCCTTCTGTGTTTTTCATCTTCCTTTGAGAGAGACAAAGAGAGAACTGAAAGAGAGATTGAAATGGGCTGTTGGATCCCTGTAGGCATCTTGAAATGGAATAGAGACCAAAGCTAGTGTTTGTGATTGTCTCTTCAAGAATTGAAAGAAGTTTCAAAAGAATCTACTTTTCCCTCAATTTCCTTTTCCTGAATCTGTCCAGCAAAAGGCACTGTAATATACTCTTCTTACTTCTCTTATATGTTTCCTTTATCCTGATTGTGCTTCTTAGAGGTAGTCTTGAAAGTCTGTATTATTATGTAAACCTATGCTGATAAAAAGGAGACTGGAGAAGTGAGGAATTAGCTGAAAGTAAACACAATTTAATTTAGGATAGAGCACCTAACCTCTGTTTCATTTTTAGCAAATTTCCTGAGGGGGTCTGAGCTTTGAAAATTGTATTAATAAGTTTTTCTCTGATTTGAACTGCATAAAATAGCAGAGGAAGTGACCACAAGAAGCTGTGAGCCATTACATTGCCACTAGACTAGAAGTGAGACAAATGCAATAGAATGTGGTTGATTAATTATCCAGCCACTGATATAAAAGAGGAGGGGAACCAGGAGGTAATGAGGATAACCTAAGAGGCTATACCCTAAACCAGAGATGTCAAATTCCCCCTCAGGATCCCACAAATCAATTAAAATGTAATTGAGAAATATTTAACCAAAAAATACAATATGAAATAGATGATGTCAATTTGCAGTTTTCTAAGGCAATATGGGGCAGTTAGGTAGGTGGCTGCAATGGATATAGTGCAGGGCCTTGAGTCAGGGAGACTCATCTTCCTCAATTCAAATTTGTCATAGACACTCAATATTTGTGTGACCCTGGGCAAATCACTTAGACCTGTTTGCCTCAGTTTCCTCATCTGTAAAGTTAACTGAAGAAGGAAATGGCTAACCATTCCAATATCTCTGCCAAGAAAATCCCAAATGGGGTCATGAAGAGTCAGATACGACTGAAAACAACTGAACAACAAAAGTCAATATTCAACCTGCAGGGGTCTTGAGTTTTAATACTACTTTCCTAACCCACTGCTTAGTGAATAGATAAGTGAGCTGAGGAATAAAAAGTCTTCAATAAAGGAAGACCAGCCAGCACTGCTCTTCACAGCGATATCTACTAACATTAAAACTTTGCAGTTAAAAACCTTTATGGTTTACCCGATTTATCTGACATTATTGAACTTCAACAAGTCACTGGCTGAGGATATTTTATATAAGCAACAAAGCCTTCCTAAAAGCCATTTGCCTTAGCCTTCTCTTTCTGCTTGTCCCCTTCACCATAGGACAGTCAGTGAGTCAATCAATAAGCATTTATTAAGCACTTTCTATATGTCAGGCACTGTGCTAAGCACTGAGGATACAAAGCAAGGCAAAAACAGTTCCTATGCTCGCAGTCTAATGGAGGAGACCACATGCAAACAACCACATACAGACAAGATACTTAGAGGGTAATTTGGAGGCAATCCCAGAGGGAAGTGATAAGAGGGACTGGGAAAAGTTTCTCAAAGGTGAGATTTTTTAGCTGTGTCTTCAAGAACCCTCCAGGTAGTTAGCTATCATAAGCCTCGGATTTCTACTGTGTACTCCAACCCCTTTATAAGCAGGTTAGGGGGGTATGGCTAAAACATGGGATCTAAAGTCCTCCTTTATCTCAGATTTTTTAGCTTCTATCAGCCATGGTCTACCTCCTGCCTTGAGTTATTATTTGCATATATATCCTATCTCCTCTAGTAGGATGTAAGCTTTTTTAGGTAACTGTACGTTTTAAAATTTTTCTATTTTTTAATTCTATTTAATTCTATTTTTAATCTTTCTATTGCTAGTGTCTATTGTGCATAACAGGTGCTTAAAAGTTGAATCAGTGAATTAAAAGGAATTGTTTATATCCTTATTCTGCTTTTAAAAAAATGATTCTTTTGTATTTGGGTCTTGGGGATTAAAAAAAAATCCCTGCGGCTTCTATACGATCTTCATTTACTTTAGATGAGTCTATTTAGAAACATTATTCCTTTGAAGAAGAGAATAAAATTTACTTGTTCAAAATAGACTTAATATCATTATGAAAAGTAACAACTTTCTGTGACTGACAGCTTCAAAGATAAGATCATTTCTTATTTTTAGAGAGACCTCCAACTTGCTAATTCAGTCTTATACAATACACTACATATGTATATATGTGTATGGACATATATATACATATGTATGTATATAAACACATACACATATACACCCCTATAATAAAACTCTTTTGAACTCTGTTGAAAATAATGCATCCTTCTCAAATGCCTGCAACAGCAGATGGGCCCAAGCTCTAAGTTTAGAGTTCTGAAAACTTAGAGTGTGAACCTCAGAAGCAGAGTTCAGCTGCCAAAAACACCCTTTCTCTCCATGGAGAAGATGTCAAACTTAGACACTACTATTAGAAGCATCTCAAGCAATGCCAATCAATTGGATAATTCAGAGAGAAAGACTTAAAATGAGAATTCAGCTCATTCTGTATAAGGTAAAAAAAAAATATTTAGCCATTCTGACAGTAACAAAGATTTTTGTTTTCTTCCTTTTTAGCTCCATTTCAAGATTGTTTTCCACAGTGACTTTCAGTTCAAATAGAATCTAGAGATTTTTATTTTCCAAATGCATTTTAATCCTTCCATCTGTTTCTTCAATTAAATACAAATGTGACATCAAGGATAGAATTCCTGATTAGTACCTTGCAGAGGTTGTTTTAAAGGTTACTATATTTGGATTTGAGACTTAACTTGATTTGTATGCCTTTGCTTGCATTTTTTAGAAGCCATTTTACTTTAAAAAAGAAAATAATTTTGGGATTGACATATAGCTTCTGGCAAGATTTTGGAGATGTTCTTACAATAGCATTCATTACCATTTCAGCTGCCCTTCCTCATCAACAGAACATGTGATTCTTTTTCTGAGTCTGGCACAGATTAAGATTCCTAGGGCTGATTTTTTTTCTATACATTGTATATAGTATACTTAGCACCTATAGTTAAGGTGCTGAGTTTAGAATATTGGGAAATTAAATCACCCACGAAATAGGTATAGAAATACTCTCTCTTAAGGAAAAGGCTCACATCTTCTTTGTTAGTCTTGTCAAATTAATAAATATTTATTAAACATTTACTATGGGCCAGACACTGTGCTAAACACTAGGACTACAAATACAAACAAAAAGAAAGAGGATCCTGCGCCTCAAGGAGATTGCATCTCAATGGGAGAAGGCAACAAATTAAAAAGAAGCTTAAACAAGTGGGAGACAGAGAGATTTGGGGGCGGTTTTAAAGCACAGTCCTTTAATTGGGTGCCCACTAGTTTGGTAACTTCCTGAGAGCAGGGACTTTTTGTCTTTCTATCACCCACCAATGCTTAGCACAGTACCTGGAACATAACTGATACTGAATAAATGCTAGTTGACTGAGAGTAATTAATTGTAATTAAGTAATTAAACTGGCATGCTTAATAGAGTGCTTTTGTTAAGTTTTAATAATAACAATAACTAGCATTTATATAGCAATTTAAAGTTTGCAAAACAAGTATATCATTTAATTTCACAACAAACCTGAGAAGTGTTATTATTATCTCCCATTTTACAGATGAGGAAACTGAGACAGACAGAAGTTAAATGACTTACCCAGGGTCACACAGCTAGTAAATTAATGAAGGGGGGGGGATTTGAACTCAGATCTGCTTTACTCCATGTCCAACACTATCCACTGTGCTACCTAGCTGTGAGATAAGAGAGATAGTTTCCTTTTTTTAAAAAAAATTACTTTTCATATCTTTGGATCAGGAAGCTTTTGGTTGCCTTGTATTTCTACCAAACCAGTCCAAATTTGACTAGCAATACTCCTTCAGCATGTTACTTCTGAGTAAAGTAGACATGTATCATGTTAAGATTTTCAGGTCCTGCTGAAATTGTCTAATTCCATGCATAGTCTGATAACCTGAGAGAGTTTGTGTTCATGTTCTCTCTGTCTCTGTCTCTCTCTCCCTCCCTCTCTCTCTCTCTCTCTCTCTCTCTCTCTCTCTCTCTCTCTCTCTC
>NW_027187372.1:5991516-6081099 GCF_028583685.1 Petaurus breviceps papuanus
CTCTCTCTCTCTCTCTCTCTCTCTCTCTCTCTCTCTCTCTCTCTCTCTCTCTTTCTCTCTCTCTCTGTCTCTCCCCCCCATCTACACACACACACACACGCACACACTTTTCTTCTGTATACACATACATGTACGTATGTATCCATGATAATAAACATTAATCCATTGTTAGTGACTGCAGCCTCATTAGATTGTGATCCAGGACTTTCATGTTGTCATTTGCTTTTCTCTGTATCCCCAACACTTAGCACAATGCCTGGCACACATAACTGAGTAATCACTTCAATGTTATTGGACTGACATCACCTTGTCCTGCTAAAGTAACTAATCAGAACCTGAACTAACTTCAACACAAGTTTTGGATGGTTTTCAAAAGTTCATTAAACTTTTAATCTGCTTTGCATTTTTTTCTGTTTTCCCACCACTTTTGCTTTGGTCCGGGACAGGAAGTGGAGTTTCTAAACTTCCAAGATAGCAGGTTGTTTTCTTGGTATGTCTGATCCAGCTGAGGACAGAAAGCTACGGAACTGTCAGCACATTCTTGTGAGATTTCCAGGTTGATTCCAAATCAAGGTGCACAAGATCAAAGATCTCTTAAATGCAGACCAGCATCCCAAACTTTGATGTTTATCTAAGGAAAAAAGATTGAATTTCAGTGTTGCCAGTCACAATACAGGTAACTGAGATAATTCTGTTCCTTTGTAATTTGGAAGAAGAAAAAATGAAAACAACTCCCAACAATACTTTGTGTTCTTGTGTTATAGTCCTAGCACCTGTATTTTAGATTTACTTAAGTGTGGATTACCAAAGCTTTTAGGCTTTTAAATTTTTATTTATCCTTTTGTTTATTTATTAGCTAATTTGGAATGGAAGTTTTTAGGGGAAGAATTTAGGAAGAAAAACTTTTACAGAATTTTAATGCTTCATAAGCTAAAGCTAGGACTGGGTTCTAGACTTAAATGATTTGAAAGTAAAGTAACACATATAAAAATGAGAGGGGGGGTGGGAGGAGAGAGAGAGAGAGAGAGAGAGAGAGAGAGAGAGAGAGAGAGAGAGAATGTAATTTAAAAAACAAACCAGTTAACTTATTTGGGAAGGGAAGATGACCTCCTGTTGTATAAATGGTATAGAAGAACTCAGTTAGCACTGGTTCATTTATAGTAAAAGGAAGGGGAGGAGAGGAAGCACTCAGGACAAATCTAGCTCTATCAATCAAAAACTGGATGGGATTTCACTTAATGAGTGTTTATTGATTGACTAATTGTTGCCATTACAATCATGGTTTCTGTATTGTCATTCCATTCTTCAATATGAATGTACATAAATATAAATTCCTCAATATAAAATGTATATTAAATTGTAGAGATATTTTAGTCAAAGATTGTAAGCCAGACCAAGAGGTACACTGACCAGCTTTAACAGATTTAGCTCTTCTCTGCAATACAATGATCCAAGAAAATGAAAAAACAATCATGATGGAAAATGCTAACCACATCCAGAGAAAATACTATGAAGTCTGAATGCATATTGAAGCATACTATTTTCAGTTTTTTTTCTTTCTCATGGTTTTTCCTTTTTGTTTCTGATTCTTCTTTCACAACATGACTAATGTGACATATGTTTAATATGATTGTACATGTATAATCTAACCTATATCAGATTGCTTAATGTCTTGGGGAGGGGGAGAGAAGAGAGGGAGGGAGAAAAATTTGGAACTCAAAATCTTACAAAAATGAATGTTGAAAAATTTTTTACATATAATTGGAAAAATAAAATAATATCAAGTACAAAAAGGAAGATGTGCTGAACACTGTCCATTGTTCTTTTAAAGATCACTGAAAACAATGGATGCCCATCAATTACAAAATGGCTGAACAAATTGTAGTGCTTAGATATAGCTGAATGACATGACAGACATGAAGAATTCAAAGAAATAGTGATTGTTTTATCATGTGATGCACAGGGAAGAAGGAAGAACCAAGAGAATAATAGTGATGATAATAATGTAAATAATAACAGTATTACCGAGTCATCAAATTGATGAATTGTGATGAACAGTCTAGGTCCAGGCAGTTCTATAATGTATTTCAAAAATGTGAATTTATTCTAAGGCAATTGAGATGTTAAGGGACATTTTATTGTAACCTGAATTTTGAGATTGCTTCTTTGCAAAACATTGAAAACATTGAAAATGCAGAAAACTGTACCACTTTACAATAACCCAAGCTACAACCCTCCTGAAGCACACTTCCACTACCAAACAGCATCTTTTTCAAGGTAAAGTGCCATATTTATTATATCACTTTTGGTCCAAAAGAAGCTGTGAGAGGAGGAAGCTGATCCAAAACACCCCTGACCCCATCCCCATGACCAAACAGTTCCCTCTCCCCAAAGCCTGGAGTTTTTATTTGTTTGAACAACCCCATGATTGAAGGAAGCACTGAAGCCCAAGGCCTCAGATGCAGCCAATTTATTCTAGTATTTATGTATTTCTTAACCATTTAACATGTATAAAATTGTGCTACTTTTTTCCCCTTTGGTTCCTATATTTTTTACATGTCATTGATGAAGTTTTAAGCATTGTTCCCTTAATCTCATTTTCCCCATAAATTTTGAGATTTTTATTGTATGATTTTGCATAGGGAAAAATGATAAAGAAATGAACCTTTTTACTTTCAATGGAGAGATAGGGACAATGAGAGCAATTTAATATACATAGTCAGATCAGTGACTGTGTCAGTTAGCTTTGCTTAAATGTCTTCTATTATATAAAGAAGGGTTCAATGTTGGGAAGAGGTACACTGACCAGCTTAAGGGGAACTAACTTTAATATGTTGTAAAGCCAAGCACAAGCAACTTTCCAGAGGACTGCTGCTGTGAACAGTTTCAAAGTTCTGATTACATAGTATAGTGAACTCTCTATTCAGTAACAAACTAAGACAAAACATTGACAGAAACTAAAGTACAGCATTCACAATGTTATGACAACAACTTATCACTAAAATGGCCACATAGTTTTCACCAAAGTGGTCACATAGTTTTAAGCAAAAGATATCATCAGTAAGAACTTAACTCAATCATCAGGCAAGCCTCCTTAAGGGACACAACGTACAATCATTCAGTAAGTCCTTAACTCAATCATCCTTAATGGACACAAAGTACAAAGGTCAAAGATCTCCACCCCTAGGTCATAGTAAATCAGTATCCAAGTAAAGTCTTCTTTCATCTTGACTCAAGGCTGGCTCTCAGCTTCTGTGGTTCCTCTTCCATGGTCCCAGCTCCTGCCCAAATCTACACAACTGTCACCTGGGTTCAAAGGCAGGCAGCTCCCAGTTCCTTGAATAGCTCCTTGTGCAGTTCTTCATCCAGTTCCCATTCCATATTGAAGCTCACAGTGTCCAGTCCATCTCAAGTCCTTCACAGTTCCTGTTCCTGGGAAGACAAAGCTTAAAGCCACAATAACATCCATGAACATTGCCAGCACCATCATCAATTCACTATCTGACTGTGAAATCAACTCAGACCCACCAACAAGGTCTAAGAACCCAACACAAATCATCAGTATAGAAATCAACACAGACACACAAATGAGGTCCAAGAGGGCAACACAAATCATCAACATAGAAATCAACAAATACACACAAACAAGGTATAGCAGCAAGCACCCCAGTGTGTCCAGAGTGCTGCCAACACAGGTTCTCAGATCTGCTTTTCTAAAGGAAAGCAACTCAAAATGGGTTAATGATCTTGCTTTAATCTATCAAATATATCATTTACCTTGTTCAGGGGAAAAAATCAGCACCCCAAACTTCAGAGTATACAGACAAAAGTTACAAGAAAACACAAAAACATATCAAGCAGACAGGCCTCCAACTGTGTTGACCATTACATCCTACCTAGTCAGTTACCAGAGAGGGAAGCATCAACATCTGGGTTTTTCAAAGCCGGGGGCCTCTCAATGGCTGCCCAGAGTCTCGTCTGGTCAAATCACACAACACTTCTCAAATTGAGCCCCCAAACAAAGTCTCACATCAGGGTTTATATAGCCTTCTCCTGGCTCAGAGAATGTCACAACCCTTTTGACCCACTGCCCAATCACAAAGTATCTCCTGAAAAACAAGCCTCATGTCACAGGCTCCAGGTGCACTTAACCTAGGGGCAGGGAAGATCTTACACAATACAATCTTAGAAAGATGATAACAACCTAAATTTACATTCCCATTACACAAGGTCAAAGAGGTCAACACAAATCATCAGTAAAGTCCCAGGACCTCCAAAACCCTCCTCTAGGACTTCTGTAAACAGACAACCAGAAAATCCTCTTTCAGGGCTTGTACAGAAAGTATCACAAACAAACATCAACACAGACAGAACCGATAAACATGGAGTGCTGGGATACCACAAGTTTTCTCCTTTTGCACCATAAGAGCTCCCTGCTCAGTTCTGCTCTCTCCAGCCTGGGCCTCTCCTTATATGTGGTCATTAGCTCCTCCAGTTCTTATTTCATTAGCAACAGGAGTTCACAACTTGTGGGGTTCACAAGTTCTGCTACTCAATCATGGGCAAGGCTGAGAAGAAACTTGAACTGAAACAAGGTGTCAACTAAATAGCTGAAATAAGGTGTGAACTACTTCTTTGCTTGCCATTCCATGTGCAAAGGAGCTTTTGGCACATACCAGATCACCTAAGGTGGGTGGCAGTACCAATGTGAGAGACACATACCTGCTTCTAGAGGACATCCTATGTTCCCACTGCTTGTTGTCCTTTGTGCTGAAGTGGACCAAAATGACATCACTATGTTGGGGTCAAAGTACAGTGTGTCTGATCAGACCAATACCAGTTCAGAAGGTTCTACCACAGGTTGGGTACCAATAGTCCATATGGATATTTGGAGTGGAGATGTCTCTAAATTTGTGCATCTCACATTTCTTTTAAATTATTGTAATTCTGCTTTGCTCATGGAGCACAACACCTTCTCTGATGTGGTCACATCAGGTTTGGTGGTTCTGTGCCAGTGTCTCCCATGTCTCACAATTGATTCCAATATTCTTCAGAGATACCTTGAGAGTGTCCTTGCATCACTTCTTCCAACCACTGTGTGAACACTTGCCTTGTGTGAGTTCTCCATAAAATAGTCTTTTAGGAAAATATACTTTTGGCATTCAAATAGAGTGGCCAGCCCATCAGAGTTGCACTCTCTGCAGTAGAGTTTGAATATTTGGCAGTTCAGCTCAAAAGAGGACCTCAGTGTCTGGCACCTTGTCAGGTGATCTTCATCATCTTCCTTAGGCAATTCAAATGGAAACTACTCAGTTTCCTGATATGGTGCTGGTAGACTGTCCAGATTTCACAGGCATACAACAATGAGGTCAGCACAACAGCTCTGTAGACCTTCAGTTTAGTCGGCAACCTAATATCTCTTCTCTCCCACACTTCCTTTCCACACTCCCATACTATGTGGGTAAAAGCAATCTTCATAAGTTACACAGACAGAACTTACCCTGTCTTTCAATCTGCTTGTTGGAGGCACAATATTTCTCTATTTCCAGTGGCATCCATAAATGAAGATTTCATTTAACCATAGCATGGATACCATATACTAGGCTAATTGGGGGAATGGCCATGTCTCCCTTCCCCTTAGGCTCTGGAATCCAGACTTACCATCTGGATTTTGTTTTACTTGTCTTTTTAAGTTCTTTGTGCAAGGGATGAATTCCCTGGACCTGAGAATTCAAGCCATGGGGATCTTAGAGTCAGGATTCCAAGCTAGATGTTGTAACCAGCCTGGCAAGGAAACCCTGGAAAGCCAGAATTCAAGGCCACAAGGCCAGAGGGTGCTTTGGATGTGGAACTTGGTGAGATAATGCTATATAGGAATTGAGTTTCTCAGAGACTGAGAGAGAATTATTGCTCCTAGATGTTGGGGAGAGGGATGATACAATTATTTGTTCTTGTTATATTTGAATATCCTTTTGTAAAAGGATTAAGTGGTTAGAGTGGTTAAATGGCACTGGGGTGCTTGAGGCCCCAGAATTGGAAAAAAAAACACAATCAGTGAATGCTTGAAAGAAAAACAGAGAACAGATACCCTTAACCTTCTGAAGGGTGCCAAAGAGCCTTGAGGGAGAAGTGAAATATAAGACACCTGGCTCTCAGGCAGTAGAGGCCAAAGTAATCATTGTGACAAGTGTAAAAACAAAAGGCAACAACTTCATTTTTCTAAAAAAGGGGCAATAATAACACTTAAAAGACCAGCAGGCAAATTTCAGTGAAGGAAGGAAGAAAAGAGATGAAAGAAAATGAAAAAAAAAAAGATGAAAGAAAGATGAAAGGAGAAAATAGGAAAAGATAGAAATAAAGAAAATAAAAGAATTTTTAAAAAAGAAAAAGAGAATAGGAAAGTAGGAAGAACCAGACATAAGCAATTTTAGATTGCCAGATCAAATTGCCTTTGGTGGTCCATGACTGAGGTCAGAGTCTACAAAGAAGCTGATTCTTTAGGAATCAGCTTTTTTTCTGAAAAGTTAGCTTATTTTAATTGGTTGGGGTAAAGGAGGGGGCATAGCAATAATGCCAAGAGAAGCTCACTGAAGCATGAATTGTGAAAACACTGAGTAAAATCCTAAAACTAAAATTCCTGGGAAAATGAAAACAACAGGATAATTAAAGGGGAAAAAATTAGATATCCACTCTCCCTCGCTATCATCTGGTCAGCACATTTTTACAGGCTATAGTTATTTGTTTAACTAAATGTGAAAGTTGAAAGAGAGAAAGAGGATCAACAATGTCAAATACTTCAAAGATCAAGAAGGATCACGATTGAAAAAATTGAATTAGATGAAATAAATTGAGAAAAATGACCATCAGATCACTGATCACTTTGGAGAAAGCATTTTCAGTTGAATGATGGCGTTGAAAGCCAGATTGTAAAGTGAGAAGAAAGGAAGTGGAAACACCTTATATTGGGAGCTTTCTCCAGCTGTTTAGCTATGAAAGGGAAGAGAGATAAGTAGATGGGATGGTAGGATCAATTGAAGGTTTTTGAAGAATAGGGGACATATGGGTTTGTTTGCAGGCAGCAAGAAAAGAGCCAGTAGAAAGGAAGAGATTGAAAATGAGAGAAAATAAAGTTATAGCAGAGGCAGTCCACTATAACTCATGGGTAAACATGGACAAGAATGTGATGTATAAGAAGTTCGAGAGACAGCGTTTCTGGGTAATTAATCATTTCATTAACTGCTGCTAGCAAATAATTAACAAAAGGGGTCAGTGACACTCTTGAAAGCCAAAGACCTCTCATGGAATTCATTTGCTTATATGCCCTTGGAAGTGGGTGTTCCTGAGGGTGTAAATCAACTCTGATTGGTTGACAATTAATGAAAGAATGAATATTATAATGAGAGATGGGCTTATTCTAATGAGGAGCTGGGACACATGACTGATCATTCAGTCTTGGACAAAGAGACTTAACCACACCCGTGCCAGCCTGCCTAGGATAATGTAGATAAAAGGAAGAATCTACATCTACCCAGACCTCTCTGACTAAAAGAAAATGGGCCAGAATCTACCACTTCACCTAAACTAAAATTTCTTTACCTTTTGATCAGATTTAAACTTTGCCAGTTGAGTGCATCTCACCCAATATTTTAATCTCATGCTCAGCCGTGCACATCAAAGGCTGATTAATAACCAACAGAGGTTAATTTCTAAATGAGGAAAAGGAGGGGGAAAAACCTTAGGCCTAATTCAATAATTGGCTATTATTATAGGAGAGAAATAATCATTTCTCTCAAGAAGTGCATTATGAGAAGAAATGGAGGGGTTGTGACCTGTGGTGGAATGTACTGTGTTCTGATCAAATAATAAATTTGCCAAAGTGCCACGTATGCATGCATGTATGTATGTGGATATATGCATGCATGTATGTCTATGTATGCATATAGTACTTTAGTAGCTCTGCAATATACATACACAAACTCACAGAGAAGCAGCATGAAGTAGTGGATAAGGAAAATGGCCTCAGAACTAGGAGGACCTGGGTTCAAGTCCTACCTCTGACACACACCTGCTGTGTGACCCTGGGCAAGTCACTTAACCTCTGAGTGCTCTACGCCAGAAGTGTCAAACACTTCACTCCACAGTGGGACCTGAACCAGACTAAAATGTAATTGGGAAATAATTACCAAAATAAGTTACTATACAATAAAATATAAATAACATTACTTTTTAAAACTAAGTCAACATATTGCCTGCAGGGATCCTTATGTACCCATTTCTGTTTGAATTTAACACCACTGTTCTATGCTATGTTCTATGTTCTTAGAAGTTGCAGAGACATTACAGAACTACATTGCTTGAGAAAGTTCCTCAATAGAAACTCCATCCCCTAAGGAAACCACAGTTCCAATACCTAACACCAGCACAGACATAATCTCATAAATCAGCTTGAGGATTCATGCAATGATCTATCTGACTGTAGTGAACTAGAGTCACTCTGTTTCTGGCCTGTGAGAGAGGTTTCATGAGAAGGATGGAGAGAAGATGTGATATATGAAAAGAAGGAGAAGAAGAAAATCAGTTAGATCAGGAATGTCAAATACACAGGCCACAAAACTCCTAAATGCAGCCTTAATCAGATTAAAATGCAGTTCCTTGTTGATTTCAGTGTGTTGGTGTTTTAACATATATGTGCATTTGTACATATGTAATGTATTGTAAGTATGTGTGATATTCTAAGTCAATATGTGCCTAACAATAATCCTTTTGTATGGTTTAGTGGACCCCATTTCTATATGAGTGTAACACCACTGATTAAGGTGACCTGAAGTGGCTTGGGCTAACAAAGTCAGAGGTTGAATATAGGGAGGAGAAATTTGGGGAAAATTGAGGAGAACTTGGAAAATGATCTCCAGATATGGAAATTCACCTGGCTTCTATTTCCAGTTGTTAGAAAAGAACAATTAAATAGGATATTAAGGTTTTAAGAAGGATTAAGACACATTAAGGAATAAAATATGAAATTGTAGACTTTAAAAAGAGGAGAGGGTAGTTGGCAGGACAAGGCAAATAAGAAAAGATAAGTGAAATAATTGAATCAAATTGATAGAGTGGTTGGTGGGATAAATTTATGGCATACATGGGAAATTGGTATAAGGATGAAAAGGGGAGTTGGGTGTAATTGTTCCTATGAAGTTATTGAGATAAAGGAAAGGAATTTTTCAAAAATGTATTTCATTTTTATTTTATAGAATAAAATAGGCATTTCCATAACATAGTATAATAAGATGATTGCACATGACATTACAAATCTATTACATACAAGTTGGTAATCCTTTTAAATATATAATAAAACTATCATGTAAATTGCTTTTTTTCTTCCTTTTTTTCTCCTATAAGATGCTGCCATTAGACACAAATGTGTACACATTTGTGTCTAATGGCAGCATCTTATAGTTTTGTATATACATATGTATGCATACATACATATGTATATATAAAATCATTCTATGCATACTTCAATTATCAGTTCTTGCTCTGGATTCAGATAGTATCTTTCTTCATGTGTCCTTTGTAGTTAATTTGGGTATTTATAATAGTCAAAGTGACTTATTCTCTCAAAGTTGTTCTTAAAATAATATTGCTGTTACTGTATAAAACATTCTTTTGGTTCTCATTTTGCTCTTCATTATCTCATGCAAGTTTATCCATGTTTTTCTAAGATCACAAAGCTCATCGTTTCTTATAACACAGTAGTACTCCATCACAATCATTATTCCACAACTTGTTCAGTCATTCCCCAATTGACAGGCATCCCTATAATTTCCAGTACTTTATCACCACAAGGAGAGGTGCTATAAATATTTTAGAACATATATGTTCTTTTCCTTTTTCCCTAATTATCTCTGGAAATAAACCTAGTAATGTTGTTGCTGCTGGGTCAGAAGGTATAGGCAATTTAATAACTCTTTGGGCATAATTCCATATTGCTCTCCAAAAATGGTTAGATCTGTTCACAATTCCACCAACAATGAATTAGTGTCCCAATTTTCCCACATTCCACCAATATTTGTTGCTTTCATTTTTATTTTTTGTTGCTTTCCTCCTCAGTCATTTTAGTCAATCTGATAGGTACAAAATGATATCTCAACATTATTTTAATTTTCATTTTTCTAAACAATAAAGATTTGGAGAATTTTTTCATATGACTGTAAATTGTTTTGTTTTGATCTAAAAACTGCCTGTTCATATCCTTTAAACATTTATCAATTGAGGTATGATTCATATTTTTATAGATATGACAAAGATCTTTATACATTGAGATATAAGACCTTTATCTGAGGAACTGACCATAAAATTTTCCCCCAGTTTTCTGCTTTCCTTCTGTTCTTGGCTACATCTGTTTTATTTGTACAAAAACTTTTAAATTTAATATAACCAGAATTATTCATTTTACATTTCACAACACTCTCTCTTCTTTGTTCATAAATTGTTCAGCTAATAAGCAATATGTTCCTTGTTCTTTGAATTTTCTTGTGATATCGAAAGGAATTTAAGTGGCATCTCTAAAATGTTTAACATAGGTTGCATAGGGTTGAGGTGTAAATGCCTACAAATAGTTTTAACAAGCAAGAGTGAAATTCTAAATCATTTCGGAGAATGGCTTCATATGGGAAACTGTTCACTCACCTGCAATGTGTGTGATGTTTGTAATGTCTGCAATAGCCAAGTAGCTGTGGTCCAGATATAGGTTGATCTCCCTCCTGGAGGTCAAGAGACCAAAAAAATGCCTATCCATCTTCCAGGTTGTTTGGGAGGATGAAGAATTAATGCTAGATAATACTGAATGGAGACTTCAGTGGGGAAAAGAAAGGCGTCTGAATTTGAGGAAAGAAGAACTGACCTTTATCAGAGTGATTCAGAATGGAATAATGTTAGGCAGAGAAGAAAGGGAAATAAAAGAACAACTTTGCAATCAGTGCTTAAAATCAGATTTAAGGCTCTTCCTGAGAGGTGCAGGGGGAGGAAACGGGCATTTATCAAACAACTCTACCACATACTATGCTAAACATTTTACAAATATTGTCTCATTTGAAGATAAGAGATCCAGATGCTCTCAAGAGGAAGATACTGCTTAGCCTTGCCTCTCTTCCCCATGAATGATATGGTAGAATCACAAAAGCAATCAAGGGAAAGAGAACATCAAGGAGCAGAGGGGATCAGAATGGTAGTGGCAAGTTACTCCCTGCTTAGGAATACTAACACATGCATCTGTCAGCATGGTAACAATAACAGAGGCATCAGGGCAGCTAGGTGGCTCAGTGAATGGAATACCAGCCCTGGAGTCAGGAGAACCTGAGTTTAAATCCGGCCTCAGACACTTGGTACACTTTCTAGCTGTGTGACCTTGGGCAAGTCACTTAACCCCAATTGCCTTTTCTTACTCCCTCCAATAAAAACAAAACAAATTAAAAAAAAACACAGAGGCATCTCTGGCCTTTCTGGGGTGTGTATCCAAAATATAACATAGAACTTTCCCTCCCCCCCAATAAATAAAAACTTTCCAAGATTTATCAAAGCAGATGATAAGCACTTCCCTTCTTCATTGCACATCACTTCTGAGGATTTGCTTGGTCTCAAATGATACTTTCAAGAAAGGTATTGCCAATGATTAGGAAGTCGTAGGCAAAAAAATGAAGAATATGGAGGCAGAGTGATGGCAAGGGATTGGAGAAGAGAAAAATTAATTTGGTAAGTGAACAGTTGGCTATGAAGGTTTCCCTCCACTCCTTGACAAGGAAAACCTCTAATTGGATTCCTGGATTATAGCTCACAGTACAGGGTTGTCAGATTCCTAGTCTAACAAAGACTAGTGAGAATACATTTGACAGGTATCTTGTAAATCTAATTAAAAGGATGCAAAGAGGGAGAAGACTGCTTATGTATATGTATGTGAGACATCTAGATAACAAAGTTGATAGAATATCCTACTTGGGATCAGGAAGATGTGAGTTCGAACCATGCCTCCAGACACTCACTGGTTGTGTGACCCTGGCAGATTCCTTAACTTTTCTCAGTCTCAAATTCATGATGATTATAATAGTACCTAACTCATGGTATTATTGTGATGATTAACCGAGATAACTTAGGTTAAATTACTTTGAAAACCTTTGTTCTGGACTGGACCTGACTTGGGAAAATCCCCTGGCAGTTTAGGTTTGATAATGGAACAAAATGGAACACTAGCAAGTCATTCAACGTTTGACAAAAGGCAGTTTACTCAGGCACAGCAGAAGTATATCCAATGAGGAAAGACATTGGGGGCACTCAAGTTGGTTCAGCTGAATGAAGCTCCCTTGCCTAAATGGTCAATCATTTTTCCCCACAACCAAATATCAGAACCAGGACTCCTCATGGCTGTTTTATAATCATTCAACCAGAAAGTGCTATCAAAAGCCTGAGACTTTAGTCCCCTAAGCCAAATACACCTTGAGGAATGTTCAATACATTTAAAAGAAAAACTAGCTTAACTTGCATGGGGACAAAAGTTAGGCTATTGCTCCTTTCATAACCTTGAAGCCTCAAAGCACCTGAGATGGTGGTTGGTGTTGTTTGTTTCACCGTGCCTGACTCTTTGTGAGCTCAGTTGGGGTTTTCTTGGCAAAGATAATGGAGTGGTTTACTATTTCCTTCTGCAGCTCATTTTGCAGATGAGGAAAGTGAGGTAAAAAGGGTTAAGTGACTTCCCCAGGGTCACACAGCCAGTATCTAGGCTGGATTTGAACTCAGGTCTTCTTGACTCCAGGCCAGACACTCTTATCTAGATGCCCCTATATAGATGGTAAGAACAATAACAACAATATTTCTTAAGTTAAATACAATACAGAATAACCAAAATAAGAAAGAATAGCAGTTGACACATTCAGTAATTCACAGGAGACAAAATCTAACACCCTAAAATGGCTATATAAAAATGTCCAAAGGTTTGGCAATAAGTGAGATCCACAGGTCCTGAGTCAAGGAGAAAAATTTCACTTTATAGATTTCATTGAGGCCTGGAAGGATAAAACCCATGACTCCACCCTGTGGTAATAGTACCTAAGTCCCAGGTTTGTCAGGAAGATAAGAATAAGATGAAATTTGTAAAGCTCCTGGCACATAGTAGGTGCTAATGCTGGCTATTATTGTTATTATTATTATAGCTAATATTATTATAATCTATTAGATTAAAAGCTTCTTGAGGGAAAGGACTGTTTTGATTTGAATTTGTTTCCTCAATGCTTAGCACAGTGTCTAGAACATAGTAGGTGCTTAATTATCTAATTTTGATTTGATTTGAACTCCTCTTTTTTCTGGATGAATATACCTTATTCATTTTAGGTAAGTGGGGATGGGGTAGCCCTGTGTACTAAGAAGGTATCCTGTGGGAAGTTCAGGGAGCAGAGGAAAGAAGCATGGCAGAGAGTATTTGGCTGAAGGTCAAAGAATTAACTGAAGTGATTTTTTTTGTCATTGATGTGTACAACAGGACCTCTGGACAGAAAGATGAAATGGCTGAAGAGTTTGAGTTATAGATCACAAGCCTGACATGGAAGTTGATATATCAATGATGGAAGACTTCAATTATGCAAGCATCTTGTGAAGCTTTTTCTCTCTGCCAAAAGCAGAACAGATAACTTCTTGACTAGCCTTAGTGATAACTTCATCCTTCAAGAAGTGCAGAAATCAATGAGGAGAAATTCTATTTTGGATCTTATTCTCACTAACAGGAAGGAACTGGTTGCTTGGGTTGTTGTTTGGCCTTCATTTTCCAAGAGGACGAATGACATCATGGAGTGATATTCTGACTTGCTCATGAATTGGATTAAGCCAGGCAGAGCTACACTGTCACCAGCATCACCTTCTCTTCCAGAGTCATGAAAGTCCAGTGGCAAGACAAAAGTCAAGATGATTGGCTATGGCCTAGGATGCATAGGTATCTTTGATGTTTCACCAAACACAAAAGGCTCCAGAGCTCCTGCTTTAGCTGCTTTCATGACCATTGAAACAAATGGTTCTCATCTGCCCATTCTGCCAGGGGAAGTCTTCACATGTTTGGGGTAGATAACCCCCTAACTCATTGACAGGTGGAAGTAATGGAAACCTTGGGTGTATGGATGGGGAAATGACCACTCTTTTATCATAGTCTGTGATAGTTTGGTCTAAATTTTAGCAAAATTTTGATATAATATCTAATGTTTTTTCCTGTAGAGAAGGTCCACACACATATGATAATACAATCCAATGGATTCATAATTGATTGGATGGCTAAATTTAAAAAATAGTTGGTCATGATTCCATGTCAATATGGTATGAGGTCTCTGGTGAGATGTCCCAGGGATCTCTCCTTGGTCCTACACTTTTTAATGTTTTGATCAATGGCTTAGATAAAGGCATAGATGTTTGTCAAATTTCCAGGTGACACAAAGCTGGAAAAGATAGCAAACATACACTGGATGATAGACTCCAAAAGGCTTTGATATTATGCTGAATTGAAACAAAATGAGATTCAGTAGAGAAAAATAATATTACACTAGGGTAAAAAGAACTGATTTCACAAGTATAAGATGGGGTAGCTATTGTTAGTACTGAAAAAGGTCTTGGGGTTTTAGTGGACATGCAAGCTCAAAATGAGTATTGTGACTTGGCAGCTGAGAAAGTTAATTGGATCTTGTGTCTTAATAAGAAGGCATGGCTTCCAGGTGTAGGAGGTGATAGTGTATCCTACTCAAATCAATCCTCATCTGGGGCATTGTATTTTATTTTAAGGACACTAACAGAGTATCTTGAAAAGAGAAGCCAAGATAGTAAAGGGTCTTAAATTCTTGACATACAAGAATTGGTTGAAGAGATTGGGAATGTTTAACCTGGGGGAAAGAAAATTTAAGTTATCTTCAAGTGTTTGGAGGGCTGCCATATAGAAGTGGGCCTATATTTGTTCTGTTTGGACCCAAAGAGTTGAAACAGGAGCAATAAGTACAAGTCCCAAAGGGAAGAATTTAGGTTTGATGTCAAGAAAAGCTTCCTAAGAGTCAAGGTGGTTAAAAAAAACCCAACTGCCTGGGAAGGTGGTGGGCTCCTGGCTTCTAGTAGGTCTTCAAGTAGAAGCGGGCTTGACATTTGTAGATTATGTTATGGTGGGGATTCCTTTTGTATATGGGTTAGACTATATGGTTGCTAAGGTTCCTTTAGATATCAAATTCTGTGATTGTGAATCCAAGTAAATTATTCCTTAGCAGAGATGAAAAATTACACAGTAATAATGTAAGGGCATCTAGGTGATGGAGTGCTGGGCCCAGAGTCAGGAAGACCCATCTCCCTGAGTTCAAATCCAGCCTCATACATTTACTAGTTGTGTCACCCTAGGCAAGTCACTTAACCCTGCTTACCTCAGTTTCCTCACCTATAAAATGAGCTGTAAAACGGCAAACAACCCCAATAATCTTTGCCAAGAAAACTCCAAATGGGGCCAGGAAGAGTTGGACACAACTAAGCAACAACAATGTAAGATTTTGTTAAGTCAATTCATGATCAGGCAACATCATAATAATGTTGTTTTCCCTAGTATAAATTCAGTGTTCAATCAGCATGACTGCTGTGTGTCTCTGTGTGTTTTTAATTTATTGGTAGAAAAAAGTGATCAGAAACATTAAGCATGGCATGTGTGCTTCTTGGTTGGAGGAAAAGACTCCTTACATGTACTCACCTTGCTTCCTTCTAACGCAGTATGATAGTGAATCAATTTGTGGTGCCATATTAGAATGCTCCTAGTGCTGACTTTGATAAATAGTTACTGCAGCAACAGTAACAGCTCACATTTATAAAGGACTTGAGAGAGTCCACCTCAACTGCTGAAACCAATCTCTATCCCACGTCTCCACCTTGTGGCCAATTGGGCTAAATGTAAACCCCTTTATGATTTCCCATCCCCTTGTTCTTTCATAAGCTCTGTTTTACCTTGGTTTATCTTAGTTTAAGATGACTCCATTCACTGTGTAATTCAGTTTCCATTTAGGGTTTTATGCTTTATGTTTCAGAGGAAAAATTATCTTTCAGAGTTAACTTGTCACCATTCGCTTGAGTCATACCTAAAGAAATGTGCTCTAAGAGAAGAGGGGATCATGTGACCAAAGGATTTAGAATTGGAAGGGACCTCAGAGATCATGGTAAAAGTCTTCTACTTTATAAGTAAGGAAATTGAGGCCCAGAGAAGCTAAGTGAGACAGCCTGAAAAAAGTAGTGGGTAGGGATTGAGAGATAATTGAGCTTAAATATCATTTCTGACACTAATTATGTCACCATGGGCAAGTTGACTAATCTTTTTTGAACCTCAGTTTTCTCACCTGTAAAATGGGTATAATAATACCTGTAGTACATAAATCACAGAATTTTTGTGAGGTTCAAATGGCATGATATATGTAAAGCATTATATAAATGTCAGCTATTATTATAGCTATGTTAAGTAGTAGAATCAACATTTGAATCCAGGTCCTCTGACTACAAATTGACTTTCTCTTTCCATTTCAGTAGGAACTAATTATCATTAGGAGATGTGACTAACATAAGGTTACAAGCTTCAGACTTTGTTATTTCATGATCAGGTTAATAAAGGTGGGGAGAGTAGTTTAAAATTATAACTTTTTTTTTCCTTCCTTCTCTTTTGACCTAGTGTGGAAACTAATGCTTTTTACCAACTTTACTGATTCATGATGGTCCATAGGCACTTCTCTCTATATTCTCCATCATTCATTTTGTCCCACAGACCAGGAATACTTCCCATTCTTCCTTGAGGAAGACTCATTTTCAGTGAGATTATTTTATAGTTTTCTAGGGAAACAAAAGGCCTTTCCTGGTCCCTCTCTTTTTCCTACTGACCTACTCCTTCCTATCCAACCTCCGATCCCCTCCCATTTTTACTGTTATATATCTTGAATCTTCATACTTGCTTGCATATATCTCCCTAATTAGAGTTAAGCCTCTTGAACTCATGATTTTGCCTTTTTTGTGTTTCCAGCTCTTAGGACAGTGTCTGACACACACTAAGCACTTAGTAAATGCTTAATGGCTAATTGTCTGAAATCACCATCAAGACCAAAAAGGACTCCATCTTAATCTTTTAAAGTCTTGGCCTCTTCTTGTAGTTCAGGAAAACACTTCATGATTTTGCCTTTGATAAGAGTCTTGGGTTCATAGTACTTTTTACCAAACAATAATAAAATGTTATGAACAGAATCTTATTAATCTTCATAATCCCATGTAAGCAAAAGACTGTGAAAGCTAAAGCTTTATTACAATTCCAGGCAAATTCTAAAAGTTAGGAATAAATAACAGCAGGACAGGCATAGGAATCATTGGACTATAATACTGCCTTAAAGATTAAAAAAAAACGATCAAACTTTGAATATCTCCATCAGTTCATTCTGTACTTTAACATTGTTATATGGCAGGGTTATATGAGTATGTTAATTAGGCTGTGCCTAGTTCTAGTTACACTTATCATCAGAACAATGACTAGGGTAAGGAACTAGGGCTTTTTCCCAGGGCACTGGGATTTAGAGAGCCACAAAAATAACAATTGACCTTAGCACCTACTTAGCAAGAACAATTACTTAAAATAGGAACCTACTAGAAGCTATCAATCAGTCTCTATTAAGGCACCCATCTCTTGGGCATCATTGTACATTGGTCTCCTTCCTGCTTGACTGAATTTATCTTAATTTCTCCCTATATTATTTTTACTTAACGAATAAAAAAAGTTGGTTTGAAGGGGAATTTTGTTTTGCTTATCTGAGTACCAAGATTGCATGTCATCATTTTGACTTGCCTATTTAGAGACCATAGAATTTTAGAGGAAATTTTTTCTAAAACACCTCATTCTATAAATAAAGAAATAAAGCCTAGCCAGATGAAGTGGCTTGACTGAAGGCACACAATTAACAGCAAAGCTGGTCTTCAGTCTTCGATTGCAACATACTTTCCACTTTACCATGATATATTGTCTATGTGGACCCATCCTTAGAATGGCCTTTTCCTTAGCCCACTAGAATGATGGCAACTGAGGCAATCTTTCACTTTCATGGGATTATGAAGATTAATGGAATTCTGTTCATGACATTCTATTATTGTTTGGTAAAAAGCGCCATGAACCCAAGATTCTTATCAAAGGCAAAATCATGGACTGTTTTCATGGACTATAAAAAGAGACCAAGAATTTAAAAGGTTAAGATGGAGTCCTTTTTGGTCTTGATGATAATTTCAGACAATTAGCTATATAGCTAAAACCTAACTTTTCATAATGTGTAGGTTACTGAAAAGTTGTATACACTTCATAGAATGTTAGTAGTGTTAGAAGGGAGTTTATTGATCATCTGGTTTAACGCTCCTCATTTTACAGATCAGAAAATCAAAGCCTTGGTGAAGGGCAGTATCATTGATGGGATTCACTCAGTCGTGGGCAAAGCCAGACCAAGGATGGCTGGGAAGCAGAAATCAGACAGTCCCTCTAAAACAATGTGATGTGATATAGTTCCCAGACCTGGAATCAGGCTAGCTGGATTCAGATCCCAGATTTGCTACTAACTAGCTGAGCGATATTAAACAAGTCACTTCTTCTTTGTGGACCTCATTTTCCTCATCTGTAGATGATTCTTCAGTCTCCATTAAGCTCAAAAATTTTATGGCAGCCAAAAAGAGAAAGTTCAAACAGTCTGAATCATCAGTCATCCCAGCAGTCCAGCAGTACTTAACAGGCAGATGTCCCAGCAGGTGTGCAGAATATGAAGTCAGTGGAGTTTATAATAATAGTATTTACAACCAGAATAATTCACATTTACACAGCAGTTTAAGATTTAGAAAGTATTTGCCCACAACACCTTTATGAGGTAGGTAATAAACAAGTATTATCCCCATAACAGATGAGATGTAGTGATTTAAGGTTTACAAAATATTTTATATACATTATCTCATCTGATCTTTCCAGTGGCCTTGAGTATTACATTTATTATTTCCCTCTCAGAGTGATTGTGTAAGATTTCATACTAAATGCTAGGGCTAAGATTTGATCTTAAATCTTCTAACTAAAAAACAACAACTAGTGTTCTTTCCTCTACACTACATTATTTCTTATAATAGATAGTAATATTATGTATATATTTATGTATGTATGTAATTTGGGGCAGCTAGGTGGCACAGTGGACAAAATACTGGACTTGAAGTTAGAAAGACTAATATTCCTGAGTTCAAATACAGTCTCAGATGCTTACTAGTTATGTGACCCTGAGCAAGTCACTTAACCCTTTTTGCCTCAATTTCTTCATCTGTAAAATGAGCTGGAAAAGGATATGGCAAACTATTCCATTATCTTTGCCAAGAAAACCCCAAATGGGGTCACAGAGTCAGACATGACTGAAATGACTGAACAACAATAAAATGTATGTAATTAACTATAAGTAGAGGGTTAAGTGACAGAGGTTCAGTCATGGGAATCAGGCAAGGATATGTTTACTAGAACTGGGGTATAAGTAGGGACTTGGTCTGGATAAGAAGGGCAAGGGTATTTATCAATGGAAGCAAGTTACAAGATCAGAGCAGTACTAGGGACAAGGCTAATAAGTTAGTGACCCATGGCTCTTTAAATTCCCCTGAACTAGGAATAGGATTGGTTTTAGAGTCTGGGGCAAAGTTACATTCACACGACAGGGGCTAAGTAGCAGTTTACACTTCTACCTTATTTCCTCAAAGGATCATATATTTAGAGCTAGAATGTGCCTCAGGCATTTTATAAAAGTGGAAACTTGAGTTACAATGATGGTAAATTATTTGCCGTAGGTTACACATGTAGTAAATGGAAGAATTGGGCTTCTTAATTCAGAGACTGACTTCAAATACAACCTTCTTTCTGCTCTAATGTTAACTCAAGTCAATCATTCAATAACTTTTAAGTGCCTACTATGTCCGATGGATGCAAGCACAAACGATGAAACAATGAAAATCATAAGGTGCTCACATCTAATGGGTGATACCAGTATGTGTAAAATATATATATATATATATATACACACACACACACACATATATATATACATTATGTATATACATATACATATATATGTATTTATACAGCATAAATAGAAAATGAATATATTGTTGACTTTTATATAGTGCTTTAAGGATTACAAAGTATTTTATATGTGTTATATCATTTGATCCTAACGACTCTGTGAGGTAGGCTCTATTATTATCTTATTATATGTCAGTATATTTATTTTATCATTTTATGAGTAGGGAAGGTGATTATAAAAGAGGTCAAGTGGAATTGTCCATGGTCCCACAACTAGTTAAGTTCCTGATCTTCCTGACTCCAAGTCTAGCATTCTATTTGTTGAGCCACCTAGCTGCAGAAATGCAAACATATTTGTTGTTGTCCAATTGTTTTCCATCATGTGCAACTGTTTATGACCCTGTTTGGAGTTTTCTTGGCAGAGATACTGGAGTGATTTGCAATTTCCTTCTCCAACTCATTTTACAGATGAGGAAAGTGAGGCAAACAGGATTAAATGACTTACCCACAGTCACACACCTAATAAATTTCTGAGGTTGGATAGAATTCAGGTACAAATATACAAAAAGTAACTAAATACAAGATAGTTTGTATCTTGGAGGACACTTGACTATCTGAAAGGGTTGGGAAAGTCCTCATGCAGAAGATGGTGCTTGAACTATGTCAAACTCCGTGAGTTGAAGGTGAGGAGGAAGGGCATTGGAAGAATAGGGAATGGCCAGAGCACAGAAATAGGACATGGAATGTCCTATGTCAGAAACTAGAAAGACAACTTATCTTGATCAAAGAATGTGGAAAGAAGATTGATATTCTATGAAGCTAGAAACATAGAGGCTATATTTTGAAGGGCATTAAAAGCTAAATAGGATAGAAAAAGATAGGGGCCAGGTTTTGAAAGATTTTAAAAGCTAAATAGAAGTATTTATTTTTTATCCTAGAAGTAAAAGGAAATCATTAGAGTTGATTGATCATGAGAATGGTATTGTCATAGTGTGCTTAAGGAAAAATTTTTTTTCGGCAGCATAATCATTCTTTGGCAGTATAAAATAGCCTGAAGTGGTGAGAGATAAAAGTCAGGAGTCCATTGCAATGATCTCAGCAGAGCCAGGACCAGATCATCTAGTCCACTATTTTTTTCCATTATTCTGTTCTATCTCAAAGAATTATATTTTAAGTTCATTAGGAAAGCTTATTTAAAAGAATCCCACTTTAACCATTTTGTAAAGCGAAGATTTTAAACAAATAGTTACTTCCTACTATATTTTTGCTCACTTAAAGGTTGTTAGAACTTCCTTCCCTGAACCAACTTTGCATTTTCTTGCTATACATTTAATATTTACTTAATAGTGTATCCACCCTTCAGTTTAAGGGGAGAGGGAGTTGCTGCATTTTTATAGCCTTTATAAGCTCTGTAGGTCTTTATCCTAACTCCCACTTATAGTCATGAGTTATGTTCCCCACCCCCAGAGAGCAGGCTGACTACATCTCTCTGTCTCTCTGTCTCTGTCTCTCTCTGTCTCTGTCTCTGTCTCTGTCTCTGTCTCTCTCTCTCTGTCTCTGTCTCTCTCTCTCTCTCTCTCTCTCTCTCTCTCTCTCTCTCTGTCTCTCTCTCTCTCTCTCTGTTTCTCTCTCTCTCTCTCTGTCTCTCTCTTTCTTTGAGAGATACCACTCTAAAAGGGTTATGAGGTTCTTCTCTAATGCCATTGGCCCAAGACCCCATTATGGCATGCTCTTTCCAATATTAATAATGAACTACAATGAATATCTTCCTTATATCCTTAATTTCTTCTAGTGATTAGTCTCTAGAATGGTTTAACTGATTAACAGCAATTCATTTGGACAAAGGGATATATACTGAGAAGATAAAAGAAGGATAGAAATACAAACAACACCCCCAACCAGGGTGCATACTCTTCTCTATATTACCTCAGTCCCTGAGAAGAATAGGTTCAAAGTGAAAGAGATTGCTAAAAAGCATTCACCCTGCCAAATTCACTTTCAAGGGCAGGATAATGGATGGATGAATTTACTGCAGGAAATAATGGTCTTGCTGCCAGGTCTGATTCATTGCTAGGCTGGATCCCATAAGTAAGTACTCACCACTGCCCTGGCTTCAAATTTCAACAATAACAAACTCCCATCTCTGGACACCTGGTGGTTCTTCTAATCTTTGGAAGCTCACATGGTCGCTTCCTATTCTCTTCTTTCTTCATTACTCTTTTACCTGAGACAGAAAAGAATAGATACAATCTTAGCACAATGCCTGGCATTTGGTTTGTGCTTAATAAATATTGATTGATTGATTACTGACACAAAAAGCAACACTATGGCCACGGTTTATGGCATACCTTGCCTTCTTGCTTGAGTTTAGCCAGTGAGAAAAGTGAACTGTATCATCACCACCCTCAGTTTTGGTGCAGAAGCTAATCAGAAGTCATCTTGTTCCCTATGTGCAGGCACATAAGAAACAGTTACAGGATAACTAACTGCTCATGCTCTGAAGCAGAAAGCAGGACCTTCCATTACCTGTCATCAGACATTTCTTGAGGGCTCACCAAGCCTCCTCCTGTGGTTTGGAAGCTGGTATAATATGCAGCCTGTGCTCAGGGCTCTCATTGGCCAATATCCTATTGTATTTCCTTATGACATTGGCCTAGCATCATTGGCCTGGCATGGAGTAGGTGCTTACTAAATGCTCACTGAATCGAATTAAATTCAATCCAGATGTTCATAGAGTACACTAGATTTTTGCTGCAGTAATTTTAAAGCGAAGTGTACCTGTGTCATTACTTTGTTTCGACTGTGGAAACATGACATTTTGGATCATGGCATCTACTTCTGATATTTGTTAAAATTTGAATTTTCCACAGCTTTATTTATTTTGAACCTTGAGTCCATGGCCCCATAATAATTCATATAGTTAAAAGTGCTCAAATACTGAGCAGGAGTTTGGCTCCAAGCACTGCCAAAATGGTTGCTTTGTTGATGAGTATTCTATGTTAACAAGGTGCAAAGCAGCCTAAACCACATGACAAGTCCGATTGCTTCAGAGGCCAGCTATGTTTATTCTGTTGGCAGGGAAATCAGAATAAGACTCTATCAAATAACTTTGAAGTTACCCAGACATTGCGTGCATGTAGTGATATGGTTCTTATCTCTAGTACTTTCGATAAAGATTGAAATGGGTAGAGAAAGGGGAGGAAGCAGTCTTCAGTCATTTACTGAACCTGAATTAATTACAGACACAACTGGAAAGAGCATTAGATTAAGGAGTCAGAAGACTTTGCTAGAGACTAGCTCTGTTGCTAACTAACTGTGTGATCTTGGACAAATCACTTAGGTTCTCTGGGCCAAAGTATCCTCATCTGCAAAATGAAAGGGTTAGATACCCAAGATTGATGAAGCTTCAATGATTGAGATGAAAAAGAGACTATAAAAGCTTTGCCAATTTAGTCTGTATTGATAAGTGGTATAAGAACCTAGAAGCGTAAAGACAATCCAGTTTTTAAACTCTGAGTTCATAAAACAGTTACATTAAGAAAATGATCTCTTATCTTAAAGTAATTTTTCACTTTACAAAAGATGTACTTCATCATTTCTTTAAGTCATAAGCTCCTTTAGGACATTTGAAAAAATTATGTTCTTTTAAAAATTAATTATATGACTTTTCTTGTACATGAAGTGACATATAGATGAAAGCAGTGAGTGAGGGAAATTCAAGCTATCAGTTTGAAGAGATGAGATTGGGGGAGAAAGCAAGAAAGGACTTTGAAAAACTTGAAATGAGTCAATAAAAACTAAATTACTCCCTACAAGGCAGAAAAAAAAATTATTCCCTAAGGAAATACCAAGGGACCAATGATGGGTACCTTAAAATTAGATTTATCTTACCTTTGTAAACCATACCTAAAGGTAAGCCAGAATTTTAGGTGATAGTAAAAATCAGGAATGCAGATTTGAATGCCCTTCTCTATTGCCAAATCTTATCTAAAAACTCAAATGGCTCACAGAACACTATTATTAGCATCTTTAAGCACAGTCTCTTGCCTCTTGCCCCTAGGAACTTAGAATCTAAAACAGATCTCATCAACAGAATAAAATAAAACAATAAATTTACACACACATAAATGTTGGGCTTTGTCATCCTTTGTAATCTATGTAAAAAAGGTGGATTCTTTTCCTTTCTTTTCCCAGTACTGTCAACCCTCTCTGGACAGATTTCTTGGCCTCTTGTCCTTTTAAAGACATATTCCTGGCCTTCTAACCTCTCACTGGTTATCTTCCTTCCAAATGAGGACAAATCTTGGCCTCCTGTACATTCACTAGACATGCTCCTAACTTCCCATCCACTTGGGGCCAGATTTTTGGCCTTCTACCTTACACTATACTTACTGATCCTCATGGAATCTTTCTATCAGCTCATTTGACCTGACTAGTTCCCTGACCAGGGATTGCTACATCTTTTACCTTGAATATAATACATGACAAGTAAAACATAATAACTCAGGTCCTTGGCATCAGGAGAGATCTGGGTTTGAATTCTGATTTTAATATTAACTAGTTGTGTGACCAGTAGCAAGTCACTTAAATTTTCTGAGCCTCAGTCTCTTTATTTGCAAAATTGGGATAATATTAATATTTATAGTGCCCATCCTATATGGTTATTTTGATGTTCAAATGAGAGAATATGAGTAAAGCTCTTTACAAGGTTTAAAGTATATGAATGTTAACAAGGATAGTGAAGATCATTTGTGATTATTTTTTTCCTTAATATTTTATTTTTTTCTAATTACATGTAAAGATAGTTTTTAACATTCACTTTTATAAGATTTTAAGTTCCCATCTCCCCCAAGACATCATGCACTCTGATATAGGCTATACATGTACAATCATATTAAACATATTTCCACATTTGTCATGTGAAAAAGGAATCAGAACAAAAGGTAAAAACCACAAGACAGGAAAAAAAAAGAGGAAATAGTATGCTTAAATCTGCATTCAGATGCCACAGTTTTTTTATGAATGTGGATAGCATATTTCATCTTGAGTTCTTTGGAATTGTCATAGATCATTGTATAACTGAGAAGAGCTAAGTCTATCAGAACTGATGAGTCTATCAATATTGTATGATACAATGTTGCTGTTACTGTGTACAATGTTCTGGTTCTCTTCACTTCACAATGCATCAGTTCATGTAAGTCTTTCCAGGTTTTTCTGAAATCTGCCTACTCACAATTTCTTTTTTTTAATCTTTTTTTTATTCTTTTTTTTAATGCTTTTTAAACTTCTAATTTACATCATCCGTTTCCGCCAGATTTTGAGTTACAAATTTTCTCCCCATTTCTCCCCCACCCACCACCCCAAAATAGCAGTCCAACAGGATATCCCCTCCTCCAATCTGCTCTCTCCCACATTTTCCCCCATACCCCTTTCCACTTTTCCAATAGATCTCTATGCCTCAGTGCCTGCACATCCCATTTCCCAATTACATATAAGATGGTATTAATAATAGTATAAATATATATATATATAATATATATATATACATATTTGAATATTTGATTTCAAAACTTTCAATTCCAGATTCATTCCCCTCCTTCCCCGTCACCCATCCCTATGGGAAGATACACAGTTCAGTATAGGTTGCACATGTGTGGCTAATGCAAAACAATAACATAGTAGATACATTGTAAAAGACTGATTACACTTCCCTCCCTCCCATCCCACCTCTCGCCCCCTCTACTCTCCACTTTGATCCCATCTATTTTCAAAAGTGAGTGCTTCCAACCTCCCTCCCCCCCAGCCTACCCTCCCTTCTATCATCCCCCCTCTTATCCCCTTTCCCCCTATTCTCCTGGAGGGTGAGATACCCTATTTAGTGTGTATTTCACTCCCTCCTCAAGCCAAATTCAATGGGAATAAGGTTGACCCATTCCCTTTTGCCTTCCTATTCTTCCCCTCCATTGTAACCATTTTCCCTTGTGTCTTCTGTATGAGATAGTTTACCCCAATCTGTCTCTCCCCATCTCCTCTCATTATATTCCTCTCACCTCTTAATTTCATCTTTTAAGTATCATTCCTTCCTGTTAAATTGGTCCTGTGTCCTCTATCTATGTATACCTGTAAACATACATACACACATTCACATATGTATTCATATTCCCATATACCCTCACATATAGACAAATATACATATTTCTAATCCCTTCAACTACTGAGCAAAGTTTCATAAGTTACAATTATTGTTTTTCCATGTAGAAAGTTAATAGTTCAACTTTGATAAGTTCCTTATGATTCCTTTTCCCTGTTTACCTTCTCATGCTTCTCTTGCTTCTTGTATCTGAATGTCAAATTTTCTATTCAACTCTGGTTTTTTCAGCAAGAATGCTTGAAAGTCCTCTATTTCACTGAATGACCATATTTTCCCCTGAAACATGATACTCAGTTTTGCTGGGTAGGTGACTCTTGGTTTTAATCCCAGCTCCTTTGCCCTCCGGAATATCATATTCCAAGCCCTTCGATCCCTTAGTGTAGAAGCTGCCAAATCCTGGGTTATCCTGATTGTGTTTCCACAATATTCAAATTGTTTCTTCCTGGCTGCTTGTAATATTCTCTCCTTAATCTGGGAATTCTAGAACCTGGCTACAATATTCCTAGGAGTTTTTTGCGGGGGATCTTTTTCAGGAGGTGATCGGTGGATTCTTTCAACCTCTATTTTGCCCTCTGGTACTAAAACATCAGGGCAGTTTTCTTTGAGAACTTCCTGGAGGATGATTTCTAGGTTCTTACTTTGATCATGGATTTCAGGCAGTCCAATAATTTTTAAATTATCTCTCCTGGATCAATTTTCCAGGTCAGTGGTTTTTCCCATGAGATATTTCACATTGCCTTCTATTCTTTCATTTGTTTGGATCTGTTTAACAGCATCTTGATTTCTCATAAAGTCATTAGCTTCCATTTGCTCCAATCTAATTCTGAAGCAATGATTCTCCTCATTGAGTTTTTGAGATTCTTTTTCCATCAGGCAAATTCAGCTTTTTAAGGCATTCTTCTCCTCATTGCCTTTTTTGGGCCTCCTTTGCCATTTGAGTCAGTCTGTTTTTTAAGGTATTATTTTCTTCAGTCAGGCTGTTGACTCTCATTTCATAATTTTCTTGCATTGTTCTCATTTCTCTTCCCAATTTTCCCTCCACCTCTCTTATTTGGTTTTCAAAATCTTTCTTAAGGTCCTCTATGGCCTGTAACCAGCTTGTATTTTCCTTTGAAGCTTTTGGTGCAGGAGTTCTGACTTCACTGCTTTCCTCCTGTTCCATGCTTTGCTCCTTTTTGTCCCCAAAATAGGAGTGTATTGTTGGAATCTTCTGTCTGCTTTGTTTCCTTTGCCTGCTCATTTTGCCACTCAATTACTTTGACCTCTCACTTTGTCCTTTGTGTCTATGTGTTGAAAAATCTGGAAACGGCCACAGCTTCTGCTGATCTGGAGTCCCTCTGGTGCAGCTGGTCAGGCCCGGCTCCCAGAGCGCTGTGCTGGATTCCTGCTGGCCTGCCAGGCTGTCCTCAGTGGGAGGTTAGCTTCTCTGTGTCATTTTGTGGATTCTGCAGCTCCAAAGTTTGTTTAGAGTCCCCTTTTTACATGGATTGGGGAGGGTGGAAGCTGGAGCTGCAGGAAGGTCATGCTTCTACTCCCCTCATAATTTCTTATAGAACAATAGTATTCCATTACATTCTTATACCACAGCTTGTTCAGCTATTCCCCAATTGGTGGGTATCCCCTCAACTTCTAATTCTTTGCCAACACAAAAAAGGCTGCTATAAATATTTTTGCACAAGTGGGCCCTTTTTCCCTTTTTTATTATCTCTTTGGGACACAGACCTAGTAATGGTATTTCTGGATCAAAGGGTATGCACAGTTTCATAGCCCTTTTGGCATAGTTCCAAATTGTTCTCCAGAATGCTTGGATCAGTTCGCAACTCCACCAACAGTGCATTGGTGTTCCTATTTTCACACATCTCCAACATTTATAATTTTCTTTTTTGTCATATTAGCCAATCTGATAGGTCTGAGCTGATACTTTAGAGTTATTTTAATTTTCATTTCTCTAATCAGTAGTGATTTAGAGCATTTTTATATGACTATATATAGCTTTGATTTCTTCATCTGAAAACTGACTGTTTATATCCTTTGACCATTTATCAATTAGGGAATGACATATTCTTTTAAATTTGACTCAATTCTCTATATACATTTAGAAGTGAGACCTTTATTACAGACACTATTTTATTTCCCAACTTTTTGCTTCCATACTAATCTTGGTTGCATTGGCTTTATTTGTACAAAACCTTTATAATTTAATGTAATGAAAATTATCTATATTGCATTTTTACGTTCTGTCTCATTTTTGGTCATAAGTTCTTCCCTTCTCCATAGGTCTGACAGGTAAACTATTCCTTGCTCTCTTAATTTGGTTATTTTTCACCCTTTATGTCTAAATCACGTACCCATTTGGGCCTTATCTTGGTTTATAGTATAAGATATTGGTCTCTGCCTTGCTTCTGCTGTATTATTGTCTAGTTTTCCCAGCAGTTTTTGTCAAATAGTGATTTCTTATCCCAGAAGCTAGAGTCTTTATGGTTTGTCAAACAGGAGATTTATATTGTCACTGACAACTGAATCACTTGTGATTATTGACCTGGAAGAGATTTATAGACTTCTACTACCCACTCAATATAGAATATCCTTCTATAATGTTTTATATAGATGGCAATTCAGTTTCTGCTTCAATATTTTGAAATTTCACATATTTTATTGCTAGACTTACAAATTCTTACAAAGATCATTCTTACAAACAAGACTAGGAACAGTATTATCAGCATTCCTCTAAAAATGTAATATCCATAACTTAACATAGAATGTCCCTCAAACTGAAGATTTTACTTGAATTGGTGCATTCAAAATGGCATTCTTTTTTTGTTATCTGAGTCAACCTATTGTCTTATCTTGAGTATATAGTAATCTAAAATTTTCTGATAATTTTCTTATGAACTTTTGTCAAGCCAGATCTTTGATACTCTTTATTTATTTGATTTGATTGATTTTGTAACCTTAAACGTAGGCCTTTATGGTCCTCACTGTTAAATTTCACTTTTAGAGACAGCTGGGTGTAGCCTTAGGATCAAGATCTGGGTACAAGTCAAATCTCCCAGACTCTAAGTGGTAGAATAGATGTAGATCTGCATTGACAGAAGAAGTTCTTACCTAGAATTCACTACAAACTGAAGAAATCCAAGTTCTAAGCCAATTTATATATTGTTGGTTTAGCTTATTGTTGCAGTCTACAGCAATTGTTCTGAATTTTTTGTTATTCAACGGTAACAGTTAGATGGTGGTATGGATAGAGTGCTGAGACTGGAGTCAAGAAAATCTAAGTTCAAATTTAGCCTCACCTACTTATCAGCTGTGTGACCTGGGCAAGTCACTTAACCTCTGCTTGCCTCAGTTTCCTCATCTGTAAAACGGGGATAATAATAAATAGCACTTACCTTCCAGGGTTGTTGTGAGGATCAAATGAGATAATATGTATAAAATTCTTAGCACAGTGTCTAGTACATAGCAAGTGCTATGTTAGTTATTAATATTACCATCATTATTTTTGTTGTTGTTACTATTATTATGTTAACCTTGTACTACAGGTGAATTTGCTAAATGTATGAGATAGGATTGAGGATAAAACCCTGAAGTATGTGACCTTTACTAAAGGTTTTCCACTGGGTCAACTGATTCATTAAGCAACAGTCTTTGGGTCTAGTTGTTCAACAGCCTAGAAATTCACTTTAATTCAATTCAACAGGTATTCACTAAGCACCTATTTTGTTCCAGGATCTCTATGTTAACCACTAGAGGACACAAAAGCAAAACAAAACAGTCCCTGTCCTCAAGAAATTTCTATTCAACTGAGATCAGTAACATGTATACAGATAAGTCATGGGATTCTAGATTGAGATCTAAAAAAGAAAAAGAGTCATCAATTCCAATCCTTTAATTTTACGGATGAAGAAATTGAGTCACAGAGTAGTTAAGTGACTTGGCCAAGGGCACATAGTATCTTCAGTGGGATTTGAAATCAGATCTTCTTGACTCCATCAGTATCCTATCTACTTCACCATGATACCTTAATGATATAAACATGTAAATCCAAAATTACTTTGTGGCAAGGGAGAGGGAACAAGGGCAACTGGATAGAAGAAAGTAATCCTTTCCTTTTTTTTTTTTTGCCTTTTTGGAGGGCAATTGGGGTTAAGTAACTTGCCCAAGGTGACACGACTAGTTTTTTTTGGTGTGGGTGTCAAGTGTCTGAGGCTGGAACCAAACTTGGGTCCTCCTGACACCGAGGCTGGCACTTTACTCACTGCACCACCTAGCTGCCCCTCCTTTCTTAATTGTACTATATTCCATCTCATATTTCTCTTTCTGGTGCTTTGCACATGATTGATGTTAATAAAATGTTTGTTGAACTAAATTGAGATTAAGATATTCTATGTCTGTATACATTTTTCAAAGTGTAATCTAATCTTTTCTCTTGCTCCTTTTTTTTTTTTTTTTGTCTTTTGGAGGACAATCGGGGTTAAGTAACTTGCCCAAGGTTACACAGCTAGTTTTTTTTGTGTGTGAGTGTTAAGTGTCTGAGGCCATAACCAAACTCGGGTCCTCCCAACTCCAGGGCTGGCGCTTTACTCACTGCGCCACCTAGCCGCCCCTCTCTTGCTCTTTTTTAATTTAAGCTCAAATTGCTGTTCATCTTCAGTGGCTATCCCAAATATATGTATTAACTCAATGGACTGGCCATCCATCTAAGTGATAGGCATTTTTCATCCATTTCATTTTTCCTGTTTGCGTTGTGAGCTATATTTTGGATAGTTAAGAATCTCATTGGGGAGATGCTATAATGTTCAGGGACTTAACATAGTTAGCACAATATCATCTGCAAATAAGGGTATCAGTAAGACATCATTATCAACGGTCATTCCTTCTTCCTTTCAGACCCTGAAGAATCTTTCATGACAGCAACATCATACCATTGGCAAGTATATTCTCTGTATCCTCAGCACAACTTTTCAACTTAAATGATCTCTGATGTTTTCTGGTTGTGAATTTTGTACTTTCACTATGTTTACTTGAGGAATAGAATTTTCAGGTCACTCATTTGGGCAGTAGAGAAACGCATGTGAGCATGTAGGCCACAGCATATTTGCAATGAGGACATGCTTATAAAGTAGTGTAGCAGATGCCATGGAGAGAATGTATGATTGATCTTGTGGTTAGAATGAGGAATAACAGATGAATCTTAGTGCCTGGAAGATAGATGCTTAGTGAGTTCTTGATTTGAATTACTCAAAACACTATAATTTCTAGAATCCATCTTTTTACTCTTTAAAAAAAAATACAATGTTTCCCAGATTCCCCCATTCTCTTTCTCCAAAACTACTAATTGCAGAATAAAAATTTATGTTGTGTGTCAAAAAGGCAGAGAAGAGGTAAAGGGGACAGGAAATTTCCACCTCATTGTCAGTCAGAAAAGGCTATATTTTGGAGGTGAAATTTCAAGAAGTTTTAAAAACATGAGACAATTTTGAATTTTATTTATATCTCAAGTGCATATTTTTGATGTCCTTGAAAAGTGCCATAAAATTCAAATACATTTCTAAAATGTCCAGAATATATACAATAACTTTGAATTAGAAGTATAAACAAAACAGCCTAGTCTGGGAATAAAGTAGTGGTCATTAGTATTAAAATTTACTTCTTCAATAATTCCTATTAATTTTTTCATTTTAAACCTGTTTTGATATTCTATAAACACATGTAATACTAGCATAAAGAGTCTGATGATATCTCTTGTATTCAAGAAATACATTTCATACATTTTATTATAGTGATAATTCTTTTCATCTAAATAGTTTTTTATAGGGGCAGCTAGGTGGTGCAGTAAATAGAGCACCAGCCCTGGAGTCAGGAGGTCCTGAGTTCAAATACGGACTCAGATACTTAACACAAAAACTGTGTGACCTTGGGCAAATCTCTTAACCCCAATTGCCTTCCAAAAAAAAGTTTTTTATGTCCTAGTTGTCCTTTATGATGTTAAATATACAGAGATTAGTATAGGACATTGAAACAGCAGCCAGTCAAGTATAATTTCCCTCCTAATGTAAGTTGCTAACATTATATCACTCCTGGTTTGGCATTAGTTTACCTTTTACTCATTCAATAAAACTAGAACATAGTTAGCTATACTAAGGAAGTATATGGAAGTCAATGTATATACTAATCAATAAGAAAAATAAACATTTTTTTGATGAAGTAAATAAAAAAATAAGACTATATATGGAAGCAGTGACTCTTAGAAAATATGTTCTCAGTGTTTTCTTCACTGATGTGAAGGTATCCAGTGCACAGTGAGTAGGAACCATTAAACAACAGTTCCAATAAGATCTATTAGTCAGGTGTGTGTGTGTGTGTGTGTGTGTGTGTGTGTGTGTGTGTGGCCAGATACAGAAACCACTATTAACCAATATGGTGGCAGATTATACTGATGGATTTCAAAAAGGAAGTTCAAACCCACTTCTGTGACCCTTTCCTTATTATACTTCTCAAGGAGTCATAGGATTCTGACCTAGTTGCTTCAGAGTTAGCCAATATGGAAATGGCCAGAGAAATCAAGATTTAGCTGAACTATAACTAATTCAGCTATAAATCCCGTTGATTGAAAGGAATTTGGTATACTTTCTTTTGTACATGATATATGCTTAAGAATTTGCCACCACTTGAATACAAGCCTTCATTACTACCCATCTGGAACACTATCACTAGCCTGGTACAGACCTAACATGATGCCATGACTCTCAGGTATTTCCATGCCATCCTCCTGCACTCTGGCCTCTCTTACCTCAAATTGTAAGCTTTGACAATAACTAGTCTAGCTTAGACATGCCATGTTGCTACTACTGCTTACTGCCCTCTTCCTGCTATGTCAGAGGGCATTCTTTTCCCAACCCCTTTTACTTTTTTACCTGTAGCTCCAAGAGTAGTCATCAAAATGGTATCATTCATGATACCATTCCTGGAAAGCACCTATCCATCAGTTGTCCTATGATTCCACTTACCCTCTATACCTGCCCTCAATACTTAATAATTACTTTTTCCATTATTCATTCATTCAGAGTCTTCCCACCTTCACTCTCTTCTCACTCCAATATCCCCCTGCATACCACTGACCGAATAATCTTTCTTATGTGTGAATCTAGGTATATTCCTCTACCAAAAATATCTTCAGTGTCTCTCTATTGCCAGATAAAATTCAAATTTCTTTGCCTGGCCTCACAATCTGGTGCTACCTTATCTTTATACTCTTGGTTCATATTTCAAATTTCCAGATAATCTACACTCTAAACAAACTGTTATGTTGTCTGCCTTCTGAATATGCCTTTCACTTTTCACCCTGTGCATTTCGTTAAGCTATCCCTAAGTAAAGCCCCAAGATATTTTCAAGTTCTTAAAACCTGTCTGGGGCCATTAGCTAATCAAAACCATTGCTCATGAGCCAAGGAAGCAGTGTACAGTAGAAAGAACGTGGAATTTGGGGCCAGAGCATCTGGATTTGAATCCTGGATATACTATTGACTTCCTGTGATGTTGAGTTAATCACTTAAATTCTCTGATCATATCTGTTTCTCAACTGAAAAAGAATTGATATTTTCATTTAATTTTTGGAAGACCTCTTCTGTCATAAGAACTATACCTAAAGAAAAACCATATTAAGAGATTCTCCTTTCTCTGCATCTCCTCCCCTATTGCTCCCAAGTAGACATTGGACTAGATGACCTTTGGGGATCCTTCTAGCTTGAAGCCTACAGCATAATCTATGATTGTAGTTTCCTCTCAGCCTCCCCAAGATTGATCAGAATCCAGTTAGGTGATATAACAGTATTGAAAATGGACATGTCCTTGAAATAGAGTACAAGATAAACCACAAAAGGTGAAATAAGCAGAAAGCAATCTCTCTAGTCATTCCCCCAAATCACATAATCCCACTCTCCAAACCTAAGAATTTGCTCCTATTAATAGTCCCAGACATTGGATGGAGCTGAGTAGTTGCCTGGCTTCCCATCCATTTTTTGCCCTCTTCAATTCTATCACTCAAATCTTCCTACATATTGTTAGCATCTACTCAAGGCACTTTTCACAGCTTTTCCTTTTCTAACCTTGTGTACTGCTAAGTCTATGCATACCATTCTAGGACTACCAGAATCTTCTGGGACAAGAATTCCAAAGTCTCTCATTTCCAATAGGTGAGGACCTTTGGATCCCAAAGCATTGTGGGAACATGAAGGTCATTCAGAGAGGTCAATTATACCAATGCCTGGAATGCCTTCCATTCCTGTCTTTACTTATTGAATTTCTACCTGTCCTTTAAAGGAAAACTCATATACCACTTTCTTTAAGAAGCCCTTCACGACTCCACTTTAAGACTTCATATCAGATTTTATTTTGTGCTTCTTGACCATAAAACGTAATATTGTATCTCATTTTCATTTTAGAGAGTAATTTCTAGGAAAGAAGGGATCATGCTATGCCTAAACTTTGTACCTTCCAGCTCTCTGCATGTAATAGGCAGTTAATAAATTTTGGTTGAATGACTATTCTGACTTTCCTAGAAGTCTTATCAGACCACTTTCTAGGTGATAGACATTGTTTTTCAACAATTTTCCTCATGAGACTGGAGATACCATTCTTATTCAAATGGAATTGTGTAAATATATAAGTGTAGCCTTTCATAAAATTTTTAGTCTGTGTTGTATAAATGGAATCAAATAGGTTTTAAACTCATACTATGGCTCCCAACTTATTTTCATCTCCCCTTTTATGTTATCCTTACTTCCTTCTTAGGAAGATCAACTTTGATGTTTCATTGAAGTCTTGAGATGGCCCTGGAATCCTAAAGGATGAGCTCTGTACTATCAGACAAACACAGGTGTAGAAATGGGGACTCCTCTATCTTTTCTCCAAAGACAATACTAGTTAAGCACCTTTATCAGGTGATGGCGGGATGAATTTTTCAGCCCTAACTCATGAAACCCATATATTAAAGTGGAGCTGAATTATGATCTACATTAATGAAGGGATTACTCAATAAGTGAACTTGAGGTATTATAGTGTCATTAGTTTATTTGCCAGATTTAATCTGTGACCCTCTTGGTTGAAAAAAAAAACCATCCTGGTCTCCAAATAGTTATTATTCCCATTCCACTGAATATGAATGCAATGTCTGTTTAACGGGAAAAGATTCATCTTCTGGCTCAGTCTCATTCACATCTGAGGGGGAGAAATGGATGGTTCTCACTTAAGAGTGAAGAAATGAATGAATGGATTGGCTGGGTAGAGTTGATACAGTCAATAGGCCTTTATTCAGCTCTTGCTGTGTGCCAGGCACTGTGCTAAGTGCTGGACCAGTAGGAGACAGGTGTTGCCCATCTTTCCACAGCACATTTCTTGACGGGATGGGAGCTTCTTCAATTAAAACATGATGAGGACAGCTGGCCAGCAGCTAGCACTGGCAAGAGGACAAGAATGTCAATAAAGGGATCAGAACTAAACTTACAGGCACAGCTGTTTCTCATGAAGAATCTGGTACTGCAGCCTTACACACAGGGGCCTCAGCTTTTCCATTCCACTCAAGCTTTTCTGTAGCATCTTTCAAGTTGAGAATAAAATGAGAACCTCACCCACATTGTTAAAAATGCCATACAGTGCGGTCAAGCTTCACAGAAGTCCTGGTAAAGTCGTTAAATCCCAATGACTTGTCCCGCGTCCCATGAGTCACTGAGAAAGCTGGAAAAGGTTCCATGACGCGTCACACTGGCTTGTCTTATTTTACCAGTAGACCACATTCACATGGAGATGGAAGACACACTGTTCCAGGATTCAAAACTCAAAACAGAGTGTGAAGAATAACAGAAAAGTCTGTTACAGTAACTTCTGAATGAGAATACAATTTGTTCCTCTAGGAGGCAAGGTGGCATGGTGCATAGAGAGCTTGGTACCTACCTTGGATAGCCACTTAATCTTTCTGAGTTTCAACACTTTCTTCTTTCTTGGGTCTCAGTTTACTCATCTGTAAAGCTGCAGTGCTCCCTTAATTGCACCACCACATCCCTAGGCGAAACATTTAGATGAGGAGGGTTATGTTAGGAGAAGGAGCCAGAACAATCGTGCACTCACCCTGGAGCCAGGAGCCCTGGATTCAAATACTGCCTGAAATACTTATTATGATCATGGGTAAATAACAACCTCCAGAGCCTCAGTTTCTTGATGGGTAAAATGAAGATAATACCTTCACTGGGTAGTACAATTTAAAAGAAAATAGAATTTTTTAAAAGTGCTTTGTAAACCTTAGAGTGTTATATAAACATGTTATAGTTAAGAAAATTTTGAGGGCGTTGTCTATTTTCTGGCTTTGCTTATCATCATTGCCAAGATTTGAGTATCTTTGTTTTGAAAAGAATTCCAAGGTTGTGTTTTTTTTTTTTTTAATTAGGCTCAAATTTTTCAAGATATCTTCCAAAAGATTGAGAATTTGGATATAAATATAAAACTCGTGGAAAGAGACTGAGTTAGGAGATGATGCCTAGTCACATGTGTCAACTTGATTAAGTCACTTTCATTTATAAAGTAATCATATTCAGACTAGGTGTTCCCTAAGATCTCTCTCATGTCTTAAGTACTAGGGATACAAAAAATACTATTTCCAAAGCACCCCAGCAGTTTACTTAAGGAATCAACCAGCAGAGGGCAGTATGAGCATTTAAAGTTTATAAAAAAGATAAACTGCTTAACTGCTAAATAAATATTCGCCATTTGGGGTTCAGTATATTACGCTATAAAAGAAAAGATGATCTTTTCAAAGAAATAAGTATGGGGAACAGAGAAAGTTGATGAAATCAACCTTGATACATAAAAGCAACTAGACCATCATCTCTGAAAAGAAATTAACTGATTGATTTCTGTATTTGTTTAAATTGTGGAATATTTACTGAACTCTTTTCTTGTAAGAACTTTACCCTTTCTTTGCCCAGAATTAAGAAAACATATGAGAAGGAAAACCTCCTCTTTCCATATCTTCACCTCCTCTCTGCCCCAGGTCCTATCAGTGGCACGAAGTCCAGAATTTCCTGTCTAGTATCTCTGAATGCTAGCTAGCCCTGCAGGAATTAAGCTTTCTGGTTCCTCTCACCAATTTTAGAGCAATTTTAGTCAAGCACTTCAGGAAAAAGAGTTTTGTATTTGCTGAGGAGAATGATATTGCTGACCCATACAGAGGAACTGAGGCTTAATTAATGAATGTAAGATCTTTAGTGCTGTTGGATTAGTTCAAAACACTACTAAGAAAGCGATTCTCTATTGTTTGCCAATTGCTGGTGAAGAAAGTATTCCACTTGGCTGAACTTAAATCAGAGAGATTAAACCCTAATTAAGATTTTTCAGGTTGAATTTAGCTAGAAACTAATTTTAATTTGAGTTGCCATTGAACTAAATGCTGCCTTTGAAGGATATCTATGAATGTGGTTCCATAGATTACATGATATCAGAGATCCCTCCTAGCTCTAAATTCTGTCATCTTTTTTTTTGTGTGTGTGTGTGTGTGAAGTTATTGTTTTTGCTTCTTACCTCCATATGAAGTCTCTACAACGTTTCTAGTCTGAATTGGTTGTGTCCATGTAGAGCCTCTTTTTCTTTTTTCCTTTAGGGGTATGTAGCAGCAAGCACCCTAGCATACCCAGAGTGGCTGCCAACACAGGTTCTTAGATCTGCTTCTCCAAAGGAAAGCAACTCAAAATGGATTATCAATCTTACTTTAATCAAACAACATATACAGAATAAAAACAGAAGTTACAAGCAGACAGAGAAACAGATCAACAGACAGAGCTTCCCACTGTCTGACATTTACATCCATACCTAGTCAGTTACCAGAGAGGGAAGCACCAACATCTGGGTTTTCAAAGTGGGGGGTGGGGGCTCAACGGCTGCCCAGAGTCTCATCTGGCCATATCACACAACTCTTCCCAAAGTGAGCCCCAAAGCAAAACTTCACATCAGGGTATATATAGCCTTCTTCTGGGTCAGAGACCATCACAGCCCTCTTGACCCACTGCCCAATCACCAAGTAACAAAGTGTGGGTGTTCCTGAAGAACAAGCCTCCCACCACAGACTCCAGATGACCACATTCAGCCCATTAGGGGACAGAGCATACTCTCAAATCAGGGAAGGCTCTCACCTATCAAAGGGCAAGGAGCAGGGAAGATCTTCAGATTTCCATTCCCATAACAGGGTAAGAGTGAGGTTTGTCATCTTTCTATTTTAATATATGGCTAAATGTTCAATGATGGCATATCCAATAATTTGGTGTGCATTTATATTTGGGAATAGCCTTTGAGATAAAAACTATGAATACAAGTCTAGAGGAAGGGGCAAAAACTCTTCTTGTACATTCTCCTAGATTCAGTATTTTGCCTTGTTTGTACAACCACAAGCCAAGGGCCACAGGCTTAAAATCTTTCAGTGAAGGACAGTGAGGAGATCCTGGCGACTGGAGCTCAACCAAAGCATGGGAAAAAGAATGGCCTTTGAACTAGAACACCAAAGTGTAAGAGTGTAATTTACAACAGCCCTAACCAAGCATTCGTCTTCTTAAGATCCTGGCCCAAGCTCATAGAATCATTGTAAGAGTCATCCACTCTAACCAGCTGCATTATACAGATGAAGAAACTGAGAGGTTCTCAAGGTCAGATAAGTAGTAAGGGGCAAGGAAAAGTTAATGTAGGCAAGTTCATCTCCATACCCACAAAAGAAGAAAAACTAGTAATATCAAATATAAAATCTTTTGTTTAAGAAAATGGTCTTACTTTAACAATCATAAGGCATGTACTTCATTCATTTAGTCTTTTTCTCCTATTATTCTTTCTCCATATAACTGCCAAATCAATATTTGCAAGCAAAGCTCTGACTATGTTATTTCTCTAGTCAAAAATCTTCAGGGACTCAGCTACCTCTAGGATAAAGTTTTGTTACTATTCTGTCATGTCCAATTCTGCATGACCCCATTTGGGATTTTCTTGGCAAAGATACTGGAGTGGTTTGTGATTTTCTTCTCCAGTTAACTTTACAAATGAGGAAACTGAGGCAAACAAGGTTAAGTGACTTGGTCACACAGCTAATAAATGTCTGAGGCCAGAATTGAACTCAGGACTTTCTGACTCCAGGTCTGGTGCTCTATCCACCTCACACTTAAGCTGGCATTAAAAACCCTCTACAATCTGGTGTCCATTCTCCTTGTTGGATTTCTTTTATTTCACCTGGTTCACTCTGTCCACATTGGCCTACAACTTGTTCTCCAAACTTGACCTCCATCTCCCATGTCTCTGCTTCTGTGCATGCTTTCTCCCATGCCTGAAATGTACTCCTTCCTTATCTATTTTTTTTTCAAAACCCTAGCTTCTTTTAAGGCCAGTTCAGGTGCTGTTTCCTCCTTGAAGCCTTCCCTCATTCCCTCCAGTTATTACTGCTCCTTTCTTTCTCAAATTATCTGGTATTCTCTTAGCTGTTGTACATGTTGTCATCCCCAATAGAATGTATGGTCCTCAAATGCAAAGATTGTCCCCTTGTCACTGTATCCCCAGAACCTAACATAATATCTTGTATATTGCAGACAGATCATAAATGTTTGTTGTTTCTTCAATTCATTCATCATTCAACAGATGTTTATTTTAAGCCTACCAGAATTTCTTTTAGATGCCTGCTCTTGTAGAAATAACATTTTGTTCTGTGGGTTTGTAAACTCATGCACATTAGCATGACTGATTTAATCCATCCCCAGCAAACAAACTGTATAGATGACTAATAGTGCCATCATCTTTCTGCCTCATTAAAATGGTTCTTGTGGGTAGATTTTTTTTTCTATTACATCATCAGGTTATATACTTACAACAGAAAAGAACCTTAGAAGCCATCCAAGCCCCTCATTTTACAGATGAGGAATCCATGACCCTGGGGAAGCTAAGTGATTTGACCAAGATCCCATACAGAGTAAATAGCAATGTTAGGACATGATCTCCTCTGACACCAGAGCCACTCTGCTACTTTTGATTACAGAGGCATTTTTTAAACCTAAAAAACAAACAAACAAAAACCATCCAGACCCCCAAAGATTCAAATTTTTATTTTACTAAGTATAAAAAAACAACAAAGGCCTTTTATAATGTTTTTCCCGATTTCTGGTAAAGAAACCAAATTCATAGTTGTATGATTAGTGGAATACTGGACTAGAAACAGAGCTGCAGAAAGGGAAAAAATCCTATATAAAACAAAAGTCACTGCATCCTTTCTGCTTTTATTCTCAATGATGTCCTCATAATTAAAAAAAATGAAAAGATTTTTTTTTAAAGAAACAGGAAGTGTTAAGGTGATGACCAGCTGGTCTTTTTCTGAAACAGAAGAATTAATAGAATTGAACTGTAGTGGGAGAGATGTCGGGGGAAAATATTCTGACAATGAAAACTGTTGAAGACTGGAATGTGTTAAGGAGGGAAGTTGTAGAATTTTCTCATCTTCTTTAAAATTAGGACTGATCCTCATCTGTCTGGAATAGTTTGTCTTGTCCTGACTTTCGAATGTTCCTTTTATTCCTTGAATTTTTATGATTCTCTGAGCCCATGAAGGTCATTTTAATTTAAGGAAGCTCCAGTTCTGAGGAGTGTGGGAGTTCTGTTGTAAGGGGTAGAGTGGGTTCCATAGCACTAAAAAAATCACTCAAAGTTTTTGGCCCAGGAATGTAGAAGGCTGCTCCATCAAGGAGAATAGTGAAAGGAGGAAACAAATTACAGAATCTATTAAGACCTTTCTTCCCAGTGCTCCTTCAGAATACTAGCACTCATCACAGTGCCTAGCATATAGGAAGCACTTAATAAATGTTTATTATCTTAAAATCTGAGAGGGTACACAGAACATTTGCTACTTTTCCAAGCCACTTGTGACTAACAGAAACTTCTCTGCCACATTGATCGAGTTGTCCAACCACTGAGGAAAAGAAAGAGAAAGAGAGAGGGAGAAAGGAAAGGGTGGGGGAGGGGGGAAAGGGAGAGAGAGGGAGGAAGAGGAAAGGAGAAAGGAGAGAGGGAGAGGAAGGGAAGGAAGGAGGGGAGACAGTGTGTGTGTGTGTGTGTGTGTGTGTGTGTGTGTGTGGTGTGTGTGTGTAGCTTCATTGATTTCCTTTATCATGAGAGCCAGATTACCACCCTTATGTGGTTATTGCTCTTGGTGGTGGTAGCGGTCTTTCATTCTTGAACAGAACCAATGACATTATGAGGGTGATGTTTTGACTTATGCATGAAACAGATTTAAGTGAGGTAAAGTCATCAGCCTCACTCTCTCCCCAAGAGTCATCGAATGTATGACTGGAGGTGGGTAGTGGATAAGTGAACCAACTAATTAAGAAATCACTTCCTTTGGTGGTGTAATGTGTTCTTCAGTCTTTCCTCCCAATATCTCCCACACTCCTGCCATACACATTTGCCTTTTAAAATTATGTTTTATTCAGGCTGATAATGAAATTAGTGAGTTTTTTCCTCCCTGAGTGTATTGGCTAGGTGGTGAGTGAGATGGCACAGAAATGTATTCATCTTAGTGAGAAGGTGATACAAGATCAAAACTATGTCATGGACAATTCATCAAGTATGGGGGTGGATTATATGTGGCTAAATTCAAGAAGAATTTATTAAGCATTTATGGGAGGCGGTGTAGTATAAATAAGAGAGCTGGCCCTTCAGTCAGAGGATCTCTGGGTTCTACCTGTGTGACCTTGGGCAAATCCCTTAACCTCCATGGACTTCAGTTTCTTCATCTATAAAAATGGGAGTTTAGACAAAAATTGTTTCTTAGGGTCCTTCTAGTTCTAAATCTATGACGCTATTATTTGCAAGGTGAAAGGTACCAATGGAGTAAAAGGATAGAGGGCTGGACTTAGCTCTGTAGGAGCTGGGTTTGAATCCTGTTTCTGATCTATATTAACAATGTGACCTTAGGCTAGTCATTCGGTCTCCTAGTGCCCCAGGTATCTCCTTTAGACTTTAATTATAGGCAAGTTGCTGATCTGTACTGGGTAGACAGAGTTCCCCTACACTGTTATAATCACACACCCAGAATCCCCCCTGCAAGACATTTCCAGGCCTGGAGATACAAATATAGTCATGACACAGTCATCATTTTAAAATGATTACACATAAATAATCAACATAGAAAGAATACAATAAGTGTAAAGAAGGGATCTAGGGAAACCTTTTGTGAGAAATTCGAAGAGGAAAGGATAACAACCCATTGATCTTAGCTCTAAGGTCAAAAGGCATAGTATCCATAAGAGGAGTATTATAATCCTAAAATGTTTTGTCCTTGTTCGATTCTGGATACCACATGTTAGAAAGAATATTGTCAAACTAGGGAGGACCATGAGAATATTGTGGGACTGTGACATTTGAGGGATGGTTAAAGGAACAGATCCTCATTAGCATGGGAAAGAAATGACTTGGGGGAGGGGAGCTGTGGATGTGGCTGCTGTCTTCAAGTATTTGGGACACTGCCAGTGTGGAGAAGAGAATAGGCTTAGTTTGTCTGGCCCAGAGGGCAGAAGTTGGAGCAATGGAGAGAAGTTATGGAAAGGCAGATTTAGGCTTGAGACAAAGGAAAATTTCCTAATAAGTAGAACTGTACAATGCTGCAAAAGATGGCCTCGGAAGATTGGGTGGGTGAAAATTTGTTGGGTCTATTATAGTGGGGATTCCTATTCAGCTATGAGTTAAATTGATTAGCATCTGAAGTCTAGTTCTAAGATGCTATGACTTTTACTTGAAAGGGGGTGGGAAGAAGTCAACAAAGTCTTTTTGAGTAGTTAGTGCTTTGGCTGAGCTTTGAATAAAGGGAAGTACTTCAAAATATAGAGTTGGTTAGAGTAGGGAGAGTTCATTTTAGGGCATGGTGTGGAAAAAAGTGAACACAGTTATAGAGATGAGAGAAGACAGAATAAAGAATGGAAGTGGAAATCTAGTCCAATTTGACCAGAATGTAGAAGATGTGAAAGGGAATTGTATGAGATAAAGTCTAACAGTTAGGTTGGAACCAACTTGGGAGGGCCCTGAATGCCAGAGTTAGACATTTGTTGGAATTGGACATACATTCATTTTTCTACCGTACATAAAACATTAAACTGGAAACACTAAAAAGTCTAATAATGAGAGGAATAGTTAAAGCAAAGAATAGAGGCTTAAAGAGAAGCACACAGGGTAGGGAGAAGCATTCAAGATTCCTCCTGGGTGTAGTTCTATTGTCTCAGAAGGTCTTGGCATCAGAAAATCATTTACATGGTGTGATTTGAAGAAAATAGCTGTCGGTTCCAAAATGTACATTCTCCAGGCCTACCACAGAGAATTGGTTTGGTAAAGTTGAAAAGCATAAGGCTAGTTTATAATCTTGACTCTCTTTCTTCCTAGATCATGCAACCTTGGTGAGGTCACTTTACTTCCCTCAGACTCTTTCTCCATTTATAAAATGATGATTAGAAGAGCTACAAGGTCACATCAGATGCAAAAAAGGTCACCAAAAATTTGGTGGGATTGAGAGCATGGGAGGGATGCCATGGTGGGATAAGGGACACTGGGCCCTCAGGAAAGGAGAAGGAAGAACAAAAAGGTAGAGATGCATTGAATATAAATCCTCTCCTGCTTCACAATTTTGCCAAGAACAGACTTCATTCTCAGTCCAAGTGTCTGTGATCCCTCCTCTTCCCCCTGACTCTCTTGACGTTCTCCTGGGTGCCATGTCATCATTAGATTAAAGCATGCTGTAAACACACCCGTAGGCTCTCCTCCTGGGGGCACTCCTGAGGATCTTCCAGGGAGAATAATGATTAACGTCAGATCCAAATCAGAACCACAGAAAGTTCTAGGGAACTGTTGTGTGAGATGAGCCAAAAGGGAGCCTCCCTCTGGACAAGCTACCAGACATATGTTGTCTTTTGTCCTCTCCCACTTTGTTGTGAGCCAATTCCCTATTCCTTTGTAGCATACTTCCCATTCCATTACAGCTGATGGGGATTTTGCCTATATAAGGAGCATGAGACTAGGTCTCATGTTCTTTTTCACCCTTTCCATCCTTCCTACTTGCTGACCACAAGTTTTGTGGCTTCATTTGAAAAATAACACAAAGTGTTACATTCCCCAAAGTTTGCCATGACACAGTCACTCTGTGCTCTCCTCTCTTGACATTAGTACCAAAGGAGAACAAGAATGTAAACATCTGTTTTTTATAAGTCCATTCCAGACTTATAACTTGATTAGTATAGGGGAATATTTTGACATGATTAATTTTCCAGTCACAACATCATGATGGTTTTGTGTCCTTTTATTGCCTCTTTATAAAGGATACAAAGCAAGAAAAATAATATTCTAACTTGATTTTCGTCTGTTTTTCAGTTTCTTAACTGTGCCAAATGTCTCTACTATAGTTGGTTCATGAATACACTATTTTTAATGCAATTAAAAGCAGCAAATTTCCCTGTAGGAATGTGTGTTACAAGAGACATAAAATTAACTTAAGTCTAAGTTTGTGACTAATCACTGTCTCTGGGAGAAAATTAGAATCTGAAGTGCAAGGGTGTTACATTGTGCCTTGAAATCAATGATTTGCCATAAGGCAACATCTTGTCTCAAAACCTGCTTTCTTTCTTTAAATTATTGTCCTCCTCATCCTTCAAATTCCATTCAAATCATATTAATTTAATAAGTGTTTATTAATTTCTTAACATATGTAGGGAAGAAAGGTAGCATGGTATATTTCATAGCCCATCAGCCTTGGAGTCAGGAGATCTGGGTTCAAGTCTTATCACATTCACCTACCAACTTTGTGAGTATGAATAAATCAATTAACTTTCACTGTCCCAGAAAATTCTTTTAAGATTTTAAATTGCACATAAGTTGCTGATTTTCATGGATAAAGGGAGTTTCCTCAGAGGTATGGATCTCTCTCTCAACCCCAGATTTGTTAAAGTCACTAGTCTAGGCTGGAGATGAAAAACAACTGAATCCCTACCCTCCGGGCATTCACTGTCTATTGCCATCTTTGGCATTCTGGTATAGTTGAAAGAATAAAAGAACCTGGATTTAAGGCCTAGACATCTTATTCTATATGACATTGGGCAAATCTTTTAATTTCCATAAGTCCAAGTTTCTTCATCTCTAAGATGAAGATTTTTGGCCAGAAGATCTCTAAAATCTCTTCCCATTTTAAATTCTATGCTCCCTATCAATATAATTGCATTAAGAAAACATTTTACTGAGTTGGGGAGGTTATTATAGAACTAACATGGTAACATCATTATAGAATGTTTATCTATTAGATGTCTCAATTTTCCCTAGATAGGCCATAGAGCTTCAGAGTAGAACACTGTAATAAAGATTCCATGTCTACTCTGACTGATGGTATATTTTAACATTATATATACTTAAGGATCTAGTCTATTTAAGAGAGTATTTAGAGAGTAGATTTGGTGATAGTGAATCACTAATAATATTGATATGTTACATATTAATAATAGCTAGCATTTATATAGTGCCTCAGAGTTTGCAAAGCACTTTATAATTATCATATTTTATCCTTACCATAACTTCAGGAGGTAGGTGCTATTAATATCTTCATTTTACACTTCAGGAAACTGAGGCAGCTGGCGGGGTAAGTGCCCAGAGTGATGCAACTAGTAAGAGAAACTGGATTTGAACTCAAGTCTTCCTTGACCCCAGGTCCAATTTTCAGTCCATTGTAACACCTAGCTATTACTTAATATTATACTATATAATGTCAGAGAAAGATAGAGGATCCTTTAGAATAAGAGAGATCATAGGGAGGTAGCTACTGAAAGTCAGCTCTAGGTCAGCTAAATCCATGCTCTCCCTTTTTTTCATTCAATCATTTATTCATTCAATTGATTAAAACATTTATTAAATAGCTATGACACCCTGTACTGGATTCTGAGAAAAGGAGATGTAGGTTCCTGCCTTTCTGCAGCTTACAATATTATGTAAGTACATTATAGAGGTAATGACAAGGTATTTAGTAAGGCCTGAAGTAGAAATTCGTTATTGACAGGGTGATCTAAGAGGGCTTCATAGAGGGGGCTACATTTGTATTCTACTTTTGCTTTCAACTTTTAAGTGCAAATAGAAATTTAATAAATGCGGAGATATGTCTGGATATTCCAGACATTGAATGAAATTAAATGCATGGTGCAGTGTGTGTTCTGGGACCAGAAATTGGGAAAGTTTAGCTGGAGCATAGTATAGCAGAGAGTGATAGGAAATTAGGCTGAAAAAGGTGGTATAAGATAGTGAAGGGCCTCAAGTGCGAGGAAGAGTAGCCTGAACTTTACTTAGAAGTTAATGAACAGTCTCTGCAGATTTTTGAGACAAACAGTGACATAATGTCATAAGAACATTTAATTTGCTGATCGAATGACTGACTGGGGGAGAGAATGGAGGTAGATAGGAAGGCCTGTTAGAAGGCTAATGTTATAGTCCAGCTAGTTGGCAAGGAGGCCTCAAAGTAGGTTGCAGCGGGGGATAAAGGGGGAGGAGCTGGATGTGTGAGATGTTGAGAAATTGACAGGATATGACAATGGATGGAATACAAAGTTTGAGGGGAAAGAAAGTGCCAAAAGCAATCTCAGTGTTATGAACAATAGGAGACTGAGTCAATGGTGGTGCCACAGACAGAAATTGTGAAATCAGGAGTAGGTTTACCAAGAAGAAAACATGTAGAGTTTGCATGCCACTGGGACATGCCTTCAGGACTACTTGTTGGCTTTTACATATATGAATCTCGATCTCTGAAGAGGAGTAAGTACTGTAGATATAGATTTGGGAGTAATCCACAGTCCTGACCCCTCTTCGGAGATCCAGTTGATGCCATGAAGGTGAAAGAGATTGTTAAGAGAAAGTGTAGAGAGACGGAAGAAAAGAGAGCTAATCACTAACTCTGCAGACCTGTACATTAGGGGACTGGGAAGAAATGAAGAGCCAGCAAAGGAAATAGAAGGAATTGTCAGAGAAGTAGTAGTAAATTCAGGTATGTGGAGCCTCTAAAACCAAGGAAAGAAATGGTATGCAAGAAGGTAGAGGAAGGGGGGAGGAAGGGAAGGAAGAATAAGGAAAGGAAGGGACTGATCAACAGTATCAAGAACAGCAGAAAAGTCAAGTTGGATGAAGACTGAAAAGGGCGTCACTGGATCTGGCAATGATGAGTGTTTTTTGAGAGGGAAGATTCAGTAGAACAATATATTTTGTTCTTAGCTCTTTCTTCCAGTTTGAAAGATAATTCTTAGTATGTGTTTAGGTAATACTTAAATTTTTTTTTTCATATAGTCAATTCCTACTTGAGATGGCCAGGGCCTAGATATCCTGACTACTAACAACAACATTACTATTTCTATGATTCGACCTCAGAAACTTAACACACACACACACACACACACACACACACACAAACTAGCTGTGTGACCTTGGGCAAGTTACTTAACCCCAATTGCCCTCCAAAAAGCAAAAAAAAAAAAAAGAGGTGAGGATATAGGTGACAACAAGATAGGAAGAATGTGAATTAGAGTTTGTTTTCAGACTTGTATGAGGACAATTCCCTTAGTTTAAATACCAATTGTCCCGATGTTCTTTCTATCAAAATCTGCTCTCAAGAAAGAATCTGAAACTCATATATGCTTAAATGTAAACGATTGGTTTCCATTTATGGGAACAGCCTCTCACAGGGTGTTTCAGCATTTAACAGCTATATACATTTGTTAAGGGTCTACTGTGTTAAGAACTCTGCCTTAGGTCTAGATTTGCAAAAGGTTTGAAGTTAAGAAACTCTTACAGCAGAATTTTTTTGACCATCAGGGATATGGCTTTAGATATTCTTCTAAGTAGAAGTGGGCCTTTTGGGTGCCCTCAATCACACAATTTAGCAATCAATTCAGGAAGACCAGGGAAGATAGGTAGGGAGTAAACTCTCAGGACTGATAGGCACTCCATCTATTTTTCCTCCTGTTCTAAACAAATTACTGCTACTTTGGCAACCATAAAAGTAATCCTGAGATTGGTGACACACTAATAATCATTCGAGTAGGGTGATGAAATCATACAAGAATGCTTGCTTCAGACATATGCCCCTTCAGTGGTCTGTCTTACATACAACTCACTCTCTCTCTCTGTCTCTCTCCCCCTCCCACACCCACACCCCCCCACCCCGCCCCTTAGTTCTTAGCATCATGACACCTGGCTTCTTGAAAATTCTAGAATAACCCCTACCCAGGTAAACAAAGGAGTTAGTAACTTAAAAAAAAAAACTCTAGATGCTACTCTGGAAGAAATTAGATTATCACTGTTTTTTTTTTCCATGTCTATCTTCACTCTGTCCTGCTCCCCAGATCCCCACACACATATATACCTTCCCATTCCCCAGCATTTCATGCCTTTTGTAGTTCCACTGAGTGACATACAGTAGAAATACCACAAAAGCAGAATGGCTGACCTTGGAGAAAAGATATTTAGCATAAAATCAAAGGCTTTAAAAAAAAGTTCTTTCCAAACATATGGTCCAGTGCCCTCTCTGTACAGTAGTAGAGATTCCTGTTCTTAAATTCACTTTGGAGCACTACATACTCCTACCTCAGGGGGAAAAAAATTTAAGCAACAGAAATCCTAAGCTTTTCCCTCAGCTTTGCCCACCCTCTTACCTCTGTTAGTAATAATATAATGTGTGTAATAATAACAGAGAAACTTTGTAATGTTTTCCAAGGGACTAAGTTTCCTTAAAGTTATTGGCAAGAGAATGATGGGGGGGGGGGGTTTACAGGGAATACCATTTTCTCGACCTTTGGCTGCGACTTTAAAAAGGGCTGTTCTATACGGGGAGAGTGGGAGATTTAAAATGAGGGATGTCCCAGTTAAGCTTTACAGTAAATATTCTCCCCAGTTCTTTTCCCCTGAAAGGCTTGAATGTTCTCAGAAAATAGAAATCATGGTAGTTGAGCTTTCCAAAGTCATCCTCCATTGCTTTCCTTGAACTTCAGGGTTCTGCCACATTTCTTTATCCTCTCATCATGCTTAGCTCTCTTCCTCTGGCCCTCTGCCCTCAAGTTTTCAGCTTCCACCCTCTCACTCCCTTTTGACTACAATCAGCAAACGTATCCTGTTCTTGCTGCTCTTCATCCCAGCCCTTGCTGCCTTCCCCCTTTCCTCCAACAGTCTTTCTTTTTATTCAGGCCTTTCTCTCATCGCTTTACCACACAGCCTTGTAGCCTTCGTGGAGCTCAAAGATCAAAGAACAGAAGTGTGGCAGCTGCCCAGCTGGGACCTTTCCTGAAGTGGGGAGTCTCGTCAGCTCCCCCTCCTGGTTGGGTCGGGTGGCACTGGGAGCTTGGGGACGGTCCTAGGAGGCTGTACTGCCTGCGTTCCTTGGCTCCTGGAGAGAGTTGTGAAATAGGTGTTTGAGACAGTTTTGTGCACATCAGAGAAACTTTCCTTTGTGTTATGTCCCTCGGATTTGGGTTTTTGCCACACATTCTTAGAAGCCATTGTTTACGCTGGTATTTTTGCAGGTTAGGCACGCTGCGTTTTAGAGGGAGCTCCCCAGAAGAGTGAGGGCTCCTCTGGTACTGAACTGACCCTAAAATCAGTTTAAAGAAGTCAGCCTAAAAGAGGGGCCTCCAAAGCCAAGGAGGAAGGGGGGGGGAGGGAGAGGAATACAGTTGACCAATCAGAAGTAGAGGCTGAGCCATGATCCCCCTCCTTGATTCTGAAGTGCAGCAGTGGAAAGTTGGGAGCCTCAGCCTCTGGCCAAAGCCTCTCAGAACCTCAGAAGCTGCAGCAGCAGCGGCAGCGGCAGCGGCAGCGGCAGCAGCAGAGCGGACTCGGGACTCCCGCCAAAGGCTTCAGGAGCGAGCAGCTCACAGCAGCATGCAGGGGGCATAGATGGGGCTCTCCCCCCTCACTCCTTGAGGCGCTGCCAAAGACTTAGCGGGAGAGAGTCAGGAACTACCTTCAAACAAAAACTGCAGCATCTTTACCCTTGCCAAGCCCCACCAGGGATTGAGGCTTTCGGGCTTACACCAATTTGAGCCTCAGCTCCAAACTATTACCCCCCCCCCCCGCCTCTCCGCCCCCCCACCCCCCCACCCCCCCACCCTGGTTCAAAGAGATTTAAAAGATCTAATGAATTACCCTGAGAGGAAGCTTTCTGTTGGTTATTGAGGAGGACTAAGCACATCCCTTAGGCACTCGGAAAAAAAAAAAATGATTTCCTGGGAAATCATCCCCGGCTGGGGAGTGGGAGTCCGCTCCGTTCTCTTGTTGGCTCTACTTTCTTCTTCCCTAGCTCAGGATAGCAGCCCAGGGAAGGAGCCTGGTGGCGCTGAGGAGATCCCGGAGGGGGCATCCACCTTGGCTTTTGTTTTCGATGTCACCGGCTCCATGTACGATGATTTAGTTCAAGTTATTGAAGGGGCCTCCAAAATCTTGGAGACGTCTTTGAAGAGACCCAAGAGACCACTCTTCAACTTTGCTTTGGTGCCTTTCCATGATCCAGGTAAGGAAAAGAAAAAACAAAACCAAACCAAACCATAAGTGATTTTTCTGCTATTTATTATACTCCCAGGACCAGTCTTCCTTGTAAGGGTTTCAAACGTGCGAGATGTTCCAGCAATATTTTAAAGGGGCTTCTGAGTAAGTGCAAAACAGACAATTGTTCTCTAGTTTAAGATTGTCTCTTACTCGTCTTCTGGGCACTAGCTATGGGGGATGGGGTTGGGGGAAGGAACCTGTATACCTGTATCATGCCCTCCTCAACTCTGGAAACATGAACTTGCCTCAGGTACTTTAAGGCAATTGTGTTTCAAGGTTAATGGCTTTTAGATACATTTTTTAGATTTCTATGTTTAATTATGTAGTCAGTTGCTGACAAAGACATCCAGTTGCTTTGCTGTTAGCCAGCGACCAGGTTGAGGGCATGGACTCTCTCCTATAAAGGACAGCCCCTCTTAGGAGAGAGAGAAAAGCTGGTGTGTGAAACAAGAAAAACTTTCAATTAATATTGGCATGTGCAATTAGTGAACAGGAAATAGATGAAGTAAATTTAAGTCTGTATTTTCCTCATCCTCTAGGCCAGTGCCACACACACAGTAGGAGTTTAATAAATAAATTTTTGTTGCCTTAAGCTGAATCTATTCACATTTGTATTCATTTACCATTAATTATCTCTGCTTATGGGGATAGACAAAATGCCTGTATCTTTTTATCATTCTTGTAGAGGTGTGTGTTTAATATGGTATGTCTGTACTTTAAGAGTGCTTGAACAAAAATATATTTATGTTTGCCCTCTGGCCACGAATTTCATCGGCTTCATTGTAATATGATTCTCTTTACTTTTCAGTTTCTCTCTTAAGAAGTGGCACCTCTCTGTGAGGCTCCTGGGAGCTCTTATTATCCATGCTTAAGGCAGCTTTTCCTTTTGAGCCTTGTCTACCTGAGTTTCATTAATACACATTACCACTAATTTTAAGAAATAAAATATTGGCTCTTTAGAATCTTTCTTTCTTGCCGTCCCACATTTTTCTTGCTTTACTTTTTTCCCCCCCTCTCTGTTACTGATAGAATCTTACACTCAGGAATCTTACACACAGGACCTTAGAAATCTAAATTTTGTACTTGTTTCTTTTATAAATGAGTATAAATTGATGTGATTTGTTTAAAAGTAGCTGACTTCTTAGTTATTTTCAATGAGTTGTCAGCTTTAATACAGTGTACAAGAAGGGATTTATAATGTGGAACGAGACTTTTATGAAATTTTTGTTTTCATTGTTATACAAAAAACACTAATTTGCCTCATCTAACTTGCTATGAGGATTAGTATAACATAGTGGAGAGGGCATTGAACTTGTAGTCAGGAATGCCTAAGTTCAGATTTTTCCTCAGATCATTATTAGCTGTATGCCACTGAACAAGTGACTTGGCTTCTATGTGCCTCAGTTTCCTCATCTGTGAAATGAAAGGGTCAGAATTGTTGGTCTCTATGGTCCCTTTTAGCTCTAAATCTGTGATCCCATAATATAGTTTAGTGGTTTCTGCATTTACAGAAATGATATAGATTCAGATCTGCAAAGACCATTGAGGTTATCTAGCCCAGCCCTCTTATTTTACACATAAAGAAAGTGGGGCCCCAGGGTGGCTAAGTGGCACAGTGAATAGAGCACCTCCCTAGAGTCAGGGGGACCTGAGTTCAAATTCAACCTCAGACACTCAACACTTACTATCCATGTGACCTTGGGCAAGTCACTTAACCCCAATTGCCCTGCCTTCCCCCCTCCAAAAAGCATACAAAAAAGAAAGTGGGGCCCAGAGAGTTAATGACTTGCCCCAGGTATATATTTGTAGGTAGCACCAGAATTTGAACTCAAACCTTTTGAATTCAAATCTAGTCATCTTTTTTCTATAATGTCTAAATCATTGTGACATTCACCCTCAATTCAATTTCTTAATCAGATTATCTTTATTGTTGTTCAGTCATGTCCAACTCTTCATTATTCCATTTGGAGTTTTTTTGGGAAAGATACTGGAATGGTTTGTCATTTCCTTCTTCAGCTTATTTTACAGATGAGGAAACTGAGGCAATTCGGGTTAAGTGATGTGCCCAGGGTCACACGGTTAGTAAGTATCTGAGGCCAGATTTAAATTCAGGAAGATGAGTCTTCCTGACTCCAGGTCAAGTACTCTCTCTATTGCATTACCTACCTGCTCCCTCTACCACCTCAGTTTCATTCTTTGTAAGTACGATCTCTCTCGTGCATTAGAGTACCCTGATCTATTAGATGTCATGATCCTAAATCTGAAATGTTTCACTTGACAAGGTGCAAAGATTTTGTTATTTTTAGTATCCCTTTGACAAAGAAGAACTTTATTTTTCTTTGAGAATAACCAGTTCCTATAAATAATTTAAAAAAGACTATTCAAACGTTTTGACTTTTAACTTTGTTGAATTCAACATACAAAGACAACCATATGTGGAAGTTGATCTGTCCTGATCATTTGAAATAATCTTTAAAATATCTGGAACAGAAGCTTTGTGATGAGTATCCTCCAGTTGTTACCAAAGGTTAATTATTGGTTAAACTAATACAATGTTCTTAAATTTTAGCAAATAGGAGATCAACAAATACCCAAAGGAAAAATCTATTCTAAGAAATGTAGAACTAATAAGTGAAAAACACATGGAATAATTAGACTTTAGGATTATAACATCATAGATTTGAAGTCTTGGGCTTTAGAGAGAACTTTCTTCATTTTACAGATGAGGAAACTGAGACCCAGAGAGGCTGTATAAAAGTCACATGGGAAAATACATAGAAGAGCTGGGATTTTTGAGCCTAGGTTCTCTGACTACAATTAAGTTAATATTAGTGAAATGATTAATTCAAACTGATTTTGTCTAAGTGGTCTCTCTTATGAGAGCTCAATTGTCTATAGTTTCTGTCATTTTTTAAAAAGAATAAAATAAGAGCAGATCCTCCTGAACTAAGGCTATATAAGAAATATTCTGAAGTAAAGGGGAAGGAGAAGAAATAAAACTCTCACTAGCTTACATCTCTCTCATTAGCTTACATCAGCTCATTTATTACCTCCATACACATGATTCCAAAGTCTTTATATTGCTAGATCTCATAAAACCAGTTCCCTGATAGACATCTCTGTCTGGATGTCCTTTTAGTACTTCAAATTCAGGATGTCCAAAATGGGAATTGTTTTCCCCCCAAACCCACCTCCTTTCCAAATTTCTCCATCCTTCTCTTCACACAAGTTCACAATCTCTGTCACCTTTGACTCTTTCCTCTCCCTCACCACCATCTTTCAATATGTACTGAGTCACTTGCCAAGTCTTGTAATCTCTAACTGCACAGTATTTCTCATATCTGTCCCTTTTGCTCCACTTAAAAGTCTACCACTCTTGTTCTGGCTGTCATCATCTCTTTTCTAAGTTATCCCAATAGTCTATTAATTGACCATTCTATTTCTAGTCTCTTCCCTCTCAATCCACCCTCCATAGAGCTGCCAAAATAATGTTCCTAAAGTACAAGTCAGACCATGTCTCTCTATTACTCAAGGATATTGAGTAACTCCCCATTGCTCCTAGGAAAAAATTCAAATTTCTTAACTTGACATTTAAAATCCTTAGCAATCTACTCTTTCTGACTTACTTTATATCACTCTTTTTCAGACATTCTCCATTTTAGTGAAACTGCTTTCTTACTGATCAAATGAGATAAACACTTAGCACAGTATGTAGCACATAGTAAGGACTTAAGAAATGCTTGTTCCTCCCCCTTCCTTTGCTGTTTCCCAGGATTCAGCATTCCATTTTCAGCCCCCTGGCCCCAGACCTAGAACTGGTCTTTGCTCACCTTATTTTCTTTCCAGTCTCAGATCAGAGGTCAACTCCTAAATCTTTCCAGATCTTTTTTGCATTCTCTTCCTTCTCAAATTAACTTGTATCGGCCTACCTATATAAATGTGTTCTCTCTCCATTAGAATAGAAAGGTCCCTGAGACTGTTTTTTTTATAAATTTTTTTTATCCCTAGCATCCAGCTCTGGGCTTTAGCAGTTGTAGAGGCTTAAATTCTTATTGAACAAACCAATGAATAAATGAAACATTTTTTCTGCTGTCCATTTTGTCATCAATATTAATGTCTTCACTGTTTATTTATAGTTACAATGAGTTGCATTGCTGCATTTCACAGCTGCCCACAAATGTCCCTGTGACAGACAGGCATTTGTTGTCCTTAATCAGAACACCAATGAAAAATCATGTTAGGGAGAATAGAAAATATATTGTACAATTCATTTAACTTGTCAAAACATCTTCACATCAATTCTCCCTCCTATTTGCTGAAGTGTGATTATAGATGAGATTTTGGGTACCATGTAAAAAAAAACTTTTTCACGTAGGTGGATGCTGTTTTGCTAGTCTTTGGAGTTTAGTGAGAGAATAAAGTGAAACACAGAGATATTGTAGAAGAGGGAGAAGGGAGTGAGGTGCAAATATGCCATTCAGTGCAAGAAATATGTCCACCCTGGGGCTTCCCTGGGAAATGAGGCAGTGTCAGAAGGATATGCAAGGGGAAAAGGGGAAAGTCACAACATCTGTTTGATGTTGACCAAACCAATGATGATATTGACACAATCCCCTTGAACTTGCTAAGAGAATTACCTAATATCTACCTTCCCCAATTCACATTGCTTCTACAGTGTCTACTTGTAATGCTAGGTTCCAGCTGATGACCTATTTCACATTTACATTACCCCTATAAGGGAGATATAGAAGAAGGTAGGAGAGACAGAAGTAAAACATTTTGTCTTGGTTGATTTGCCGGTCTGGAGAAGTAACCCACACATAAAACTCTCTCCTCCCTGCAGCCTACCATTTTGGGGAGAAGTGGATAAGCTATTGTGCCATTCAAATGGCATGAAGCACAGTTTCATGTTACTACTATCTTCATCGTTAAAAGTATCTATGTGGTCAGTATGTTCATAGAATCATAGATTGAGTTCTAGAAGGGACCTTAGAAGCCTTTGATTTCAACTCCATCATATTACATATTTATTTTAGTTGAGATAAAAAGTAACTCACCCATTTACTTGTCTTTTGGCTTTTTGAAGCAGTAGGTTAGACAACACTTACTACTATTGTTTGTCAGAATTGGTTGACCATAAAGACTCCAGCACCACACCACTATTTTTATCGGAACAGCATTCTTGCCAAAGGTGGTTAATTTTGCCATTTGCATTTACTTCATAGTATTTTAGTACAAGATTCACCAATTTTCTCTTATGGTTGTTCTTTTAGAGAATTTTGTAATACTTCTTTCTTTTCTTGTTATCACTTCTGAAGCCTTAGCATAAGATGAAGGGTAGACTCCTTCTGAATATTGTAGTCAGACAGAGACTGTCCATCTTCTGGATACTGGCTGGCAAAAATAATTCTTTGTTAATTGGCAGAAATACCTTCTTTATCTTCTATATTAGCCTTAATAGTATTTGAAATTGTGATCTCAAAAGTAATGGTCTTCCCTGTCCAAGTCTTCATGAAATTCTGTACCATGGCACTGGCTTTCCATTCTCATGGCAGCTCTAAAAAGCAACCCCATCATTTTACAGATGGGGAAACTAGGCACTGAAAGATTAAATTACTTATCCAGGGTCATCTGGGTTCTTGGACTTCAACAAATTAAATGTGGCTGATAAATCTGATCAAGTGAACCAACTAATGTTATACAAAACAGAAAAGTGGAACAGTGGAAAGAATGTTGAATTTGGAGTTGAGATCTGTGTTTAGAGCAGTCTTCTGACATTATCTAGCGGTTTAACTTTGGAAAGTCATTTAATGTCTCTGGGCCTTGCCCTGTTTCTTCTGGAGAAGGAAAGAGTAAAACTAAATTATCCTTAAGCTACTTTGTAGCCCAAATGTTCTTTTGTCTACCTTCAGAACATATTGAAGGTTAAGTCACTGGGATAGCATGGTGAATATTATAGATATGCTAGGAAGACTAATTTGTGTGTGTGTGTGTGTGTGTGTTTGTGTGTGTATATTATGACAAGATGCTTAAACGCTAAGTTTCTTAATTGTGAATGGTATGGCAAGGCTTGATTTATGTTTTAAAAATCTTTCATTGATTTACATATTTATACATATTTATATGCTAATAAAGTCACTGAAAGAACAGTTTTCTGAGTGGCTACAATATCAGCATACCTGAGAGAATTGTTAATTAGTCATCCTATTTGAAAAGAAAATATTATATAATCAGGAATTTTAATTAGAACTTTGCAAGATATTCTTCTCAAATTGAAATATTTTTGATATCTAAGAAATGTGGGAGGCAGAGGTGTTAGAGAGATGGAATCAAAGTTCCATTTCCTTCAAAGCTCAACTCCCTGGCAAAAGAATTTTGATGAGGAGGTTGTCTGCATCTATATTAGATCCAACAGGAAGAAATGGACCAACATAGGAGATGCTTCAGTTGAAGATAATGAACTTTTTGATGTTACTTTACATAATAAATGCATTTTTGAAAAGCTGTATGTAAATAAAATGTTTACTAAATTGAACTTTTAAAGAGGGGCTCAGTATTTAAATGAATCCTCTAGCGAGGCTTGTAAAATGAAGAATTCTTTTAAAAAAAAAACCTCAGTTTTAGCTTGTTTTCAGTTTGAATTTCTCTCTTTCCTAACATCTCATCTTCCACCTATTGAGAAGGCAAGGAAAACAGAACATGTTACAAATTATGTATTTTCTTTTTCTTTCTTTCTTTCTTTCTTTCTTTCTTTCTTTCTTTCTTTCTTTCTTTCTTTCTTTCTTTCTTTCTTTCTTTCTTCCTTCCTTCCTTCCTTCCTTCCTTCCTTGCTTCCTTCCTTGCTTTTTGGAGGGAGGAAGGTAAGGCAATTGGGGTTAAGTGTCTTGCCCAAGGTCCCACAGCTAGTTTTGTGTTAAGTTTCTGAGCCGTGTTTGAACTCAGGTGCTCCTGACTCCAGGGCTAGTGCTCTTTTCACTGCCCGACCTAGCCACTCCACAAATATGTATTTTCAAGGAAAACAAATTCCTGCATTAGCCATGTCCAAAGACAGAATCCTTTTAGAAAGTGATAGCAGCCTTTTTATTTACTTCCTTGTGAATTTGAGTTTTATGTAGTTTATTTTTTCTTATATTATTTCTTGTATTATGGTGTTCAGGTTTTTTTTTTTGTTGTTGTTGTTTGTTTGTTTGATGTGTGTTCTTCTGGGAGACAATTCCTTAAGTTGTATCTGCATATTTTGTCTTCAAGATCATTCATTGTTTTGCCTGAATGGAAATTATGCTTCCTTTTAATATTATTTCTTTTTACTTCTCTTCTTCCAGATTGTCCATTTCTGTGTTTTTGCATTCCTTATCAGTTAATATTCCTTTTGTTTGCTACCATGGAGCTAAATTTTTCTGTTCTGCAAATTATTTCTGCTATACTGTTTTCAAAAATTTTATTTCTCTTTGAAACTACTCAGGAATATCTGCTGTGATTCCATACTTTCTTAGGAATCCACAAGGTCCTCTGCCTCATCATGTGTTGATTCATTTTCCTTTATCTTATGATATTTATTTGTAGATGCCTGAACTCTTTTACCTGATGTAGAGGCCATTTCCCTTCTCTTTTAAAATATCTTTCCTGTACATAGTTTGTTTGCTTATGTTCAAGGCCTTTGAAGTTTTTCCCCTCTAGATGTTGTTGGTAATTTCAATCTTTTTTCTTTGTTTTCCCTTTCTGCTCACTTTCTAACTCCTTCTCAAAGCTTTGTTGGCACTTTCCCTTGAAACCTACCTCTCAAAACTGTCTCAGCTTCCCTCTATGCTGGACAATTCAGTCTGACAGACATGTCTTGCTCCAATTCCCTCTGTTCTTTAATTCTCTGGATGAGCTTTGTTGAGACATAGCACAATGCTGGGTTCCTTGTTGCTTTTACAGGCTGAGCACATTTATACAGTTTTGATTTCAGAGGCACTTGGGGAGAAATGGGAGCAGTGTAGAGTTCTGTTGTAAGCACCACTGCTTGCCACAGCATGATGTGTGGTATAGAAGGGAATACTGACTGGTTGCATTTAGGGTTAGTGAGTGGTACATTAATTCAGTGGATTTTTACTTTGTTTGGGGTCTTGGTGTCCTAGACTTTGGAGAAATCTGAAATTGCTTTTTCTCTTGGTCATGAATCCTATTTTGGACAGGTGGTAAGGATTGGAGAAAATGTCTAATCCTCAATCTTGTCGGTCATGTAATCCAGAAGTTTCCAGAAGTTTGATTTGATTAAAGTATAGTTCATCTCAGACAAGAAGTTCTGTTGACTCTAGGCTGATATACAGACCCTTCTGTTTGGCATTCAAAACCTTTCACAGTCTAGCTCTAGTGTCTTTTTCCAGGCTTATCACCTATTACTCCCCTTCACAGATTCAACATTCCAGTCAAACTGGTTTATTGCTGCTTACTGTACATGACACATCTCCAATCTCTGAGCCTTTTCACAGTCTTCCCTCCTTTCTCAAACATGCCTTTTAGAATCCCTTATTTTCTTTAAGGACGTTATTAAGTGCTAGCTCCTCCATCAGCCATTTTCTGAAGCCCCCTTCTCCATTGTTCATGCTCTTTCCCGCTGACATATAACTTTGTATTTATTTATTTGTGTACATGTTTTCCCCATGATAGAATGTAAGCTCTCTGAGCACAAGGGCTGTTTCTGATTTTGTTTTCTTTGACTCCATGGTGTCTAGCACTGTTTGTTGCCCAGTGGCTACTGAATAAATGCTTGTTTAATAAATGAATGGCTGAATTTATTAAAACTTAATTGAAAATGAATTGATCAGTTTCTGGGTCTGCTACTAGCTAGTAACTAGGAACTGACAGTACTAATGAGAGAATGAGGAACTAAGTAATTACTGCATAGCCTTTTATGTCTCTTCTGTCTGTTGGAAAGGTCTGAGATTAGCAGCATAGGGTCAAGGGAAAAAAACCTCAAAAGAAATTAACTTCTAAATTCTATATAAATTGCAAATACACATCCAAGGCAGTGGTTGCAAGTTTTCTATGGAATTCTATATGGTTTGCTTCTTCTAATTCCCACCACTTATATTTGTTCTTGTCAGGCTTCATTCTCACCAGAGTTTTTCTTATAGAGACCCACAGAGAACAAAATGAGAAGAAATGGATTTATATTGTAACAAGAATGAGTTTGATTAGATTTCCTACCTCTAAAATATGTGAATATATATGGATCATATGCTGAATTTGAAATTAAGATCATGATTTAGATCCTGCCTTTGACATTGTAAAAGGAGGGACAACTCCTACCTTTGATACAGTAGGATTTCAGGGCCATCAACAGCTTCACACAGCTCCCGCTGTAAACTTGGTCCTATATTTCTGTCAGATGAGCTTCACTGTTTACTGTTGGATAATCTTTAGCTGTTATCTGCCACCTCTAGCTTGTAACTCAGCTGGAATACTTGGTGTCTTAATATATGAAGTAGAACTCCTTGCAAAAGTTCAGTGCCTAGAAACTCTCAAACTTAGGAAACTTAAATATAGAGTTTCTACCAGGCAACTCTTGAAGTTGGTCGCGTATTGGAAATTTCCTTTGTCTGATAGAAAGCTTGATCTCAGAATCATTATATTTAGGGAATTCAGAATCTACCTTCACGTATAAAAACTCTAGGATTCAAGATTTTTGAATTTCCCTCACAGGCTGTGTGCAATCTCAGATCTCCTATGGCCATGTACTTCTGCTGCAAGCCACTATTGAGAGAAATCTTCCTGGCCCTTTGCCACACTCCTTACACATGATTTTCCTCCCTTATTGTTGACTTTTAGAATGAAGTCAACTTCTTGCATTTTAAAGGTCAGAAGAAATGTGTCTTTTTCTTCAGCTAGCAATGAGTTGCTTTCACCTATTGAAAAACAACTTATTAATGTTATCAAGTTGATTATACCAAGTTATCAGTATGTTTATGAAATTTCTTTACATTACCTAGTTGTTTAGGAAATTCCAGAGTTTGATTAGAAACTGCCCTAATTTACTTTCTTTATAATTTTTTTTTTTGCCTTTTGGAGGGCAGTTGGGGTTAAGTAACTTGCCCAAGGTTACACGGCTAGTTTTTTTTTTGTGTGTGTGTGTGGGGGTGTTAAGTGTCTGAGGCCAGAACTGAACTCGGGTCCTCCGACTCTGGGGCTGGAGCTCTTACTCACTGTGCCACCTAGCCGCCCCTTACCTTCTTTATAATTAAAATTGTAATTGGCATATTTTGCAAAAGGATAACCTTTCCCATCCATTATTCTTTTTCCTTTTCTATCTTCAGTGATTGATGTCATGTATTTTTATATTTATGTATTAATTAAAATTGAATAGATGTGTGATTATTGTGGCAGGTTAAGGTGACTGCTCATGAGCTGACAAAACGCAGTTCAGCTGGTGTTCACTGGAAAAGCATGATAGGAAGTATTTAATTCAGCCCCAAGCAATCTGAGATTTGATACCTTTTTTTTGGGATGGGGTCGTTTACTGTTGAGAAATTTTACTCTTTTTTGGCACAGGGGAAACAATTTCTTTTGTGGTGCTATTGAAGTTCTAGCCCAAAATTAAATTTTTTTTAATGGTGAATAACAATTTTATTAATAAATTATGATTTTCTTCATAAAAAGCTTTTTGATTCTCCCTTTCTCTCTCACCTCATAGGGAATTTTGCTGACATTCCAAAACTTCTGAAGTTCTGGAAATGCTGAGTATACTGGGGATTATATGTAGATTCAAAGACACTTTGCCTAAGCACACTCCTGGGTTTATTTTTTGGAAGTTCAAACACACTAATTGAAGCAGTTTTCCCATTAGCACCAAAGCATTGGGGATTTTCCTTTAAGTAGTTTCCTGGAGCAGGTGGGAGGAATTCCTTGAAGTTCATAGACACAGAAGGTGCAATGGATGCCATTGCTTTAGGGCAAACTATAGTTAGTTTTGCCAAGACTTGTTGGTAGATGTTGACAACGTTAAAGGGGATAGATTGGGAGTGGGGAGATATAGAATAGTATAAATACAGTTAGGTGGACCCTGTTCATGAATAATTAATTGGGAGGCCAATTGGCCCTCAGTTGGGAGACCAAGACAAAGTTTCATCTCATGAAATCATAGAAATCAGTGTTAGCAAAGAGGGATTGAGCTATCTAGAAGAAATATTGGGTTTTGGGAGTTAAATTGAACTTTTTTGTATTTGAATTTAGTTCTTTTTTTACTCCCAATATCTCTTTAATCATTCTATCACTGTCCTTCCTTGGAACTTTCTCCTAAATCACATCTTATTATTGGAACATCCTTCCTGATTTTGCTTGTCAAACTTTCCCCCTCCAGGTGAATTCTTTTCTGAATCACCACCTCCTCCAAGCTGTCTTCTTTGACTAAATGGAAAAGTGATAATCTTCTCATAAACATGTAGATTTCACACCTTTCTTTACTAACAACCCCACTAAGTGCATTTAGGTCTTTTTGCTCATCTATAATAAACTTAGTTTATTTGTTATTTGTTTTATTGATGCCCTGTTATCATTCAGTCGTGTCCACTTCTTTGTGACCCCACTTGGGGTTTTCTTGACAAAGATACTGGAGTGGTTTGCCATTTCTTTCTACAAAATTTCTGATTTTATAGATGAGGAAACTGAGGTAAGCAGGGTCAAGTGACTTCCCTAGGGTCACATAGCTAGTAAATGTCTGAGGCCAGATTTGAGCTCAGGAAGATGAGTCTTCCTGACTCCGGGCCCAGCACTCTATCCATTGCAACATCTAGCTTTCCATTGAGGCCCTGAGCATTCTTATTTATAAATTGGTGTTGGAACAAATGTTTTCTAAGATATTGTGTAGTTCTAATATTTGCCAGTGACTTTTGGATCATTATTGTTGCTCTTAGATTAAAAAAATTCTAGGTATTGTATTTATAAAGTTCAAGTCCCCATACAAATGAAAACTGAACAGCCATATTTTTTCTTTTGTGGGGTTGAAGTTGAGGTGATTTCAGTCATAACAAAAGAAATTCCTTTTGTTCAAATGAAGATAGAATAATTTATCTCCAGGTAAGACAGAGAAAATAGAGTGTATTCTCTATATAGCTCAGAGTTTATAAAATGTTATGCCCCATGGAATTGGAAAACTATAAATTAAGTCAAAATTTACCATCATCATTGATGACATTATGGATACTTGTATAGTTCATCACAAAGCAGCATGGCTTAGCAGATAGAGTGGTGGAAGTACAGGAGGATGACCTCAATTCACATACTGCCTTAGAGTCTTGCTAGATATGTGACAGTGAGCAAATAGCAAATCCTCTCTAATCTAAAGGCAGCTCTCAAAGACTATATAAGTTATAGATGAGTTGGTCTTCATTCTTGGAAAAATTCAATGAAATAAAAACTCTTGGAGATAAATTTTCAGACTTACAGGGGTAGCAACACTTTTGAATGGGACTATGGAAACTTAAAAAAAGAAAATAACAAATCCCTAAAGAGGGAAAGAAATAGACATGGCATATGGACCAGATCAAAAGACATTATTTGTAGAAATCATCAAGCAAAGTAAGTTTCACATTTGGTTATTGGACCCTACTATGATTACAACCTGAAATCAGAGATCATCAAAGAGTATCCCTAATTCCTATAGCTGGAATTAACCACAGATACAGATCACCCTTGAGTTTGGGTCTTATGATCTCTTCTCTCTGATCTATTAAGAATACATTTCCCTGATTCCTCTTCCTTACTTACGTTGATCACTGAATTTACAATGCTATACTATTACCACTGCCTGTCAAAATCAACATAGCCTTCTTCTTCCTGCCAAGTATTTGTCAAAGATGGAAATGAGGCAAGTCTGGCATGAACTATTCTTGATGGAGCCAGAGTGGCTCTTTGTGATAATTTCTGATTCTTCTGGGTATTCCCTAACTGTCCTTTTAGTAATATATTTTAGAATTTTTCTAAGAATTAAAGTCAAACTCCGTGGATTATAGTTTTTAGACTTTGTTCTCTCTTCCTTTATAAAAATCAGATCTACATTTGTCTTTCCCTGGTCTTATGTTTCAATAATTGTTCAGTTCTCCATAACCTTTCAAATATCACTAACAATAGCCCGCAGTCCCATCCACCAGTTCTTTCAATATGTGGGGATATAATTATGCTGTGTTCTGTACTTGGTGGCTTAAATTCATCAAGGGTAGCTGAGTGATCTCTTACTACATCCTTGCCTATGTTGGGCATCACTACCCTATTAACTGGTTTTATTCTATTTTTTCCAGTTCAGTGATTATTCTTCTTAGTGATAACAAAGGTAAAATCCAATTAAATGGCTTACCCTGTTAGTTATTATCATCTATCCAGCCTAAGTTGTGGCCTTTTTTTCTGCTTTGATATTTCTCTTTCCCAAAATATCTCTTTTTTTAAAATTCCGCACACAAAGCTCCATCATGTGTGTCATTTCACTGCAGTACTACAGTATCACCATCAATTATTTCAGACTCTGCTGATCTGTCGGTGCTCTTCTTCATGATCACCTTGTCTGGTTCCTTCATTTCCTCATTCTTCATAATATGAAACTGTATTCTACCATCACCCCTTATGCCTTTTGAGTACCTTTCCAGGACAGTATTCTAGTAATTGGTCCCATCTTACCAAGTACCACTGATACCCAGAAGGTCAATTTTGTCTCCTCTTTTAGAATAGCTAATCCACCTTTCTTTATGACTTCTTCCTGAATCTTTCCTTCCATAAAGCCTATATGATGACTCTAACCAGAAGTTATCTTGACACAAACTATGTGTCAAGATAAGCTATGACCTTGGTTTTTTACTTACATTTTATTATGTTTAATAATTGTATCTTTATTTATAAGTTTCTTGGGGGCAGAGGCCAAGGCTTATTTATTTTCATATTTCACTCAGCACCTAATTCATTAAATAAAGGACAAGTGAGGGTCTGTTGAACGGATGAATTAAAAAGTGAAAGAATGAAACAGTAATCTGGGGAGAATAAAATTCTATTTATACAGTACAAATCTAACATTTGTGGTGGTGTTAGAGCATTCTTCTTAGCACTGTTGTAAAGCTTATATTAGTGGCTCTATAGGGAATGTGATTTTTATGGTATATTTGAATGTTTTTTCTTGACTTAATGTCTACTTGGTATTCACTGGAGGAAAATCACTTTTTTATTTTTGCAAAAGTGTTCAGAATTACAGTTTTACTCACTAATTCAGGAATGAATTTGAAGTAATTTAGATTTTTTTAATATAGCAGTTTATTCATCTGCAGAGTATGTTTATTGTATATTGGATAATATCTCATTAAGGACAGTCTAAATGCTGGTTTGGTTATTATTCTCAAATTGAATGAAGCATACAAGAAATTCCATTCTCTTATAATCATTAATCAGTATTAGAAATCACTCTCATTTCTTTTCTGGAAATGTGGTTAGGGGAGTGTTGATAAATAATATTAGGTGCTCTTCTCCTCATTTAGGCCTATCCATGTCCACTTCATCTTGATGGACTTTTGGGACAATGAACACAGTTAAGCAATGATAATGATAATAAATGGTATGGTCAGTCTGGAAATCAAAATATAATGACTAATTAAAACAACAATAATGATATATTTACAAAGTACTTTTAAGGTATACAAAAAACCTTACAAATATTATTTTGTTTGATCCTCACAACAGTCTTGGAAGGTAGGTACTATCATTATCCCCATTTTATAGGTGAGGATACTCCACAGAGGTTAAGTGACTTGCACAGTGTCACACAGCTAGTAAGAGTCTGAGGCAGGATTTGAACTCATGTCTTCTTGGTTCCATATCCATCTCTGTATCCAATGTACCACCTAGCTTATAGCCATACAGCTGCTTATAATTACCATATCCTTATCCCAATACTGTGAAGTTGTGGTAAAATGTTTAATCATTTCAGTTATGTCTAATTCTTTGTGACTCCATTTGGGGTTTTCTTGACAAAAAGTGGTTTACCATTTCCTTTTCTAGCTCATTTTACAGATGAGGAAACTAAGGCAAACAGGGTTAAGTGACTTGTCCAAAGTCACACAGCTATTAAGTTTCTGTGGCCAAATTTGAACTCTCAAAGATGAGTCTTCTTGATTCTAGGCCCAGCACTCTATCCATTAACTGCCCCCCTGTGGTAAAATGGATGGAGTCTAAATTAATTTACTCCATAATACAAACTCTGAATCAGGTCTCAAGCCTAAGAAACTGTAATCACTCATGGGCACCATATTATAGGAAGGACATTAATAACTTGGACTACATCTAGAGGAAAGTGATGAAATTCAACATCACATGATAGAAGAGTCAGTTAAATGATCTGGGAATGTTGAGCCTCAAGAAAAGAAGATGTAGGCAAGATATGATAGTTGTCTTCACGTATTTAAAGGGCTATTCTGTAGAAGAGGGGTTAGATTTTATTTACTTGAGCCAAGAAAGCTGAGAAATAGGAACAATGAGTAAAAATTACATGGTCAGATTTCATCTCCATGTAAGAGAAAAATTCCCAACCATAAGAGCTCTCCAAAAGTAATATAGTGAACTGCCTTCTGTGGTAGTAAATTTCCCATCATTGAAAGTTTTATGTCAGTGACTAGATGATTTCTTTTGGGGGACTTCATTTCAGATATGGATTAAACTCTGAGATAACTTTTTTTTTTTTTCTTTTCTTTTTTTTTTTTTTAGCAATCGGGGTTAAGTAACTTGCTCAAGGTTACACGGCCAGTTATTTCTGGGTGTGGTGCTGAGTGTCTGAGCCTGGGATTCGATCTCCAGGTCGTTCCAACACTGGAGCCGGTACTCTTACTCGCTGAGCCACCTGGCCGCCCCTAAGCAATTGGGGTTAAGTAACTTGCTCAAGGTTACACGGCCAGGTGTTTCTGGGTGGGTGCTAAGTGTCTGAGCCCGGGATTCGATCTCCAGGTCTTCTCAACACTGGAGCCGGTGCTCTTACTTGCTGTGCTACCTGGCTGCCCCTCTGAGATAACTTCTGAAGTCCTATCTGATGGCTAATCTGTTAAAAGATATTAATCCATCAATAGCATTTATTGAGCTAGATGGATAGATAGTTGGAAAAGTGTTCTTCTCCAACCTTAGAAGATCTGGATTTGCATCCTGGTTAGGTCACTGCTAGTGGTGTGGAATTGGGCAAGTCATTTTGTCTATTTCTCAGTTTCCTCAAACATTAAATGGGGACTATAATTTTCTTTCTATCTAATTTATAAAGTAGTTGTGGTTATCCAATTTCAAAACTTCTATAAAGAAATTTGTGGCCTGTTAAGAGTTACTGTTATACATTAGGAGAGCAACACATAATTTCTTTCTTTTTAATTTTGAAGTAACAAATGCTGTCAGAGCTATAGTCAACACTTATGTGCAGAACAGACCACAGAATGAGGACTATCCAGGTTTTTTTTTAAAAGAAATATATTATGGATTGCATCTGTTGTTGTAACTGCTCTGGTGAGAGAGAAATGTAGATTTATAAACAAAGGAAAACTTGACTGAAACCTGTTTCTTGCACTATCTTTGATTATAAACACTTGAGAATGCTGTCTGTTCACATTACTTCCTTCTCACCATGTGGATACTTTACATTGTTTTAACTGTAGCAGTAATATGAGTACATTGTACAGATGGGAAGAACTTATTGAGAGTACAGTTACTTTATTGTTTTAACTTTCCTTCTCTGATTGTCCTTCCTTTTACATTCTCTGGAATGGCAAATACCATGGCCTTTATAATGAACTGACTGTTCTACTATACTTTTATCCTGACTCAAGTACTAAAGGTCATATGCCTTTTGCATCTGTACTATGTATTTTTGGGGAAACTCTATAGTGAATAATGTGCCACAATGCAAATAATTTCTCAGCAGCTACTTTGTGAGATCAAGACCTCACTGAACATGGGAAAATGTATTCATTCTCTATAAGGGAGAACTACATGCTGTTCTTATTAGATACTCTGAAATCCTTACTAACTTTAATCAAATAATGTGATTTCGTACCCTCCATAGATGGAGCTGGTATGCAGCATACCATACCCCTCTCCATGCCTGATTAACATAGTAACTTTATTATTTTGGCATGGTACTCAAAATAGGATTTAGGAATGCTTATAAATATCATGGTTAATAGAGTACATTCCATGGATTATCAAGAAATTTAGATTGAATTCAGTAAAATATATTTGATAACTTAGTGGATTTTTCAATTTCATTAGTGTGGATGCTTTGTTTACAGATGTAGATAAATTCTCCAAGTTTTCATAACCTATACGATCCTTATCCATATTTTCCCATAAATCTCCCATGGAGGACTTATTCAGTACAGAGGAAGCCTTCCTGTTTTCTTTGGTCTTTCATTTTTATGAGGCCCCAATTCCATTTGTAGGTATGTGTGTACATATACTCATCTAGATGTACATCTAGATGTACGTGTATATATACATATATAAAATACACACACATATGTAGCTATACATACACACATATTTCACTGAGTGGGCATTGTTGGCTTGATACAAGCTTGAATGAAAGTACAAACTCCTTTGTCAATTTAGCCCTTATCTGTCTCCAATCATTTTTCCAAACCAGTTTCACATCCCTGACCTTTACACACTCACCCCCTTTTATTGCAACTTCTGGTCTTAATGAAGCTCTATTTTCTACAAGAAAGGGTATTCAAATGTTTATTCAGTACTTTTGTGTTTGCTACAGAACGCCTTTGAATGCATAATATTCTGAGAGAAAATTGCCTATGTCTGTCTAGTAAGCTAGATATCATCAAGAGTAGCACCTAAAACATGGGCAGAATCGTAATAGAAAAAACCCAGTAATTCAAGGACACCAAATCCAAGAAAGGAACCAACAATAAAATCCCTTTCTCTAAATGTCTACATTCCTATGCTGCAGACCCCTCTGGATGGAAAAAAGGTGAAGACAATCAGACCTGGCACACAGAAATCATTTCATAAGGGTTATGGATGAATCAGATGACGGTTAGTTATTAAGTATCTACTATGTGCCAGGAACTGTGCTAGGTGATGAGGATGCAAGAACAAAGAATGTAATGCAAGGAGCTTATATTCTAATGGAATAACATATAGTAAGTGTAGTGTGTGTGTGTGTGTGTGTGTGTGTATGAAATATAAAATTAACAAGTACAATATATACAAAGCATTTAAATATATGGTAACTTGAGAGGAAGGGCTCTATTCTCAGTTCAGAGGATCAGGAAAGGCTTCATATAGAAAATGATGCCTAAGCTCTGTCTTAGCGGAAGAAATAGATTCTTCAAGGCAGGGGTAAGGAGGGAGTGCATTCCAGGCATATGACACAACCAATGCAAAGACATGGAGATGGGAGATGGAATGCTTGTGGTCAAGAAGCAGCAAAAAAAAGCCAGTTTAAATGAATTGCAGAGTGTAGGAGGGGGATTTTCCAATGAGGTTGGAAACTTGATTGAGGCCAGGTTGTACAGGGCTTTAAAAGGTAAACATGAGTTTATATTTGATCCTAGAGGCAAAGGGAATCCATTGAAGATTGAGTAGGGGAGTGTATGAACAGACCTACAATTTAGGAAATAATTTTGGCAGCTGAGTAAAGAACACATTGGAACAATGATAGACTTGAGTCAGGAAAACTAATTACGATGCTGTTGCAATGATATAGGTGAGGGGTAATGAATGCTTGATTCAAGGTGGTAGCTTTATGAGTAGAGAGCACAGGTCAGACATGAAAGATGCAATGAAGGTATAAATGGGGAAATTTGGAAACTAATTGGCTATGAGGGGTGAGGAAGGTGTGCCTTGCTGCCTTTGGTGGATTCAAATCACTAAGCCCAGGCAAATAGGATATTCCAAGATATTGAAAACCAAACAAGCTAGTGGGTAGAATGTCTGGACTACTCTTGTGTGATCTTTCAAAGATTGTGGAGAACAAGAAAGGGGCAAAAGACCAGATGTTATTTGTTGATGTTAGCTTGGATCACTCTAGTGGAGTACCTTAGGAATCTGTCTCCTTGACCTTGTACAATTTAACATTTTTATCATTAACTGGAATGAGAGTAGAGAGAGATGGCATGCTGATCATATTTTTTGAGAACTACAAGTTGGAAGTTACAGCTAATGCATTATTTGTCCCAGGCAGGATCTAAAAGGATTTCAGAAACCTAGAATAACAGGCTGAAGCAAATAAGTAAGCATGTAATAGGGACAAATATACAGTACTTTATCAAAACCAGAAAAAAATGCCTCAAGTATGTAATTGGATGACATGACTTGACAGCACTTTTTCTGAAAAAAAAAAAAGATTGGGGTGAGGTTTGCTGTATGTGACAGATGTAAAAAAAATCATGTGCTCTCAGGTTGCAATAAGGGAATTATAAAATCTAGTGAACTGTAGGTGATGGTTTCTGTAGATTTCCCTGTCAGACATATCTGAAGAATTGTGTCCAGTTATAAACATCACATTTTAGTAAAGGCACTGAAAAGTTATATGCTGTCCCTAGTATAAACAGTATGGTGAGAAGCCTTCAGTGAGGCCATGCCCTACAAAGATCAGTTGAAGGAATCTAGGATGTTTAACCTAGGGAAAACACCAAGCAGGTATTATTCTGTTATGTTCCAGGATGAGGAGAACTGTCATGCAGAATAAAGGTTGTCCTTTTTTTCCTCTTTTAACTACTGAAAATAACTAGGAGCAATGGGTGGAAGTTAGGCTTGATGTAGGGAAAAATTTCCTAACAATTCGAGTTATCTGGTAGTAGAATAGGTTTCTCATTCTACAGAAGAATGGGTAGGAGTGTGGACTCCCTAAACAGAGGTCTTCAAGGGAAGCCTGGAAAGACTTTCTGAGGATATTGTTCAGATATGGGTTGTACTATAATGGTCTCTGAAGCCTTTCATTTTTAAAAAATCTGTATTATGTTTATCTGGAACTTAAACTAAGGATCAGTCATATCATATGACTTAAGTACTTGTGCACCCAAATAACATGAGTGTGGTTTCTGTTGGTCTGGTTTCAAGATAATCACCACAGTTTGCCTTCAAAAATTAGATAGGAATTCAGTAACCCCAACCAAGAAGGAAAGTGGGGGAGCCAGAAGTACCAGTCTGAAACTAGCCCTTAAATAGAACTAAGCTGTGGAAAATGAAGTTTTCCACATGAATAAGTTAGAATGATATTTTAGTCACAAGTTGGTAACACTTGGGGTATCTCCCTTAAGAATGAGGCTCCTAGAAAATCTGCCATAGATTAAAGATAATGTGTGAGTCCATAGCCCCTCAAAACAATAGCTCATGTGTCTCAAGCAGTGTATTTATTTTACTGGTCTGCCAGAGGACGAAATTAGTTCAAAGCAAAAGCATAGAGTAAAATAGCATAGTAAGAAAAGTAGCAATAGCCCTTTTTCTATGGGGCATACTATCCCATATATACATACCAAAAAACAAAGCAAAATGCAACCCTGTACCATCAGTGAGAAATGTGATATCCTGTGTGTGTGACAACACACATACATATTTATTTATTTATTAAAGATCTCAAATCCTATACCATAAATGAGAAAGGTAGGGATATATAGGAACCCATATGACTAGGGCATGTGCATTAGGAGGCATGTTTGTAGGGTACATATATGTGTAGCTTGTCGATAGATAGATAGATATGTGATTTATTCTATATTTTTGCAGGGCTGATGACAATTTTAGTGGTGTCATCATACCAGCTTCTTTGGGTCTCCTCCGTACTAGTATCATGTGTCATATAATTTCTTCTGAATGTAGTTTCTTCTAAGAAGTTCTCCAATGGTCTTGTGGTTTTTGCTAGGCAATGCTCTCCTGGCCTTATGTTCATAGAAATTCTTTCTGTTTGTAACTTCTAGCTTCAGTTAGAATCCTCAGTTGAGATGCTGCTTCTTTTCTACCAGGCAAGAAGTAGATTCTTCCATCACTTTTTTAGTCTCTTCAGATACTTAAGCCTCAGTTTTTTAATGAGGGAGGCAGGCTTCATATATCCATTTCTCAGAATAGGCAAAAAATCCTGACCTATTTTCTCATTTCGAAAGTTCCCAGATTCTTAGTTTTATGTGACTTTTCTCTCCAGTCGGTTATCCCTGTCAACTATCTGATTTCAGGTTAGATATGCCTTGTGATTCCAATTTAAGGCATTATTGGGATCATGAATTCTAAAACTCACTTCATTGTGGACTCCAGCAAGGCAACCTCACAAGGACTATATAGTCTGAGACATCTCAGTTTTCCTTCAATTTAGGGTCCCCTGTATCAATGTAAATGAATAGTGGGGGGGGGGAAGCAACAACAATATATAGACAAGTAGAGTCTTTGGTAGATATCACCCTTTTACTTCAGTCTTTTATTTCAAATTTATGTCTTTATTTTGAATATATGTCTGAAAACAAACACCCCAGAAATTAAGGTATCCTACAATTTAATAAATAGAAAAGGTTAGGGGAGGGAAGGAAAACTTAAGGACATAATGTAGATAACCCTCATCTAATAGAACATACTCTTCCTTGTCATTTTATATTTTCCTTCCAGCCATTCTTTTGATACAAAACATTTCTCATGTATCTGGGAATTCCCAGATTTATATTCAGAGTTCCTGAAACTTAGGTCTCTTCTTTCTCTTTTCATCAGAGTTTCCAAACATCTAGTAGAACCAGTATCACATCAACCCCTTAAGTGCTTATCACTAACACATCAGGTACTGAAGTCAACTTTAGGCAGGAATAACCTAAATTCAATATTTTATTTTCTCTAACATGAGCTAATGACATTCCTTATTAATTGTGTGATTTTAAAATTCTGTGAAGCAAGCTTATTTAAATTGCTCCGCAGTAATATTTTGTTAAGAGTTAGTTAAGTCAGGGGCGGCCAGGTAGCACAGCGAGTAAGAGCACCGGCCCCATAGTCGGGATGACCTGGAATCGAATCCGGGCTCAGACACTTAGCCCCCACCCAGAAACACCTGGCCATGTAACCTCGAGAAAATTACTTAACCCTAATTGCTTTAAAAAAAGAGTTAGTTAAGTCACCTAGGTCAGGTAGATAGACTGAGGCTCTAAACCTGTGAAGAAGGCAGTTACCTGACTGGGGAATCAGGGTATAGAAATAATGGTGACTTTACAGCTCTCTTATACTGCTGCTTGAAGAGAGGGATGCTGTTGTTAAAGAGGGGGTTCATAACATGGTGTCATGAAATTAGATAAGGCACGCTAGCACTGTACAGACAGAATTCTTTTATTGCATATAGTTTTGACCAAGAATAAATCGAATGACAGCATTTCATACTTTTGCTTTTCATGTATGCAGTGAATCTTCATAACATTTTTCAGGAGTCTAAATCGGTAGTTAAGACATAAGTGAATGTTTGCTTTTTATACTTCTTTGCATGAAAGGTAGGGATATGCCTGAAATTCACTGAAGAGATATTGACCCAAAATATAAAAAGTTTTGGGAAGTGTTAATTATAAATTCATGGATGATAGTTCCAGAGTAAGTTATTTTGTAAGGACTCAGGAAGTTTCAGGCTGGATCTCTACCTTTGAGAATCCAATCTAATGATCCAGTAAACATTTATGAAGTACCAGTGATGTGCCAGGCACTGTATTAAGTGCTGGGGATATAATTAAATAAAAAGAAATACAGCCCTTGCCCTCAGTGAGGTTACAGTCTAAAGGGGAGACATCACACAAAAGGAAGCTGAAAAGGGGGAAGGGACAGTTCAGTAGGGGGTACCTAATTTGGGGCCAAAACCAGGCAAGGAAGCAGATGCAAGTTGGACTGATTTGTGAATTCAGCTTCTGCCCTCTGTAAAGGAAGCAAAAAGGAGGAGTTTGGCTCTTCCCTCCAGCCCTCAAAACAGAGGGGAGAAGTTGCTGAAGGAGGTAGTCAATTAAGGCTTAAGTTAGCAGCACGCTGGTGAGTTTAGAAGTGATGAGCTTATCCTGGGAAAAAGGTCTTGTTCCCTGGAGTTAAAAACCAGGCAGGATAGCAGATGCAAAGTAGAGAGAATGATATCTTGTACAGCAATTTCTGTTGGGGTACCATGTAATGCCACTTAGTGTAATTGTCATAAATCAAGAATTCTTAACTTTCTGTGTGTCAGACTGTTTTAACAGTTGAGTGAAACTGAAAAGACCCCTTCTTAGAATGTTTTTGTATGCATAAAAATAAAAAAAATCCCAGGATAACAAAAGAAACCAATTATAATATAATTATCAACATAGTATAAAAACCCAATTTTAACACTACGTTAACAACATATACTCTGGGGTGAGATTGGATTAGTATTTTGACCCATAATAAAATTTCTTTTTTGTGTGTAACTGTGTGAAGAATTTTTATTGTGTATTATTTCTTTGTCAGAGAACCTCCACATATAAATAAAAGATAAGTTGAATTCTTATGAATCCATTAGAATTTAAACCCCCTGAAGGCAAGGGCTGCCTTTCTGCTTATATTTGTATTCCCAAGTGCTTAGCACTCTATCTGGCATGTAGGAAGCTCTTAAATGCTTGTTGATTTGACTTGAATTCTCTTCTTGTGAGTAATAATTCCTCATATTGATATAATACTATACAAAACATTCTTCTAAGAGCAACTCCATATGGTAGGTAGTTCATGTATTATTATTCCTATTTTATATATGAGGAAATTTATTCTCATAGAGAATGAGAATGTGACTTGTCCAAGTGGTAGAGCTGGGACACAAACCCAAATCTGACTGGTTCCAAGTTGACTCTTCTGAGTCTTCAAAGACTTCCCATTAAAGAATGCTTTTTTATGTCTCCCTGAACTCCCATGACTGCTTTTAAGGATTTATAGCTACAGATAATGTTTACAAATCCCAATAATGTTGAGACTACATGAAATGAGATGCAGTTAGTTGGGGAGGTAGGAAACCTAAGAGAGAGCTGGCAGGACTAGAATGCATCCTATTATCAACCCCTCACTTTACAGATGAGAAAACCAAGTCTAAGAGCTGGGAAGTGAGTTCTCAAGATTATATAATTAATCATAGGACCTAGAACCATAGATTCAGAGCTGGAAGAGTTCTTAGAGGCCAAGTTAATACAACTTTCTATTGTTTCAGTAATTAGGAATAATACCAGCCTACCAAATTTGTGCTCTTCAGAGTACTTTCTGCCAGAATTCATCTATTGCATATAGTTTTGACCAAGAATACATTAAATAACAGCATTTCATACCTTTACTTCTTATTTGTGCAATTAAGCCTCATAAATTTTTCGGGTGTTCAAAATTTTTAGACAGTGATTATAGGAATATGTTAAACAAGGGACAGGAAAACAGAGGATAAGTATCTGCTAGTTTTTTTTTAACCACTTGAGTTGTTTATTTTTGATAATGGGAAACTTACTAATTATTATATTTTTACTTTGTGGATAGTTTTGCATGTGCATACATGTGCCCTTTGAGTTACATGAATAAGTGGCAAGCTTTCTAATATACCCTAATCCTTTTTTATGCTTTAATGATCAACATATACTTAGCATATTTAAGACACAGTTTGCTGTTAAATCAACAGTAAGTTTGTCCTTTATTTCCCCATTTCATTCATTATATATAGATGCACTAGTCTAGTAAGTTTTACTTTCATGTTTTAGGGTGAATGAGAATTTTATAAATATTTCCCTCAATTCTCTCCTGTGTTCTGCTGTGTGACTAGAGGAGGGGTGGGGAACCTGTGGCCTTGAGGCCACATGTGGCTCTCTAGGTACTCAAATGTGGCCCTTTGCCTGAATTCAAATGTCACAGAACAAATCAATTAATATTTATTAATTCTTATCAATAGACAATTTGTTAATTAGTAATAAAATCATTTGTTCTATGAGGCTTGGATTTAATCAAAGGGCTGCACTTAAGAACTTTGAGGGTCACATGTGGCCTTGAGGTCGAAGGTTCCTCACCACTTGGTCTAGAGTGTAGGCACAATTTTAGTGGAAAGTTAAAGAAGGTAAGGTGAAGTCAATGTAGTTGGTGGCAGTTCTAGACTCCTGGGCTCCATTATTATGCAAATGATTGAATTGGTAACAATCTGAAGTGATTCCAAGAGTCTATCATTTAAATGCTCACTATGGATAAAATTTGAGACCGAGCTAGGATATGTGGAAAGGGTATAGCACTCTAGCATTTTCTGAGTGTGAATAAAACTATCTGTAGAACTTTAAGAAAAAAAGGGGGGGGGAGTCTTCATATTTAACAACCACATGATCCCCAGAGATGCTAATTGTTCTTTAAGAATGTGGTAATGAGGTGAAAAATGTTTTGTGCCAACGGGCCAAATAAGATCATATTTCATATCACTCATTTTAATCAGGGCATTAATTTTCATTACAAGATGCATTCAGTGATAGAGGCTGAGGCAAATGATGAAGAAGGTAGAATTTAGCAAGTACAGACAACAAGCCACAGAATATTTGGCCCTTCAAATGCTGACTTCATTTACTTACAGCCAGATTTGTTGAAAGATGGCTATCAAAAGCAAAACAAAAATTCCTCTGGTGGTAGAATATTAATGTTAATAGCCCTTAGCAAGGAAAAAGCATAAAGTTCAGATTAAATGCCATAAAAGATAAGTCATTAGCATGAAAATGTAAAGCCAGAGTGGAGGGAGAGAAAAACTTAGTTTCCCTCAATTTATCTTTTTTTTTTCAGCATCTGTTTTATGAATGCCAAGTATGTTAAAGTATGTAGCTTATATTCTATAGAAGAACACCTCAGAAAAGGGGCTGAGGCTCAGAGGTGAGAGTCAGTTGGCATCATACATTTATCTTATTTTTCCATGATATAATTTTGATCATATACCATCCTCTTTTAGCTAGTACAATACTAGAATAGAAGACTTACTGGAAAAAGGTAATTAAGTTTCTAGGAGATGGTTGGGTAAGTGGACATGAAGGGACATGCAGAAAGGAATGGGAGAACATAGATGGCCACCAAAACATTTGTTTCTGAGCAAAAGGGAGGGAGGAAGAAATTGGATCACTTAATATCAATTATCCTCATTCTCTCTTCTATAAACATGATTGTTAAAATGACATAGTGTATCGTGATCTAGGCCTTTGGAAATGAGAGCATTCTGGTCACATAGACCTAGACACTGGTAACCAGAATGAAGCTGGGCTATTTAGAAATATGGTTTAAAAAAGAAAAAAAAGACTGCATTCTGTTTTAGGACGTAAAAAGTTAAATCTGGAAGGGGTCTTTGAAATCATCTAACCCAACCCCCTTTGCCCACTTGCCCTTTTTTTTTTTTTTAAATGTACAAGGAATCTGGGTCGCAGAGATGTAACGTGACTTGGAAGGAAGGCAACCAAGCATTCCCATGAGGTGACTGCGGCTGTTAGGTGGTGCTGTGGATAGCGTGCTGGGTACAGAGTCAGGAGGACCTGAGTTCAAATTCAGCCTTGGACACTTACTAGCTATGTGGCCCTGGGGAAGCCACTTAACCCTGCTTGACTCAGTTTCTTCCTCTGCAGAATGAATTGGAGAAGGAAATGGCAAACCACTCCAGTATTTTTGCCAGGAAAACCCCAAATGGGGTCACTAAGAGTCTGACATGACTGAAGCAACACATGTGACAAAAGATAGATGACTTTCTCAGGGTTTTATGTCTAATAAGTAGCTGGGGTTGGATGCAAACTTAGATTTTCCCTCCAGGCACAGCACCTTACCCACTGCACCAAGTTAGGGTTAGGGTTAGGGTTGCTAGATTGGCAAAAATTGCAACCTAGTGGCAGAATTAGAAACATAGTCTCCTATTCTCAATCCACTGTTATCTCGATATTCCATATGATGACTATGGCATGCAAAGATGTGCATTTAAATACTTGTTTCTCAATCAAAATCTCAGTCCCTTTCCATGTACCCTGGCTGGTGAGAACTTTTTTCTTTCTTGCTCCTACAAGCACTGCAGGGGCTAGTTTGGGAGGTAGATCTGCTTACCCAAATGAAGGAGGTTTAATGTTGTAGGCAACAGAAAAGGGATGGGATGAAGAGCAAGGAGATGAAGGAGGGGGAAATTGAGGATAAACTGGGAAAGACAGGGAAAGAAAGAAAGGCAGATTTGATGAAGAAATTAAAAAACTAGCAAAGGGACTTAAAAAGTCTAATAACATAGGGGTAATAAAACATGATGATTTTTTGGCAACAATATTCAGAAAGGATTGGAAGGGAAAAATGAAGGTTGATAAGAGGTCCAATTTTAGGAGCCTCCTGAAGTGAAGAGAAAACAAGTATAGAGATTAGAGTTTTAACTAGAGGGAAAAGCTACCAGAACTAGTCAAAGAAAAGCCAATAATTCTGCTACAAACAGTGTTCAATTATTTTTTAAAGAGAGAACAGGTTCAGACAAAAACTAGGTTGTTTGCTTAGGATATGGAGAAAATCCAATGGACTCTAAAAATAGGAGGGGAAGTTCCTAGATAAGGTAGATTTAAATGTATTTTCAAAAATATCCATTTTAAATATATTTTCAGAAACATGAAGAAAATGTTGCCAACTTTGGCAAATATAGACATCATGATTAGAGTATACAGTGACAAGTAGGTTAACATTGTCTATGAAAAAAAATCAAAATTCATTTTAACTAATAAATTTTCTTAGAGAAAAGAGCATTGAATCCGGATTCAAAAGGCTTAGATTCAGGTCCTGGCTTGATACTTCCTAGCTGCGTGTCCTTGGGCCAATCAGGTTGAGTTTCAGTTTCCTCATCTATAAAATGAGTAGGTTAAAATAGGTGATGTTAAAGTCTGTCCAACGTATGACATTTGGTAATATCCACTTATATCAATAATTGAGGAGTTTAGAAGTGAAATCATGTGTAAAAACATTTATATTTCATTCAAATCAATTTTTCCAATGTGTATGTATGTATATATACACATGTGTATATATATGTATGTATACATACATGTAGCCATTGTATTTCTTTCTTGAAGAAGTCAATCTTTCATGCTTCAGAGACTCTCAGGAATTTATCAGGGAACTTGGGCAGGTTTGTTCATTTAGGGTGGTTGGGGAGGAAATAAATAGTTTGCTCCCCTTGGAAACTGCTTACTGATGGGGCGTCATGGGAGGTTGCCCAGTACACAAATTTTTGGAAGAAATTCCACTCTGTATTCATCATTGGTATTCAATCTCCTTTTGTTGGAACATGACTGATTTAACAGAAACACACCTTATATAAGCTCCACTTTGCATTTGCTGCCCTGCCTGGTTTCAACTCCAGGGAACAAGATGTCCCTCCCAAGATAAGCTCATCACTACTAAATTCACCAGCATGCTGTGAACTTAAGCCTTGATTGACTCTACCTCTCTCAGCTTCTCTTCCCTCTCTTGGGAGGACTGGAGGCTGGAGTACCAAGTTCCTACTATTTTCTTCCTTACAGAGGGCAGTTGGACTTTCATATGACTCCATTTTGCATCTGCTGTCCTGCCTGACTTCAGCTCCATGGAGTAGGACGCCTTTATGCTGGATATCACCTGGTGTTTCATCTCGCCCCTTTAATTCCTCCTTTTCTGTTTTGTCTTCTTTTTTCTGTTGTGAGCTCCTCGAGGTCAGGGACTGTTTCTTTTTACTTAGCCCAGTGCCTGACACATAGTAGGAGCTTAATAAATGTTGATTAGAATGGATTGGATATAAGTTAAGCAACCAGAAAATTAAGAAACATTCAAGTGAAGGGTCATATTGAGGATGTGGTTTTAAAGCGATTAGCCATAGCCACCATAAGTCAGTACCTAAGTTGGGAAGCCATTCTCTACCCCAGTCCTAGGTCTAAATTTGGCCTTTGACCATCTGTTTCTCATATTCTGCTTCTAGCCTTGTCTTTGTACACCCATCATTTGGCAGAGGGCCTGGAACATGGAAGAAACTTAATAAATACTTACTGATTGATTGCTTTTCTTTGCCCAGACCATATTATTATCCTCAGAACTGTTCACTGCAGGTAAGAGTGTATCGTAGCTTGTTCCCATGATACTAAGTTAAAGGGGAAGATGGATAAGAGTCATATGATAGAACCCAATTTGTGAAGGATCTGTAAAAGGTCAGTAATTTCAAAAGAGTGGAGAACTTCCAGCATGAAAGCTCTTCCCACTAAGCAGATCACAACCTCTCTATAACTCAGTCAATAACTAAATAGGTAACTATAGAGTTGTATAGGGCATCTAGAGATGAAGTGACTTGACCAGAGTCATATAGCTAGAAATTATTAGTGGGATAATTTGAAGGGGGAGGGAATAAGCATTTATTAAGTGCCCAGTGTGTTCTAGGTAATGTTCTAAGTGCTTTCTAATATCTTATTTGACTTAAAGCCAATTATTCCTGATGTCAGGCCAAACACAATGTTCATTATGCAATGTTGTTTCCGTAGCATGATAATTTTTTTCTGCAATCCTATGGATCAGGGGTCTCATTGATGTTGGTATTACTTCTAGTGTTTCAGGTATCCATCCATGCCTAAATATTTTGAGTGACTCTCACTTATGCCCTCCCATAAGTTCACAGGATATCCAGCAGTGTTTGGGCCTTCCTTTTGTTCACTTGGCAGTAGAAGATACAAATGGTGTATGTGGGCTCTACATTTTTTATCCCTTGTTCTCCCTGCGTGACTAGCTCATCTTCTTTTCAAATCATGCATTTCTTGGATGACATTCTTTATGGCACTTCTCCTGCATAATTGTTTGTAATGTGTTGTGGCCTGCTTACGCCCACTATATGTCTTTCTGTTACCCTATGGGTGATGCTCTGCTTCAGTTCTTTAGAGGCTGTTGTGTTCCATGACTTGCAGCTGTACATCTCCAGAAAAGCCTTGGCTTTTAAAAAGATGGACCTTTGTTTTAGGGAAGCTCTTGATATTTGGAAATGCTCTTCTGTTGTACATTTCTGTGCCCCAGTCAGTGTCTGTTTATTGAGCTTCTACCCAAGGTATATGAATACAAGCACATGAACTCTATATCCTTTCAATTACATACCATTGTCTACACAATAAGTATTTTTCATTCATTCTCTGGTATGGATAGTTAGAGGAATTTGTTTTGAGCGATTATAGATCTAATTTAGGAAACTCTTTAGTGTTCCTGGGCTTAATACAATGAGTAAACTGTCATCTGAAAACAGAAACATGTGGAAGACCTCATCATCTTTCTCTAGTGATTCTTTTGCATCCTAGATGGCTGAATTTGATCTATTCCATGACGATGGTAAGCCATCTTGATGAGCATACTGCAAGTCCATATGTTATTCCTCACTTTATATTAATGACAAAAAGGTGATTTCTGTTGTATGTGTCAAGACATCCTAAATAACATGGATGTGTGCATAGGAGATGCCTTGCTGAAAGAGAATCTTTAAAGCAGCACTTTGCTCTATCAAATAAAAAATTCGAATAGTCCAGAAATACAGTGGGATCTTGTATTACTTACACTGTTTCGTTAATTGTGTGATGGTAAAGATGTGCCTGGGACTGATCTTCCTGAATTCAAATCTGGCCTTGGAAACTTACTAGCTATGTGACCCTGGGCATGTATCTTAACCCACTTGCCTCAGTTTCCTTATCTGTAAAATATGCTGGAGAAGGAAATAGCAAACCATTCCGGTATCTTTACCAAGAAAACCCCAAGTAGGGTCATGGAATGTTGGACACAACTGACATGACCCAACAACAGCAACTTGAAAAATATGGAGACACTCATTCTATCAATTATTATTTAAATGAGAAAATCAGACTAAATGACCTCCAATTTTTGATCTAGCACTGTGATCCCATTATTCTGTGATCCATGAGGCTAATAACTTGGTGATGAATTTTTTGGCTATGATAACTCAGAAACAGAGACAAATATATGGTCCTTAGTCTTGTATAGTCCTTCCCTTTCTACCTACAAAATAATAGGGACAGTGACAGAAAGGGGGATAGAGAGCTCTAAGAATCCTAGTTTTTAGTAAGGTTACTGACATTAATGTAACTGCTTATGCTCTGATAGTGAGGTCTTTTTCCAGTGTCCAGTCAGCTCACATACTCCTGGGAGAACTTTCCCGTTAATATTGAAATTTCTTGTATAAAACAAGGCTATAAGGATGTTAATACTCAATGGAAGGATGGCTGTACAGGGTCATTCAATAGATTAAAAATAAGAGTTAACAGAGTTGTTTATATTATGTACCCACAGGCAATAAATATTTTATGACACACTTGGTCATCTTGTAATCTCCGTGATGAGCATCAGCAAAAAGGCTACTATGTGGATAATTATAATTCACGTCTCAAAGTCTGTGGCAAAGGATGAAGATGTAGAAATAATTTTCCATACAATTTAAGATTTTATTTTGAGAATTGGTGACTTAAATGTGAAAGCAGATACAATGGAGGATGATGAGAAGTAGGCTGGAAATTGTTTTGAGATCCAAGTGATAGTCTAACGTTATAGAAACCGCATAGAAATGTGTGTATATTATGAACACTTTCTTCAAGAAGAGAGTTGGCAAGCACCAGATGGCACCAGACATGAAATTGACTATATCTTAAGAGATAGGAAATGAGTGCTTATTTACATAAAAAGTATTTCTGAATCACCTATATGCAGTTATATTCATTGCAGCAAAGGTAGAAATCAACACTAAATTAGAAGAAAGGTCAAGTTGGCCAGTATACAATTATACTGACTTCAACTTGTTTTTCTAAAGCAAACTACTGATGCTAAAAAGTGGAAAGTGGATGAAGGTAAAATCATTGCTTTTGACTTCCACCATTTCTTATAGAAGCCCAACTGATATGTGGTGTAGTGACTTATGTGGTATTCTGGCCTTGGAGACAGGAAGATATGACTTCAAATTTGACCTCAGATGCTAGCTGTGTGACCCTGGGCAAGTCACTTAACCTCTCTCTGCTTCAGTTGCTTTATCTGTAAAATGAGATATAAAAATGGCATCTACTTCCCAGGGTTGTTGTAATATTACAATGAGATAATATTTGTAAAGCAATTGGCAAATCTTAAAGAGCTCTACAAATGCTAGTAAAAGTAGTTAATGCAATGAAGAGAAAAGCCTGGAAATCAACTTAGCCAATAAACACTTAATCTCTTTGTCAAACAGAAAAAGCTGGCTGCCAAGAGACACCAGAGTTTGTATTACAAACTCATTTGTAAAGCATTACAAAGAGAAGGGTGGGTAGCAGTATTACCTTGGTAAATAGTGGAAAAACTTTGTAGGGGAAAAAGTGCATTCTGGGTGTTTGACCCAGGCCAGATTATCATTAGAATATTGATGGACCTCAAAAAATTTGTCATAACAATCTCTCCTCATCATTGATGACAATACCTGATAGTGCTATATGGAAAAGTGTTTTCTCTCCTCCACTCCCAAACCCTTCCCTCATTTGAACTTTATTCATACTTTCTAGGGCACGCCTATCTTCCAGCTGCCTAAGTTTACAATGTTAGTGTCATCCTGGACTTCTCACTCACATTGTTCCCTCATCCCTCATATCCACTATTACCAAGTTTGTTTAGTTATCTATCTTTGTGATTTCCCTGACCAAAACATCCCTTCCTAACCTTCCATAAATGTGCTATCTTCCCCTATTAGAATGTAAGCTCATTGAGGGCAGGGGCTATCTTGCTTTTTTGTATTTGTATCTACTGTGTATCACAGTGTCTGGCTCATAAGTAAGAGCATAATACATTTTTAAAATTAATTCATTCATATCCATTCAATCAATATATATTGGGCACTAAATTGGTGACTTGTACTGGAGTGAAAGCAAGAAAGGTACTTCTGTGTTCGTTCCAAAGTGGAATTTATATATTTTTAATAGATACTGTATAAACAAAATAGTATTACAAAAACCTAAAAGACCAAAGGGAAGACTGAGCAAAACTTTTTTCCAACTGTCATGTTATGGGAATTGTACAAAGCTGGATTGACTCATAAAGTCAGTCTTATACAGATTGCCCTGCATAGTTCTATGATACAAAAACGGTGGGGATTGCTTTGAATCTGGCCGACAGCCAGGTAAGGCAGTTGATTAGGAGTCAAATAACAGGGCCAGTAAAAAGGTCCAAGGAGGGAAACAAAAGGGGATTTGATGTAACTAATTGATGGTGGATGTAGCCTGAAGCAGGTAAAGGGAGGGAGGGAGGAGGGAGATCCAGTGGGTAAATATGTGCTTTCTAATCAAGAGGTTTGTGTTGATGGGAGTTCTGTTTCTGTTTTGAAAGGGACTTATTCATCAGGGGAGATATTGGGAACATGTGTTTATTAGGCCTTGAATGGGGAAAGCTTTAACATTGTTGAAAGAGGTCAGTCGTGTTACTTAACCTCTGCTGAAGTCTATAGTAATTGACATGGGCTGTTAAAAAAGAGCCGGGGTGTGCTTTGTCCTTTTTAAACTGGTTTGACTCTTCTGTGGGCTGAAGTCTGCTGCTGAAAAGACTGGTTCTCTTTTATCTATGATCCAAATCATGGTGGAGTGCATATGGGTTACTCAGTGATAAAGACATTGGTATTTCCTGTTTATATTTATTATTTAATCAGGTTTATTATTCTCATATTTAAGGATTTTTCAAGTTCATCAGTGTATTTCTTTTTTTTTATGTGTATGCACTTTTATGAACTCTTAGTTTGTCTAGTGCTTTTCTTAATTAGGAGTAAATCGATGTGTGTGTCTGTGTGTTTTAATGAGATGTGATTTTAGAGGCCATATGCCTTCTTCATTCCTTGGGTGACACTCCAGTCCCTGTCATTTAAAATGTCTACATATGGTGCAGTTGGTGATTAATTTTAAATATATGGAAGAATTGTATAGAGTCTGATTCTTGCAATCTTGATTTGGGCAAAGTAGTGGGACTGCAATGCAAAGCAATTATGATTTAAGTCTATTCCAGTGTCTCTTTTTAGTAACCAGATTCCAATGACTTTGTTTTTTCCTTGATTAAAAAAAAACCCTGTAAAGATGAAACTTGCCTTATTCATTCTTACCCTGGGGGAAATTTTTCTTTTGAAAACTTGATAAAATAAATAAGGCTATTGTTTGAAATGAAAAAGCAAAAAAAAAAGTATCCACAAGTGTGTGTTTTTTGTTCCTGCAAAAATATAATTAAGTATATGTGTGTATGTATTATACATACATGTTATATATATGTGTGTATATACATAGTACATACATACAATATACACAAACATAATACATACATAGGGGCTGTACTGGTGATTTCATTGCTGAAGAAACTTCACCCACTAATATCAGCATATTCTGTGCAACTTACAGTCAGTTTCCTGTTGACACTGAGCTGTTAATTGACTTGCTGAGGTTAAACAGCCTATATGTATTAGAGTTAGAATTTGAACCCCGACCTTCTTGGCTCTGAGACCGGTGTTTGCTCTCTCTCCCTGCGTCTCTCTGCCTCTCTGTCTCTTATTCCTCAAAGGGTTTTTGAGAACTGTTGTTTTCCTTTTAATTTCCTTTGAGGGTTCACATTTTATTGCACTCCTGACTTAAGTCACTTATCTACATGGTGATCTCATTTATTCAGTGTGATTTCTTTGCAGTTAAATAGTGCCTGCTTCTAAGGGCTGGCTTTGTGTACTGTGCTTTAAAAGGTTTCTTGTCTCACCGGCAGTCATTCAGTTTTGCTGTACTGTGTTAAAGCAGGACGTGTGTGTGTGTGTGTGTGTGTGTGCAGAGAAAATCCATGTATATAGCTTCTCATGTAGTACCAAGCATCACAAAGCTTTGTGTTTATAGGCTTCTTTTGTAATACCTTGCAGCAGAGAGACACCTAAGGACTTTCTTTTCACTTTTAGCTTCTTTTGTAGTCTGTTTTTGTGTTTTGTTGGGTAGACTGGAACAGTAGTGAGAAAGGAGATATGAAAGAATTGTCTTGTTCTCTCTGCAGATCAATGGAGTAACCACTAAAACACTGATTCTTTGGCAGTTCTGTTTGCATTTGGTGTCCACTAATGTCCTGTCTCATTCAGTCTTTCACCTTCTAGAGTCTATATTTTCAAATATGACACAAATGTAAGAAAGAATGAAGAAGAACCATTATGCTTGTGAAATGTCTAATTAAAGGAAGGCTATTAGAGCAGGAAGAAAGCTTTCACTAGAAGGAAGAGGGTACCAAAGTGAAATTGCACTCTCATGTATTTCTTTCCGAGTTCATCAAATGATCAATCATTCAAGCTTAATGGGGAGACAAAGATAACATGAGCACAATCCCTATTCTCAAGGAGTTTTTATTCTAGGAGGGTATATAATATGTATGTATGGAAGTATATTTAGAAAAACTACAAGGTAGTTAAAGCAGGGCACCTGTAGTACTTGCAGGGGGGGGGTAATCAACTATACAGCAATCAATAGAAATTGTATTTTGATTCAAGTATCAGGTTGAATGATTATTTAAACTTTTACTAAGGGAGTATAATCCCCTAACTCTCTACAGCCAAGATATCCCATATCTGGACTCCAGGCATTTTCATTGACTTACCCTTCATACCTGGAATGATTTTCCTCCCGATCTCCACCTCCTGGATTCCCTCAAGTCCCTCTTAATTCTGCAGCCTTTCCCTAATGATTATTTCCAATTTATCCTGTATATGGATTGCTAGTTGTTTATATGATGTCTACACCAATAGACTATAAGCTCTTTGAGAACAAGGACTATTTTTTTTCTTACCTTGCTTTGTATAATATTCAGTAGGGACAGCTAGATTATACAGTGGATAGATTGCAGGACTTGAAGTCTTCAGGACCTGAGTTTAAATGTAGCACTAGACACTATCTGTGTGACCCTAGACACTTAGCTCTGTTAGTCTCAGTTTCCTCATCTAAATGAGCTAGAGAAGGAAATGGTAAATGCCAAGAAAACCCCAAATAGAATCATGAAGACTTGGACCCGACTGAAATGATAGAATAACAGGAGAAATAAAAGGAGAAAAGCCTTTGAAAGGTGCAGTGGTACTTTGACAATGACCTAGTAGGAAATCTCAGCACTAGTTTTAGAAAATGAAAGTATTTGGAGTCAGGAGGACCTGAGTTCAAATCTGGCCTCAGACACAACACAAAAAACTAGCTTTGTGACATTGGGCAAGTCACTTAACCCCAATTGCCCTATCCTTCCCCCTCCAAAAAGAAATAAAAAAAATTAAAAAAAAAATAAAATGAAAGTGTTTGATGACCTCTGAGAGGCTTGGAAAATAGGGAACTTTGCTAATATTCCCCCTGAGCTGATGACATTTCCTGCTTCTATGACAATGATCTCTCTGAATAATAAGTCCATTTGGACTGTTTGTAATTATTTTTTTTTTAGGTCAGTGGGGCCTAATGTGTCCACATTGTGACAGTCATAATTTGATTCTGTTTGTGGTTCACAGGAGACTTTTTGTTACTGAAAACTAAGTACTTCATTAAAAACAAATATTCTTACAATAAAAAATCGAAAAAAATATGTCCTTGAATGGAATATTTAAAAACACATGCCTCATTCCCCTCATTTGAGGAAAGTTATGGCACCCTATTGTGAAATTAGTTTCCTTTCAAACAGAATTGGCTATTAGATGGAAATATAGTATGTCAAATCTGGAGATCTGGTTTCCATTCATGAATCTGTAACTGATTCTGTAGGCATCCTTGGCAAGACAAGTTTCTCTTATGCCTAAAGTTCTGGATCTGGAAAATACTGGTAATAGTGATTCTTACCTGTGTGTTCCCAGGGAATGCTTTGGAGGTTAACAAGAAGATGCTTGTATGGTATTTTGAGTTATTTGGAAAAATCATGCTTTGTGAATCATAGGCATTAAGAGGATGTTGTTATTTATCTGGCACCAAAGAGCTGATCCATTGAGTTTCCAAACTGAAGTCCCAGAAAACATTTTTTCTAATGAGATTTTCCATGGAAATGCAAAAAAAAAAAACCAACAACCAGGATTTGGAACCTATATTTATACAATACATTCTCCTCCATGCAGAATGTCTGCTATTTTGAACTTAGACTAATTAAACTTTTCCCTCAATGTTGATTACTTTTTCATTCTGATTGTTTGCGGGGAGAGGAATTACTATTTAATTAATAAGAAATGTCTTTAATTTTAGTTATAGGATGAAAATACACATAGACTAAGGAAGACTGGACTTTGTATTAAAAATGTCTCTCTTGGCTTTCTTTACCTCATCTGGGGCTCTCAAACATCTTGGCTTTCTTTGACTTCCTTGGAAATCTTCTCTATGGCTCACTCTGGTTCCAATGGTTGCAGTGTATCATTGTGCAAACCTTTTCTAGCTTCAAATGTCCTCTTAGAAATGTATTTAACCACAGATTTCAATCTGCAAATTATTAATGTTAAAAATATTTGAAGAAGGACACATTTCCAGACACAAAGCCAACATGAAGCTTTTACATAAATCAAACACGGCAGAATGAAATTAAAAATATTGAATTTTTCCTTGGTCTGAAGCTGTACTCCATAGTAATGGCCTCATTTCCCACTTATGGCTTCACTTCATTATACCCAATGTTATCTGTCACTTGCAATCCTAGATTTGCCAGCTCTACTTAGGGTTTCTTTGTTTCTTTTTTTGGCAAAGTTAGTGAAGTATTAATTGTAAACTGATGAGAGTTTTTAAATCTGCTTCCTGTAACACAAAATGATATTGCTTTTCACTTCCTTTCTTCTATTATTGTAAATTAGAAACTTGAAATAACTAATCTTACATTTAAAGCTTTGAACTGAAGGGCATGTTGTGTATAGTGTTGGAGAGGAGAGTTTGGAGTAGCATATGTAATTTTTCCCCATGAAAAATAGATGAAAAAAGAAGATAGAGAATTGTCCTATAGCATTCTAGTAAATGAAAATGATGACATGTAAATCTACCAGAGATGGGTCAGGTTGGGCCTGAAGTTGACAAGGCAGAAGTCATTCTTTGAGTGTACCATTTAGCTTTGAGGTACTACACTCATCTGTGCTATAACTTTCCAGAATATCTCCCAGCATATAGTTTCTCCTTTCCTAGAGTAGCTAGGTGGGGGTTTTGGAGTTAAGAAGACCTGGGTTTGAATTCTGCCTCAGTCACTCACTAACTGTTTGATTCCGGGCAAGTCACATTAAATGACTCAGCCTTTGGTTCCTCAAATGTGAAATCAAGGTAATAATAGTGTCTATATCACAGTGTTGTTGTGAGGATCAAATAACATGATGTATATATAAGAGCTTGGAAATTTTAAAGGATTATATAAATACTAACTACAAACTCTTTTTTAGTCCATTCCTTCTAGCTTCCCAAACCATCTTAGCAGTGACGCTAATCTTCTGCTTAAAAACCTTCCATGACTTATCATTACCTACAAGATACATAACGGACACCTTGGATTTGAATTTAAGACTTTTCTTAATCTAGTTCCAATCTACCTTTCCAGCTTTTTGTCATTATGCTTCCATTCATGTACTCTGTTCCATTGTTCTAGAGTAGACAAACTGAGATATTCTATATGTGTCCTGGAGATTGTTCTAATCTTTCATATCTCTATAATAATAATAATACAAAAAATCCCCTCACATTTATCTGGTACATTGAAGTTTACAAATGTTTTCTGCACTATAATCCATTGAGATATATATATATATATATATATATATATATATATATATATATATATA
>NW_027187372.1:6081109-6113616 GCF_028583685.1 Petaurus breviceps papuanus
ATATATATATATATATATATATATATATATATATATATATATATATATAGTATGAGTATTATCCCTATTTTACAGATGAGGAAAATGATAATCTGGAAGGTTACATGACTTGCTTATTGTCACAAGCTAGTCAATTTCTGAAGTATAATTTTAATCTAGGCCTTTTTTAATCCAAATTCAGAACTCATCATCCCCTGTTCCTGAACACACTACTTAGGGTAAATAAAACAATGGATAGTGTGCTGAACTGGAGTCAGGAAGAGTTGAGTTTAAATGTGGCCTCCTATGCTTGATAGCTGTGTGACCCTGGGCAAGTCACTTAATCTCTGCTTCAGTTCGCCCATCTCTAAAATGGGACTTGTAATGGTTCTTACCTTCTAGGATTGGTGTGAGGATCAAATGGGACTCATAATGTCCCCTAACTCCCTGGGTTGCTGTGGAGATCACATAGAATAATATTTGTAAAGCACTGTGTAAACCATAAAGTGCCATATACATTTTAGCTATTTATTGAAATTCTTCTGTTCCTTTAAAACCTAATTCTAGTGCTACCGCTTTCATGAAATTTTCCCTAATCCTCCCAGATTCTCTCCAAGAAGGCTTGAATTGTTTTGTAGCACAATATCAGGAACAATTCTCTTTCATCAGATATAATTGTGTATGTTTCTTATCTCCTTTTAACATGGCAAGGTGGAGAGTGCTGCATTTGGACCCAGAAAGACCTAGCTTTGAATCCCATCTCAGACATTTACTAGCTTTACCAGCAATCGTTTTAGTTTTGTTTGAACAAGAACAAATGAATGAAACTCTTAAACTGGAAAAGCAAATTAATTTCTATCATTATATTTTGAATCACCCTAGTCATTTTAATTTTTAGCATCCTGACTTTTAAAAAGAATGAAAAAAACTGGTAGTAATAATGTAATATTTAATATTATTAATAATAATTATATTTACACATGAATTCACATATATTCCTATAATAAATATATTCATTTCAGTTAGAAACAGTCCTAAGACATATCATTATCCTACTATTACTCTTTTTCTTAATGGTCTGTGGAATACTATTGCACAGGTGGATAAAAGAACTACTTTTTATAATTGGATAAAAGCAATGGGGTATAAGCACATTTTCTATAGGTTCGTTGAAAATATACCTAGAACATCTCTAGTAAGCAGACAGGATGAAGAGAATTGCTTGATCTTGTTCCCACATGATTTTGATTTTACCAGGTTGGTCTCTATGTTTTGGAAGTGTTTCATTTCACATAGCTTAGAGATTGAACTTTTGTATCATCTAGTAAGTACTTTGTTACATTTTTAAGGATCTGTATTATGTCCAGATAACTTTAGGTATCAGTTCAGTCTATGATAATGGTCTGGTTCTAGGACAGTTTATGTAGTATATTCTCAAAGGTTATTTTGATTTTTTTTTATTAATTTGTGAAAGATAGCCGGCTGCTAGCTACAAAGTTGTATCATGCTATACAGTGCTAAATACTCCAGATGTAAGAAGCCCCTGGTGATTAGGACAGAGTACACAAGGACAATTACCTCTTTCATTCTTAATTCTGGCTTAATGCTGATTAAGTATTATCCAGTCAGTACTAATGCAGAGTAAGATTAAATTAATGCTGACTTGTGTTGGTAAAGGGAGTTTCTTCATATTGGAATCCCCCATCCTAATGAAATCACTAGTCAAATCTCTGACATAAGATTGAATTATTTTTGTTCACCATTTCTTACAGTTGAATTATTTTAATTTTGTTACTCACTAAAAACCTGAGATTTTTTTTTTACACCAGTAAGAATGTTGGTGATTATAAGAAGATCTGGGCAGGGGGAGAGAGGGAAACTTGTGTAGTTGATAATTTAAACATAATTTTAGAATTTTACATTTAGGCCTCCTAAATTTCTTTGTAGTTGATTCAGCTTACTGTTTCTAATTAATTAAGCTCACTATCAGCTGTTTAGTTAAGACTTTTCAGTGTCTTAGCTACCCTTCTCAGCCTTATGTCATCTGCATATTTGATATGCATAACATCTGTGCCTTCATCCAAATAACTGATAAGAATGTTCACAAGGCTAAGGACAGATTGCTCACATCCTCTTTTATAGACCTCCCTTCAAGATATTTGACCCACTAATTAATATTATTTGGTATCAACTATTTAGCTAGTTTAGAATCTACCTAATTACTTTCTTCTAATATCTTTTTAACTCATCTACATTAATATCCTGAGATATTTTGTCAAGATTCTTTCTTAAATTCAGCTAAACTATGTTAAAAGCCTTCCCTTAAACTGTTAGTCTATTAGCTATTAAAAAATAAATTCAATTCAATACACATTTGAGTCCTGTTCTCTACTTTCCCTGGGACTACCTAGTCTCATCTTTTATGCTGACCATTTTCAACCCTGTTCTATACCCTCTGAACCTGACTATCAGAGGCTATCCTTGAGAGGAGCCATTACATGACTGTATCACCCCTTACTACTTCTTTCTCTAAGAACATGTTGCCACTACCATAAACAAACTTAGAAAGCATGAGGTAGTAGTGAACTGACCTATTGTTCCTTTCACTATCTCTGTGTCGTGCTGGACCATAATACCCTACCCAGGCTACCAGTCCACTTATATACTTGTTCTCCCAGGAGAGTGGAAGCTTCTGGAGAGCAAGGGCTGGTTTGTTTCTTGGGTTATTGTTAATGTTGTTGTAAAAAGGTTGAATACCGCTTTCTAGCATATAGTGCCTTATATATGGTAGACCCCGAATGAATGAGTGACAAACTTTTTAACATTTATTATGTGCCCATCATTATTTTAAGTGCTAAAGATGTAAAAGCAAGAGAGTCCTAAGAAATTGTCTGAGAGGATGAAGAACTGATCATAGTTGTTTTATATTCTGGTATATGATGTGTGTGTGTGTGTATGTGTAGGAGAGGCAGTTATAATTTCTACCTCAGTTGATGTAGTCACAAAAAATCCATAATTTTATAAAAAAAAGTTACAATCTCAGAATAAGTTCCTTATTCAATTAAAAGAATTTACAAGGGCCTCAGGTTATTGTATAAAGGAAATGATTCCACACAGAAAACATTTTGCAATTAACAAAGAGAATCAATCATACTTCTTGGCCCCATATATAAAAACAAGACATTTAGCATTTTGGATTGAGAGAATTTTGAAGAGAAGACTTTCTCTCCTTTCTTTACCTCTCTGCTCCCATTGACTGTCATTAGAGCTACAGGGAAACAGTATCTCAAGCTGGGAGAAGAAGTTGACATCCAAGAACAGAAAGAGATCCAGAGAGAGAATACTTAAGGGAGGAAACAGCTCCAAGAAGTGTGACCCTCTTATGGCAGAGAAAAGGTCCCAGATAAAGAACTCAAAAAAGAAACAAATGCTGAATGGCTTACCCAGCAGAGATGCTGCACCTGAGCAGAGCTGTGAGAGAACTCCATAGAAAAAGAACTTCTTGTCTGTGCAGTACAGGGAGTTAAGAGTTATCCGTATCTAGATATGTATCCTGCATGTATGCCTCACCCTCATTGTACTCTAAGTTGGAGCCCATTCTTCCCTTGGATTCTATGTGTATTTCAGGGAGAACATGCCCTGTTTTTTGTTTGTTTTGTTTTGGTGGGAGGAGGTGTATAGACTGTTAAAAGTAACTTTAAGGGGCGGCCAGGTAGCACAGCGAATAAGAATACTGGCTCCAGCGTCGGGATGACCTGGGGATTGAATCCCGGGCTCAGACACTTAGCACCCACGCAGAAACACCTAGCCGTGTAACCTTGAGCAAGTTACTTAACCCCGATTGCTTTAAAAAAAAATAAAGTAACTTTAAAGTTTACTAAACTAATTGTTTTTACTCTTCCACCTTAATAAATGCCTTCATTCTAAATCTACTGGCTGATTTATTAATGGGAAGCATAATGGTAGGGGCTTGGGAACTATGGTAGCAAGTGTGACGAGTTGTCTATGGGATTATCTCTAGAAACCAAGAGTAGCAGCTTCCTTTTTTGAACCCAACCTACATTAAGAATGGGAGTTGGGGAGTATCCCAGAGGGGTGTATGTTGCCTATCTTATCTATGTTTCTGTGTATATTTGACTTATCTTTGTGCCTGTTATTTTGCCCTAGCAGATTATAAATACCTAGAGGACAGAAACTCTTCAATGAGTCAATAAGCATTTTATAAGCATCTACATAGGCCAAACATTGGAGATATATTACCAATTCAGTTTGTTGTTTTTAATTTTTTCTGTTTGTGAGAATTTTGGCTTAAAGATGAGTCAAATTAGAGATGCACAGGCCAGGGATGGAGAATCTTTGGCCTTGAGGCTACATGTGGTCCTCTAGGTCTTCAAGGGCAGCCTTTAAAGGATTGTTGAATTCTTAGAAAGTTGTTGAATTCTGCTTACTACAATTTTAATCAACTTATATCAGGTAGTTACTGAGATCTAATTTATATTATCATATTCATTGTTGAAGGATCAACACACATCAGTAGTTAGTAAGAGGATATAATTTGTGCTGTTATGCTCATTGTTGAAGACCTTTAAAAAATGCTGAGAGAGGTTTAACGCTTTTAAGATGCCAACCTAATAAAAGTAAGGAAATGGGGATAGCTACATTTATATTTATATTTCAGTACCTTTCCAAAACATGGCTTTAGTAACTACCTTCCGTAAAAAAAAATGACTTGATACTAAAAATGAATATTTCAGGCATGTTAAAATCCTTTAATGTTATCTGTTTTGTATAAGAAAAAGCATATGTTGCACCAAGAGAGAAAAATTTTATTGTCTCCAGAAAAGTGTTTAGATTTTTTGGTAAGGAATAAGCTTTTAACCTGTGGCCATAGGTTATTAATGAAGTCTCACCATATTGTTTGAATTAGATTCATTGCCTAACGGGGGAGGGAAATGTAAGGAGGAAGTTGTTACAATTTTCATGCTTTAGACACTAGTGTATTTTCATAAACTGAAGTGAAGGTTCTCTAGGGACAGAAAATATCACTGAAACATTTCCTGAGTTCTGTTGAGCTGCACATTGGTATGTCCAAGTCTGTTTTCAGAAGGATGGAGATTTTTGTTTAGTTTTGTGAGCACATAATGTAACCCATGTAAGACAAAAATGTAAGTTTGTGTTGTAATTTATTTTAAAAGCAAATACATAAAAATAATTTAAAAAGTCATTTGCTTAGGAAAAGTAAATTTTTCATTTTAACTTTTAAAAAACAATGGAGACAGTTTTAAAATGTATTTATCTCATTAGTATATATGCTACAAGCCTACACACCAAAGCTTTAAAAAAATTTGATTTTCAAAATGTTATTCAAAATAATTGGGGTTAACATATTTGATGTTTGTTTGGAAGAACTAAGACAACTCCAGCTTTACTTGTATTTATTTGTTTAATCTTTTCATTAGAAGAATCTAATTTAATGCATTTTTGGAAATTGTTCTTTCATTTTTGTCAGTATCTTATTTGGATCTGGTATTTTGATGTGGACTCTATTTTTGTTGTTACAAATTTCCACAGATCTGTGCCTTTTCATGCTGTGAGTCTTACCATGTGACTACATATTTGTTTAGTAGTAGTAGTAGTTTAGTAGTAGTAGGAAAAATGATAATAAAAATTGTCAGTAGCCATCTTGCCAGACAGGAAGAATGTTTAAATGTAAAATAGTAATGGTATCTTGGAATAGGTATATTCATTTTCTGCTATTGAGAACCACAGGTGTATTATTTTAGTTGCTTCAAGAAAGCATTCATCTTTGGATAATAACTTTTTATATGGATGCAAATATAACAATTAAGGTTATTTTCAATGAGAGTAAGACATTCCACTCTCAAATTTACATTTTTCTTTTTTAATGTCCTATAGTTTTTCTTAATTTCGCATAGCTTTTCCCCCTCTAAAAAGTCATGCCTTCCATTATGTATAATGTGATTTTCTGACATTTAACTACTTTGCTCTCTCTTTGAAAAGGTGTCTTTGGAAAAAATCTTTTTGGGGTCTGATTGAAGTTCAGTCAGGCAGGGGGAAACTTTTTGACAAGAAGGAACATGGTAAAGCAGAAGAAACAGCGGTTTTAGAGTTGTAGGACCTACTTACAAATCCTGATTCTACTAATTATTACCTTTGTGATCTTGTACAGTTTAATCAGATAAGGTACCCTGTGTGCCAGGGCACAAGACCACTTTTACTTCTCTAATAATGGTGGCAGAATAGCAGACTAAGTGGGTAGGGAGTATGAAGTGTTCAATAGTATATACATTTGAACTTAGCTCTTAGCACCCTAAATATATGAACTCTTTATCCAATGAAAAAGTGGGCTTGCTACTACTATAGGCATGATTGCAATAATCTTGACAATCTTGCTGTGAATGAAACCAGAAGATAGAGGGAACTTGCATCTCAATGGAAGGATGGCTTTTAGTTTCTCTTTGGCATGCCAAGTGAAGGAATTGATGGAGTTGATTTTACTGTGTCTCTATAAATATAAGAAGCATCTTTTTATTGAGAGGTACCATCACGAAGGCGAGAGTGTTGAATTTGGAATTGATGTCCCTGGGTTTAATTTCCAACTTGAGTGATGCTTGGCAAGTTCATTAATTTCTCTGTTTCCTTGACTGTAAAATGAGCAGGTTGTATGAGGTGAGCTCAAAGGTCTCTTCCATCTCTTAAGTCTATAGTATAATTGGTCATTTCATATTGCAGTGCTCATGATAAGTACTTTAAAACAATCATATGGAAAATAATTAATACCTTTCAGGCAATATCTATTGCAGAAGATGAGTAGGTTAAGAAATTCTACAAAGAATTTTATTAGACTTCAAATCAAATTAGTAAATTCTTTGATACTCAGTGACTTCAGTACAAAGGTATACATACAATATATACATACATACATATATATATATATACAATACATACACAATACATACATACATACATACATATATATATATACAAAGGCACTCAAAAATGTTAGAAAATGTGGATTAAGAATAAGGAACGATAAAGGCTTTTCGGAAATTGCAAAGGAACCTTAAACCTATACATTATGAATATTTTCTTCTAGGAGAGAATTGGAAGGCATAGGATGTGATAAGTCCAAATAACATTTTTAAATATGAAATTTTTTTTTACAACAAGTCATTATTGATGCTGTAGTCATTCCTAAATCAACTATCTGGGTACAAATGAGACCACTGATTTGTTAGTACAAATATAGTCAATAGTCCATAAACATTTGTTAAGTACCTACTACATGCCTTAAGCCCTGGGGATACAAGTAAAAAAAAATCCTGCCCTCAAGGAACATACAATCTAATTGAAGAAGATAATACATCAAGGGAAGCTGAAAAGGGGCGGAGGAGGCAGGATGGGAGAAGTTACCTGGATTAGGGGCATGGAGGAGGCAGAGACCTGATGGAGAATTCCAAAGAAATCCAAAAGCAATGCAGCTAGTGGGAAATGGGGAGAAGATTGTGCTGAGCCCCTTCCTTAAATGGAGGTTTTGGAGCTCATGACTGTGTCCTCAAATCAGAGGGTGTGATCAGAGTGGGAGAGGATACTAATGAGATATAAATACCAAGACTTATTCAGTCTTGCAAGAAAATAACATTTTCTTTTCCACTGTTAAGTCTCTTGGTACAAGAAGTCATGATGGAGAAGTCCAAATAAGTCTAAAAGTAGTGAAGCTGGTGAGAAATGGGATCAAAATCAATAGAAAACAAGAATAAATATAAGAGAATTTTATGGTATGCCGTGAAACCAACTCTATCTTGACCCACACTAAACAAGCTACTGATGATGGTAAATATTGGGAACATGACTAAATAATTATATAGGAGCAGCAGTTAAAAGGATAGCATTAAAGAAATGTATGACAGAAAAATGAAAGAGGTGATTGGCTATTTATGTGGTAGGAGCATGTGGGAAGTCTGTGTATTCCCCAGGTATGCTTGCAACATCAAAAGAAAGCAAGGGATTTTCCCACCATGTAGGATTGAATTCCCTGTGGGGAGTTCATGAGAGGACATATATAGTAGTTGACAGGATGGGTGGGCACAAATGGGTTGTGATCTGTACTGTTGGAGTCAAAATCCAGATTAATTAAGTAGCTTCTACTCAACATTTCTGAGCCTCATTTTTATATGTAAAATGAGAGAATTGAATTAGATTACCTGTGATATCTCTTTTATTTATAAATCTATGATCCTATTACAACTAATCTTTTATACATAGGAACAATTTAGAGACCAGAGAAAAAGGAAATGGGATATTGAAATATTCAGTAACTTCAATAGGATCATATTTACTTAGATAGAATATTTATTCTATTTAAATATTCGATTTATCTAATAGAATATTCTCAGTAACTGAGCATCAAATATTCCAATGTCAAAAGAAAAAAAAAGACACACAGTCCACAGATAGAAATGCCTTTTTATGTTATCAACAGTAGTTCATCATCTAAATCCCTAATTACTCTTCAATTAGGACATCTCATTGTGAACTGAATGAACTGCAAACATTGTTTATATGCATGTCCTTGCTTAGTAGTAGGGTAGAGTTCCTGAAAGATTAAGAAAAAAAGGAAGCCTAAGGATATAGTATCAGACATAAATTTAATTAACTTAATCTAGCACTGTAACTCATTCTACTGCTACCCTTTTAAAATATTTTGACCAAATCAGGCCAGATCTCTAATTCTCTTCTATTGCCCATAGTGAAAGAATAAGGGAATGTATTACCAGGGGCCCCACAGAGAAGACATCACTTCCTTTTAGGAAAGACATTAGGTCTCACACCAGGTCAGAATGACCAGAATTCTCAGACTATGCAAATGAAAATATACTACGGAACTTCAATATTGTAGAACTTTCTGTTGACAAATTTGAATAGATAGTAAAGCAAGAATCTTTCCCAATATCTTGGCTTTCTGTTGTTCAGCTATTCAGTCATGTCTGACTCTTTGTGGCCCCATGGACCATAGTGTGCCAGGCTCTTTTGTCCTCCACTATCTCCTGAAGTCTGTTGAAGCTCATGTTCATTGCTTCCATGATGCTATCTATCCATCTCATCCACTGTTGTCCCTTTCTCCTTTTGACCTCCTTGCTTTTCCTTGTCTTCACTCAACTTCGAGGTTTTTTTTTTACTCTTTTTATTATTCCTGGAATGTTCTGTCTTCTCATTTCTACCTGCTAGCTTCCCTGAATTCCTTTAAATCTCATCAAAATTTCTACCTTCTGCAAGAATCATTTCCTATCCCTCCTTAATGTTAGTTCTATTTCCCACCATTTCTAAACTTCTTTGAAACACTTCATCATGCCTTTCTTTCCCAGGACACTCATAATTGGGAGATCCATAATGTAATCTATATTAATCATACAATAGTACATACTACAAGGAATATTGTTGTTGGTCATTTCTTCTCAAAGAGGTCCATTGACATCAGGAAGGTGTTGTATTGAATTGAAAGTGAATTGGAGGGATAGCCAGGTGGCACAGTGAGTAAGAGCACCGGCCCCAGCGTTGGGAGATCCCGGATCGGTTCCGGCCTCAGATATTGGCTGTGTAACCTTGAGCAAGTTACGTAACCCCAATTGCTTTAAAAAAAAAAAAAGAAAGTGAATTGGATTTGAGTGAGGTAGAACTGTACAAAGCCATCAGCCTCACTCTCTTCTCCAGAGTCATAGGAGTTCAACAGTGAGACATAGGTCAGGATGACTGAGGATGGCCCTAGATGCAGTGAGAGATCTTAGCCTTTTTCAAGCTAAGGTCTTCCCCAGGTCTCACTTTGCCTGAGGCAATACCTATTCAGTAATTAAAGGCTAGGTAAGAATGGAGGTAAAAGGGGCAGCTTGGTGGCACAGTGAATAGAGCACTGGCCTTGGAGTCAGGAGGACCTGAGTTCACATCTGGCCTAAGACACTTAACACAAAAACTAGCTGTGTGACCTTGGGCAAGTCACTTAACTCCAATTGCCCTACTGATTTGGGTTTAAAGGCATAGTCAGGTAGTTCCATTTAAATCCCAATTGGCTTTATCAAAGCCTGGTTTTCCATAGTTCTATTTCAAGAAATCATAAATGAAAAATGTATAAGACAAAATAGTTGATTGTTCCAGCTTTTCTCTAGTTCAAAGCAAGCCTGCAAATTCTAGTATTATATAGATATATTCTACATTTTCTATTAACTCTAGAGAAGGCTATGATAGGTCACTGTTCTGCCAGAGTGGTGCCTGAAAATAAAACTTCTCAAAAATAGTGAATATCAATGACATGATCAAAGTCTAAATAGTGAAAAAGATCACTTTGATTCATCTTTACACTGGCTAAATCAATACAATTACATTTTATGAACCATCAGAAAATTGTATCTGCTTTTTCAATAGGGGTTAAATAACTTGCTCAAGGTTACACAGCCAGTTATTTCTGGGTGTGGTGCTGAGTGTCTGAGCCTGGGATTCAATCTCCAGGTCATCCCAACATTGGAGCCAGTGCTCTTACTCACTGTGCTACCTGGCCACCCCAAGAAAATTGTATCTTTAACTCATTGATCTGAAATACCAAACTTTTCTCTTCTTCAATATTGCTCATTATGGATGGAAAATCACAGAATAAATTCCTGTTTCTTGTCCTAAAACTTATAGTTAAGGGACACGAGGTAAATGCTAAGATTAGCCAGATAGCTTTCACCCATAATTTGGACTTTGTAACATAATCCACATCAAAGTCCTTGTAAAGCCACACACAAGCAGTTTTCTAGAGGACTGATGCTGTGAACAGCTTTCCAGATTCTGATTACATAATATAGTGAACACTCTATTCATTCATAGAGAATCAAGGTATAGCATTCACAATGTTACAGCTTATCACAGAAAATCTAAATACATCATTCACAATGACTTATCACTAAAATGGCCACATAGTTTTCACCACAGTGGTCACAATTGGTTTCAACAAAGTACAATCATTTAGTAACTCAATCATTCAATCATCCTTAAAATACAACAGTCAAAGTTCTCCTCTCATGGGACACACTAAGTTCCAAATCAGTCACTATTCAATCATCAGTCACCAGTCACTACTCAGTAACCTCTTTAAGGGGTAGTGGAAAATACACAGGTCATCCACCCCTAGGTCACAGTAAATTACAATTTTCTCAGTCAGTACACAGTATCCAAGTAAAGTCTTCTTTCAGCTTGACTCAAGGCTGGCTCTCAGTTTCCATGGTTCCTCTTCCATGGTCCCAGATCCAACTGTCACCTGGGTTCAAAGGCAGGCAGCTCCCAGTTCCTTGTCCAGTTCTTCATCCAGTTCCCATTCCATATTGAATTTCACAGTGTCCAGTCCACCTCAAGTCCTTCACAGTTCCTGTTACTGGGAAGACAAAGCTTGACAGAGCCACAATACTATTTGAACACATTGCCAGCACCATCATCATTTCATATCTGACTGTGATATCAACTCAGACCCACCAACAGGGTCTGAGAACTCAAAACATATCATCAACATAGAAATCAACACAGACCCACAAACAAGGTCCATGAGGTAAGCATAAATCATCAGTAAAGTCCTAGGACCTCCAAAACCCTCCTCCAGGACTTCTGTACACATACAACAAGAAAATCCTCTTCCAGGGCTTCCAGTAAGGTCCCAGGGTTTCTGTAAAAAGTATCATAAACAAACATCAACACAGACAGAGCAAACAAATAGAGTGCCAGGATACCATAAGTTTTCTCCTTCTTGACCCTGCTACCCCAAGAGTCTTATTCTCAATTCCTGCTGTCTCTAGCCCTGGGGCTCTTCTTATATAGACATTAGCTCCTCCCCGGGAGTTCACAAGTCGCAGAGTTCACACATTCTGTTTCCCAACAGACTGAAACAAGGTGTGAACCACTTCTCTGCTTGCCATTACAGTCCTCTAATTCTATTATATAGAAAATATTCTTGGGGTAGACTCTGTGTCTTGTGCTGTTTTCTCTGAAAAAGAAACGTCTTCACATTTCCTGGTGTGTATTTCCTTTTTTTTTTAATAAGGTAAGTTGAATTGATAGAATCAATAACATAGTTTGTCTCTCAGTCTTAGGGCATTAGTTAGTCTTGAATTTTTTTCTGAAAAGTGATAAAGAAATTGTGTGCTGAGGACACCAAAACATTCTGTAGGGAAAAATTTAGGTCAAGGAAATAGGTATTTATAAATTACCTATGAGAGTGAAAGAAAAGTAAGGCCACTAAAAAAAAGCAATAAACTGTTAAACTCCACATATGCCTCTTTCTAATGACTTTCTAATTGGCTTGTTAGTTTGGGTAGAATAAGACTTGGCTCATTCTTAGATTGGAACCTTAACTTTTTGGAATATTTATATCAGTTTTGGAAGAGTTTCCAGTCCCTGTCAAGCTCTGTAGTCAGTCCCTAGGAGCAGCTGTAAGTCTTGGCTTTCTCTTGAAGGAATAAGGTGTGTGTGTGGCCTGATGGATGCAGCAGGACATGGGTTCTTGAGTTGTAGCCCTGCCCAGGCTGGATAATGGAATCCACAAGAGGCTGAAAAATGACAGGGTGAGTTTATTGTAGGTAGAAGTAGGCAGCACCCATGAGACCTTCTAAAGGTGAACTCAGGGAGTTAGAACCTCCATGTATTTAGCCACCGGCTGGCATCCATTGTAAAACTCTTGACTGGATTTCTGGTGCCAGCCCAAATATTTCAGTTTCCTAGCAAGCAGTTCAAGAAATCCACATTTTTATCTCATTACTTAAATGTAATCACTGAATCCTAACAAAATAAATAAGAGAGTCATTTCAACATCTCTTCCCAAGAGAAACTTGTAATTTTTTTTCAAGGAACAGCATGTTGGTTTGGTAGTTTTACAAATCGTCAATTTCCGATTGTTGAAAATACCTTGTAGCAACAGACTAAATTTGGCCGTCCAGGCGCCAGGAATTCAATTCAGAAAAATCATTAAATGACTCTTGGGTGCCAAATTCTACTTACATTGCCAGTAGAAGTATCCCAACTGTGTTTGAGGGTCTCTGCTAGTTGCCTGAAACTCCCAGAACAAAGTTGTTCATATTTACTCTCAAAGTTCACAAAGTGAGAAACCAGTCTTTAAACACTGAGATTTTCCCCCACTCTTCTAACTTCAGCATTTGCTATATTTTAAGAACTGAAGGAAAGGGGAGAACAGTAGTCTTTGCTAGTTCCTTTTCAATTATCTTGATTAATGGTGGGGCCTGTCTTAATATAGGTGACAAGTAATTGAGCACTAAATTATTAAAAATGTAGTTTAAAATGTAGTTTATGGGGTGTCTGACTGAGCTCGCACACTATGGCAAATCTCTTGTTGAAAAAAGGTACTTATCTGTTTTTACTTGGAGTTTTAAAGAATGACCCCCCCCCCCCAATGAATAATCTTACCATAGTTTCTGTGTTATCATTTGAACTTTGGTTTGGTACTTTAGAAATTTAGTTGTAAAAATCTTTTATGAAAAACCTAGGTAAGACAATTTTGACTGCCTTTGGAATAGTTCACCAAACTTTCTATAAGTTCAAAACAATTACATTGGTCTCACCCAACATTTACCAGTGATACCTCCCATAATCCTTTCCCATGGAAAGAGATCAGAAAATAAGTACCAAGTTGTGGCAAATATGGTTAGATTCTTTTTGAAATGGGAATAAATGATACAATCTTTTTCATTTCTGTTGAAAATGTAATTCTTATGTGGGCCAACATGAGAGCCCAGATGACTTCATGAAGGCATTGAACATGTTTATTTGTTTACTGTTATTTTTTTAAAACTCCAAAAAACTAAAGATCTCATCAAAAGTTAGCTTCAGAGAAAGAGAATATAGATTTTACACATATGTGTTTGAAAAAATGCATATATACATTTAAATAGAGAATCTAATCAAATATCATGAAGAATCATAAATCAACAAACATTTATTAAAAACTTACTATGTGCCAGGCACTGTGCTAACTACTGGGAATACAAACAAAGAAGAAATGGGGTAGGTCACAGAGAAGAGAAAAATTCCAGTTAGCTAAGAACATTTTCTTTGTTTAATAAAAGAAAAATAATAAATGTGTCTTGGATAAAGGTTAATGACCACCAGATAGAAAAGTATATCACATACTATTTCAGGAAACAATGAAGCTGATTACAGATAATTGAAAGATTATGATTTACAAATATAATCCCAGATTGGACCTGTATAGTATGAATTAGTATGATATACTAGAAAACATTTTGGACTGGAAGTCAGGAAACCTGCATGCAATCTGGACTTTTTCATCAACTAGCAGTTCTGGAAAAATATTAAATATTTGTTATTTGTTAAATATGGTTGTTACTTAACCATACAACTGGGGAGATTCGTTCCCTTCATATCTCTAACATTCTGTGGGTAACAGAGGACAAGTTTTTCTGTTGGGTGGTGATATTCAGTACAATTTGAGTATCATACATGCAGGGACCCCTCTTCTGATCTGGTCTGGTCTGTTCTGACTCATCTTGGATTGTAAAGGGCTCCCTACACATTATTTTCTTTACTATTGGCCTTGCAGAGCATGTGCATTCCCACCCTTTTGCCTTCAATCATCCCATTCCTCTCAGTTGGAATGACTTTTCTCTGTTCCATTGTTTCTGCAAATACTAATTATTCTTCAGGACCTTACTCTATGTCCAAGTCATCTGGAGTACTCGCCATACCCTGTACATACCCTATACTTACTGGCATCTGTACCTTCGTCCTCCTTGTTCTTATATCTGGCATCTCTTTACCATGCTGTCTGAACTCTGGCCATCATCCTTGTTTTCCCTACACAGTGGCCCTGGGTATGCAGGCTCTGATGGATTTTACCTTATGTTGTTACATACCAAGTTTTTTTGCTGTGATATATGCTGCTATTTCCTCAACATGCTGCTTACACTTGAGAAATCATCTTCATCTTCCCTATCCCCACTTCCCAACCTTGGATTCCACCTATGGGTCTCCCCACTCTGATAGGTGAGGATTTTTTTTCTTCTATTGCCAGTAATCAGGCCTCCATCCCTTTTGCCTACTATCTCTATGTTAGGTAGGCAGACCTTCTCCCTGACCCCATTCCTTGAGGTCCTCATTATGTGCTACTGTTTAGAATTTGACTCCCTGTAGTTAGACTTCATTGCTTCCTTTCATTTGTCTACCCAGTACCTAAAACAATTCCTAGCATATGGGTGAGTATTTAATAAATGTTCTCCCTCCCCTTTCTTCCCTTTTTGAAAAGCATTTCTCTTTTACCCCCTCTGATGTTTTATTTTTATATTGTTTTATTTATGTATATCAGAATCCCTTATTAGACTAGAAGTCTCATGAAGGAAGGTATTCTTACTTAGTTGCTTGGAAGAATATATGACTGTCTTTTATGTAATTTACATCTCACTCCAGAACCTTATATAGACTTTCTGAAAATTCTGGACAACTAACAAATATTAGTTGTTGGATTTGGATTTGAATGTTGCATTTCATGATGGAAAGTTAAAAAAAAAAAGAGCTTCTCTATGTTCCGAGTCCTTATTTGACCACAATATAACTTAAAAGTTAGTTCCTTAACTTAACATTCAAAGTAGGTGACTGTGCCCCTTTTTCTCCTCCATTTCCTACATTTTCAGTGTGTCTGCCTATTCTCACCTCTAGGACAGTTCGAAAATGTGTCCTTATTTTGACCCTGACTCTGCTGAAATCCTTATTTATGTCTTAATTGTTTCCTGCCGACTGTAGCATTTCCTTCTTTTATAAGTCTTCCTAAATCCCTGCTCTCTAAACTTCAGAGGGGGCTCAGAATGTTGTGGCCAGACTACAGAGCCCTGCTGTTTAAAAATAATGTGTATTGTATTGAAGTGCTGTATATTGACCTAACATTTTGTAATTACACGATTTCCCTCTTGACCTGTTATAAACTGTTTGGTCAGAAAATAGATGAGACTAGGTCTTGGAATGAATGAAAAGTATATGACAGATACCACTGAAAAGTTTTGTTCTAAATCGGTTCAACCGATTTTGCAGTGAGGAAATTTTTTTTTTTCATATTATTGGTTTTTTATAGTTTTATGTCCATCTTAACTAAAGCAGGAAGGAATCTTGACTGAAAGGTGAAGCACGTCAACTCTAGTCCCAGTTGATTCCAAAGTATCCAGTTATTTTTAAAAATTTATTGTGCCTTTACACATGATAAAATCCTCAAAAATACTTGTGGAATTAAATTGTATTGTAATTCAATATATTCCATTTAATAATGCACAATTTCCTCCATAGTTTTCAGATGGAGAAGTTAGTAGCTCTCCTCTGAGTATTGGAAAAACTCATTTTTACACAATTTTGTTTGAGTGTGATGAAATGAACTTGGTCAAATGAGAATGACTGGTTCAATCAGATTGAACTGATGCTGTAGAGCTTCTTATAAATGTTTTTGTCACTCAATAAATATGTATTAAGCATATATTGCATGACAGGCAGTGTGCCAAAAAAGGCAGTACCTGCCTTCAGAGAGCTTGAAATCTAATGGTGGAAGACACCACCCAAAAGGAGTAGAAGAGGTGGAAGGAGGTAGAAAGTTACCAACTCCTGGGCATAGTGGAAAAATTGGAGAAGTCCCAAAGAAGTGGTGGTAAGAGAGCCAGGTGAGAAATGAGGAGGCTCATAAATTGTTACAGAATTTTACTATGACCCGATTCATTAACAAAGGGAAAAAGGAAGACTGGCAGGTTTTTATCTGTAGTCATTATTCAAATAAAATAGAATGTTATTTTTTTTCTCAATAAAATACTTGAGAGTACATTGCCAATTTCTGGAAAATTCATTTTTTTTTTCTGGAAAATCTGTTTTTTCCAAATGAACTTGATTAGGACCAGTTCTCTATAAACACAATTTACTGTGTGTGCTGATGGCCTTGGCTATAACACACATGTATAGCCTTGAATCACAGGGCCCAAAGAAAGAGTTTTTGGAGGCAGAGATGGGCTTAGAAAGGAGTCCTGAAATTTCTTCAGCTTTCTTCCACCCGCATTTAAAACTTTCTCAGTGCATGTAACATATACATGCTGAGGCAGGACAGACCTTTTCACCTTCTCCAACCAAGAAGCAATAGAAACTGTGGCAAAAATAAGATTGGATAAAGATCATAGAGTTGGAAGGAACTTAAGAGATAATCTAGTCCAGTGGTTCTCAAAATGTGGTCCCTTGGGACTCCTAGGGGTTCCCAAGACATTTTCAGGGGACCCCCTGACAGCAAAACTATTTTTATAATAATACAACACAGTAAATATTAATAGTTATAACCCATATAAACTCTTTGGAGAACCCTCAATTTTTACAGGTGGCTAGGTGGCACAATGGATGGAACATTGTGTGGGCCTGGAGTCAGGAAGAACTAAAAGATCTGAGTTCAGATGTGACCTTAGCTCTGAGTATTGGCCATTAATCCCATTTTCCTCAGTTTCCTTATCTGTGAAATGAGTTGGAGAAGAATTGTTCTGTGAAGTTTGGATTTTCAGTCAAAGGGCCACACCTGAGGACCTAGAGGGTCCTCAGTGCAACCTCAAGGTTGCAGGTTGTAGTGGCAAGCACCCCAGCGTCCCCAGCGTTGCTGCCACCACAGGTTCTTAGATCAACTTTGTTAAAGGAAAGCAACTCAAAATGGGTTAACAAGCTTACTTTAATCAGTCAAATATGTATCATTTACCTAGTTCAGGGGAAAGAGGTCAGCACCCCAAACTTCAGAATATACAGACAGAATTATCAAGACAGAAACAGATCAAGTAGACAGATTTCCAAACTATCCAACCATTATATCCATACCAAATCAACATCTGGGTTTCAAAGCCAGGGGGCCCTGGACAACAGCTTACCAGAGTTTCATCTGATCGAATCCCAGAACACTTCTCAAAGTGAGCCCCAAAACAAAGCTACACATCAGGGCTTATATAGCCTTCTCCTGGCTCAGAGAATGTAACAACCTTATTGACTCACTGGCCAATCAAAAAGTATCTACTGAAAAATAAGCCTCCCACCCCAGGCTCCAGGTGCACTTTAGCCTAGGGGCAGGTAAGATCTTTAAAATTTACATTGCCATTACACAGGTTCCCCACCCCTGGCCTAAACCATTGATAGGCAGTTTTGCTTTGTATTTTGAGTTTATATTGCTGCCCCTCAAAAAGCATGTGTATTTTCAAGATTTTTTTCTGGGTTATTTAGGGTAATGCTTCATGATCCTCAGGAACTGCACTGTTATCATGACAGTACTAATGCGGTACGAAGAAATTTTACATTTTTTCAAATTTTTAAAAATGAAACATGACTGATTTCTTCACTCCAAAAACTGTATGCTGATGTAAAATGGGTATATACAGAGGGATTTAAAAATAAAAATGAGCATTTTCAAATATTTGTGATTCAGTAATTAGGTTATATATGAATACATAATAAGCACCAAGGGACAGGTAGGTGATGCAGTGGATAGAGGGCGGGGCATTGCAGTCATGATCTTCCTAAGTTCCTCTTTGGACTCAGGCACTTTGCCAAAAGAATCCAGGCACTTTACTTTGTCAAATGGACTCAGAGCTTGACTGAAAATGACTGAACCTAGTTGCCCACTGTTTGTTGGTTTTCTTCCAGATCCTTCATAAATTGGTTTTAAGTATATGTTCATATGAAACCTAGTTAGTAGGTAATACATGTTTAAGTGTAAAATATAAGTAATATATTTTATAAGGGTATAATTCTTTATGAATCAGTCTGTGTTTTAGATATTCATAGTGCTTTAATAGTTTACTACAGAAATTATTTTATTTGAAGAGGCTTAAGGCAGCCAGTTTGGTTCGGGGCCCTCATTTACTCGTATTTTGAGAGGCCTCCCAATTCTCATTTTATGTCTGGCATATATTTCTATTGTTAATGTTTCATTAAAGAAGGGGCTAGGTAATATTGTATCTTCCTTTTGATTCCTTTGAGCATATTAAAATTGTGGAATTTTCCCAAGTCACACTTTAAAATTTTTAATTATTGGTGTAATTTTTAAATAGTTTGGAAATTCAGTTTGATTTCTGTGAATTTTAAGGACTGAAAAACAAACAAAAAAATCAACTTATCAATGAAAATAAAGTTCTGATTCTGGAGTGTAAAAAAATCCAAGTATTGATATTTCTTACCATTTTTGTTATTTTTTTCCTCTTAAAGATCATATTGTCTTTGAGAAAGAAATAGTAACATTTTGGCTCCAGGTAGTTAACATTCAGATTATCCTCATTTGGTCTTTCCTATCTGGCCAAATTGTAATATTTTTCCTTCTGGTTTTCTTTAATTGTTTATACAATCTACACAGTTTACAAACAGGAATAACAGATAAAATTTCAAAACATATGCAAATTGAACAGTATATCTGATTTTTTAAACAAAATATAATGGCTTTATTTTGGTAAGGAGAAGAAAATATTCCATCAAGACAAGTCCATTTGTTATATGGATGTGCTAAACTGTCTTGGAATAAATTCTCCAGGGTTATAAAAAGACTTGACAGGAATGACTTTTCGCATCCATATTTAACCTTATGGTAGTTTTCCTAAGAGTTCATGAAATGCAAATCTATACTTTGGATCCTTTCTCTTAACAAAGCACTTTTCCCCATATACAAGTGAAATTGTATAAATGGGAAGTTCAAATTATCCATATAAAATGGATACACTGGAAACATTTTTATTAGAAAAAGATAATAGTAGTATTCTACCTGGAGAAAGGATTGATTTCATCAGCATAGGGATTCTCTGTACTAATTTGGATCACAGCTGCCTTATTCTTAGTAAACCACTGTCTAATCGTTCAGTCATGTTTGACTCTTTCTGACCCTATGGTTTTCTTGTCAAAGATACTAGAGTGGTTTGCTATTTCCTTCTTCCATAGGTCCCTATTTTACAGATGAGGCAAACATGATCTGTGACTTAATTATGTTGTCACATAATTAGTAAATGTCAGAGGCCAAGTTTGAACTCAGATCACCCTAACTCTAGGCCCCATGTTCTATCCACTGCACCACCTTGCTGCTTCAGTCCTGGGATTTTGCCTGAGTCACAGCAAGTAAGTGACTTCCCCAGGATTACACAGCTAGTAAGGATCAAAGTTGGCATTGGAATCCAGTTGTTACCAACTGCAAACCTAACTCTCTGTGCACTGCTGTTTCACAGATAACACACAGGAGGTAGTGGAGTTTTGGGACTCCAGCTTCTAACAGGTTCACTCTTGATTTGGCCAGACAAGAAGGACAGGAAGACAGCTTCCGAGGGATTTATAATCTTATTTTATTCTAGTCTAGTCTTCTCAAAGGGTTGCTGATAATGGGAACACCAACTCCTGCAGCATTCCCTAATCACCCTTCTCTAAGGGGCAGGGGAAAAGGAGGGGCAACTTCCCCTACATTTTGATGGGGTCAGTTGAGACATGCATGCTTGTGCATTCCCCTAACCCGCATTCAAGCCTCAATGGGGGCTGGTTGAGGAAGGTACGTGCATTACCCATATCCCAAGTAGGTTTCTCCATATCTTCCCCTAATAGATTATTCCTGGTTTCCCCACTCACTGACCAGTGTCTACTTGCTTTGTAGGGCAACAGACGAAGAAGGCATCTTGCCAACATTAAGCTCACAAGTTAACTTTAGAATATTGTCATTCTGCGCAGATGTAGTAAATATCACATTATGTCACCCCATATCTCACAGTGAAGCCTCAAGGACTGTCTATTTTTATGATTCTAGGAATTACTATCTAGGATCCTTGGAGTTTCTAGGAGTTATTATCTAATACTTGGAAACTAGACATTGCCATGGCCATGGATCCTAAGAAACTCACTCTGAAAGGAAAACAAAATCCTCCTTACTTACAACTATCTCCATCTCTCTTTGCCATAGAGCCAAGTAAGCTATCCTAACATTTTGGTTTGGGGGAGGGGGGGAGAGACAGAGGGGGAGAGAGAGAGAGAGAGAGAGAGAGAGAGAGAGAGAGGGTTCTAGATTTGCAATGAATCTTCAATAGAATAAATAACTAATAAAAATATAAATTCCAGTATTCTTCTCTTATCCCACTAGATGGGTAGAATCTGTTTCAAGGTCCATGTTAGTATGTTTGGCATTCACAAATTGTCTTTTTTGAATAAATAATAACATTTATATGTATTTTTGTGGGGGTAGGATAGGGGATAATTTATGACGTACAGCTGAATTTCATGTTTGTAATTTGTCCTCTGTATTACCCATTGAAATCTTGCAACTGAAAGAATCATTCAAAAGAAATTTTACTTCCTCTATTTTTTAGGAACCCCAATTGAAATCATTTTCTTGGCAGATCATGGTTTCTTTCTTTGCATGTCAGTAATGTGATGGCATCTACCATGGACATAGACTTTTGGGACTAGTCACATAAGATTCTAACATAGTTTGAAGGGAAATAGCAATCAGCAATACGTAATGGATTAGATCTTTGGAATGGATAGTCATTAATTTATACCAGACTAGGTTTTCAAGGTTATTCTACCCACCCTGATCTCTTTTTTTTTGTGATCCTGAGCCAAAGTTTATTGCATGGGTAATTGTCTTTGCTTAATTTTCATAATTAGCCTCTGCTATAATACTCATTTCCCAGTATCCATAAGCACTTTATAAACATCTCATTCACACTCTGAGTGAGGGATCAAATAATTTTCCACAGTACAATAAAATCCTATTTCAGAAAAATAGAATATGTTGGGACTGTCATTTAATAAAATCACATTTTCCAGAAAAATAGAGATTGGCAATTTATCTGAAGAATTTTATTGAAAAGCTATTCATTTTAATGCAACCAGGGAAGAAAACATGCCAGCATTCTTCTTTTTCCCTTCTTATTACTATATTATACCATGTAATTTTTAAAATTTCCATTTGCATTATTCAAATTTAGTTTACCAGCAAATCACTTTAATTTCATAAAACTATTGTTTCTGTTAAAGTAGCATGTAAAAGTTGGATTTTGCTTTTATTTAAAAAAATATGGAGACAGATTACGTCATTCTCTTCTTAAGTAATATAGGTCCCATATGCACAGATCTGACCATGTTATTTCCCTGCTTTGGTAGCTCTGTTTTGCATCTAGAATAAAGTACAATTTCTCCTGCCATTTGAAGCCCTTTACAATGTCACTGCAGTCTGTCTTTAACAAACTTATCTTATATCATTATACCCCCTATTACTCTGCATTCCAGCCAAACCAGCCTGTGTGTTCTTCCCTGTACATGGCCCTCTGTCTTCTCCCTCCAGATCTTTGCACAGGCTCTATTTTATCTCTGGAATGAATTCCCTTTCCACATACATGTCTTTGAAACCCCACCTTCAAGACTTGCTTCAGGTACCACCTCAGATATAAAGTTTATACTGATTTTCCCCATTGTCAATATCCTAGCTTTTGCCAAAATTACATCATATGCATTTTGTAGATATGTTTGTGCCAACTTCTCGTGTTCAGTTTGTATCCCATCAGCCAAATGGAAGCTCCGTGAGGAAACAAGCTATTTCATTTTTATCTTTGGTTCTTCTGCCTATTATGATGCCTTGCACAAAGTAGGCACTTAATACAGTACTTGTTAAATGAATGATTAATATGAGAAGTTTAAAGTCATTTCTAACCCTTATCTCCAACCTTAAAGATTTTGCGGGAGAATACAAAAAATATCAGGTATTTGAGTTCATTTCTATATCATTTTTCCATTTGAAATATGTTTTCGCTTCTTGTGCAGCTAGATAGAATATTGGGCCTGGAGTTGGGAAGACCTGAGTTCAAATGTGGCCTTAAACACTTACTGTGTGACCATGGGCAAATCACTTAACCTTGTTTGCCCATTTCCTCATCTATGAAATGAGCTAGAGAAGGAAATGGCAAATCAGTACCTTTGCCAAGAAAACCCCAAATGGGTCAGGAAGAGTCTCAACATGCCTACAAACGATTGAATAACAACAATCGCTTCTATACCTTGGGATTGTTTTGAGCTTCTGTGATGGCCTTCTCTAATGAGAAGGCAATAATGAGAAAGTAATCAAGGCTTAGAAAAATTATGGATGGCCTTGAGCTTAACATCTTTTCAGAAGGACTGGGGAGTGGGCAAAGGGAAGTCAAAATAAATCCCTTTTATTGTAGGAATTGGGAGATGGGAACAGGAAGTCAGTAGTCAGAATAGATTTAGAGCATTTATAATGTGGTGGTATAGACAATAATCTTAAAAGGGAGCCCCTTCCCTATGAGCCTGTCTTTTCTACTATGTTTTCCAATGAATTGCAAATTTCTCTAGGAATTCTTAAGCTGAACAATTCATTGCTATTGAATTTCAGTAGTCAAGGACTATTCTGTTTTTGATCTTTGTATTCTGCAATGCAGTATATACAGCATATTGTAAGTGCCTAATAAGCATTTGTTTAATTAAGTTATGTAATGTTAATGGGATTTAAGATCGTCACTGCCCATTAATAGGCCTCAAGGGAAGGCAATTAAGGGAAACTTGCTTAGGGGAGGCTTGCTTGTAGGAAGGCTTTTACACCTTTTACTAATTTCTAATTAGGCACTGAGTCTGAAGGATTGTGATACCTTCTGGCTCTGAGAAGTGTATATTTACTCTGACTCGTTAGTTTGCTTTGGCGGCTTGCTTATGAGAAGGATCTTGTGGTTTCCTGGTAGAGATTCTGAGTGGCCGAATGTTCAGAAGTCCCCAACTGCTCAGATGTAAAGGCTGTTTTGATCCAGGGATGTATGTAAAGTGTATAGTTGATTTAGGCAGTCAGAGCCCTGTCTATTGGTCTTTGTTGTTCTGCTTGCATTTTCTCTGAAGTTCAAGATATTAACTTTTGCCTTGAACTAGTGAATGCAATTTAAAAAAGATTGTTGACCCCTTAAACAACTATCTTTCCTAGTAAAGCAGATCTAAGAACCTGTGCTGGCAGCCATCCTGGGTATGCTAATGTGGTTGCCACTACAAATCATTACTGAATTATTGAAAAAAAAAAACTTTTTGGAGACTTTGGACATTTGGGGCACAAGGTATGGGAGGACTCAACAAAGTTTTTGTCTTTAAAGTGCAAAGGAAATACATTCTTTGATTGAGAGTCAGGATTATTCATAGTCATATAATGTTACAACTGGAAGAGACCTCAGAGGTTAACTAGCTTGAAAACCTCACTTTACAGAGAGAAAAACTGACTCAGAGAGACAAAGTGCCATTTCCAAAGTCACATATGGCAAGTTAATGACAGTCACAATGTAATGGGAATTGAAGGTCCTATATAAGGCACTGCATGAGTTCCAGGAATGCCCGGTTTGTTCTGCCCAGTCTTCTTTATTCTCTCTGGATTGACAAATGTCTGCCCTTAATGATATAGATGCCATTGTTACACAGAAGGCAGAGATGAATTTTTAAAACAAAGAGACCTTAAACTTAAGCCAATCTACTGTGTGTAATTATGATTAAGCATTTAGTATTTAAATTGCCAACTTAAATGATTTTATTTTTAGCAACATTTGGCAAATTTGACACTAAAATTAGCTAATTGTATATACACTAATATAATGTTTAATATTTAGAAATACAACAAAGACCATAGATTAATTATATAATTGTTAATTTTTCTAATGTGCATAAAAATGTGTGCAAAGATACATATAGGAATTTTGATCAGAAAGAATATAAATAACAAGCTCAATAACAAAGAATGGGTGAATTCCATGTTTCAAAGTTGAGTTGGGTGTTGTTTTTTTTTTTTTTAAGAAAAAAATTTCAGACATTTCAACATTGTTTGCTTATGGAAAACACTTGGAAATTCTATTAGCAAAGAGCAGTGTCAAAAATCTAAACTTTTTCCCAACATCTGTATTTGCTTATTAGAAAACAATCCCACCCCACACCCCCAAATCTTCCAAGTAAGTTAAGTTGGTCACGAAATGTTTTTCAAGTGTCATGAAATTCAGGCTGAAATGTTTTGTGTATCTATGGTAGTTTTACTCTACTTTTGTTTATTTCTCTCTCACGTGTCCCTCCATTTAGGGCTTAAGTCAGGATGATTTTGCAGCAAACTTGATCCTTTGCTTTAACGGAAAAAGAAAATTAGCTATTTGTTTAGCCTCACAGAAAGAAAATGCTGTAAGAAGGGTAAGATGGGCATATTTTTAACTTTTTGCTCTGTTACACTTATTTGTCCACAAAAAAATTCATGTCTTCCTCCCCCCACAATCCCAAGATATACTATCTACTTGGTGAACTTGCTTTGATATTCTGTGTTTATGAATATGACAAATTGAAACATATTAATATGATTGCTATTTTTTGAACACATAGAAAGGTAGTTGGCAAAGGTAATTTTTTTTTTCTTTTTTGCTTATGGGTATATTATCATTTTGGTGTGAAAATGTCATTCTTGAAGTTAGTACTACCTTGAAGTTTCTGATTTGATAGAAGAATACTACATGACAGTGAAAGAATGAAAACAGTAATTAGGGATGTAATTTTCAGGGAATTGTGTTACCAAAGTAATTCAATAGAAATATATGCAAGTTGCTGTGTGGTTTTCCTCTTTGACTGTTCTTCCTTCCTTTATTTTTTTTTCATCATTTTCTTCACAGATGCTGTGAATTTTAGAATTATTTTAGCTAATGAAGATGAATTAACTTCTCAGGCACTGTCATAAGAATTGTTCTTGTACTGGTTTATTCATTCAGACTCAAAGTAGACTATGTATTTGTGGAAAATTGGAAACAGACTTATTTGACGGTCAGTGAAGACATCTATTTTCAACTTGCAGCAGATTCTGTTAATTAGGGTCCTTGCTTATTTGACATTTAATGAAAGTTCTCCATTTATAGTGTCCCAGCCTTCTGATCTCAGCATAGGGTATGATTGTTACAGATGGGTAAAGAGTGTTTTAGTGTTACTTTTGTTTAATTATACATTTTTTAGGGCAAAACATGGCACCAAAACTGGAAGAAAGGACAGAAATTATTTGAATGGGTTAGTAGATGGGTGGCTTATTTGGATAGGGTATCCTAACTTTTTGACTAATTCTCCTTCTAGTTAATCTCTTTCAAACTATAATCCCAACATTCTAATTCATACATTTTGTTGTACTGACAAACAGAACTAAATATTTTTTCCTCAAACCAATAGAAAAGGAATATACTTAGATCTTGAGTTTTTAAAAAGTTAATCGACTTGGAAAAATTAAATATAACTTGCTAAAACTAACATTTTCTCTTAAAATGAAGCAATCATTTTCCATTCTCTCTAAAATGTGAATTATTTTGTAATTTATTTTAGACACAATTTAGCTTGGATTTTTTTTATCTATTGGTTATAGATTTGGTTGTGTAAAACAACCATTTGTGTAACCATTTTATACAACCATTTGGTTATGTAAAACAATCTGTTGTTTATAATTGATTGTGTAAAACAAAGTCCTTAGGAACTTTGAGGTAGAAGTTATAGATCAGAGATCCTTCACAAGAAAAAAAAATCTAACATGAATTCTGTTAAATATGAATTCTTGGTGAAAATATCAAATATTTTATTATTTAATGGTTTTTACCACACAGCAAGGCTTCTGGTTGCTGAAAAGGTAAGGTTTTTTAAATTTCCATCCATTTTGGAGGTCTTGAAAATAGTTTTAATGATTCTACCTGGTCTGGTTTGACCAATTCTGACTCTTTCTCATTTGGTACTCATCTTCCTTTGCCATCCACCTAACTTCTTTTATAGACAGGGTATGCTATGAGGGATATAATGAACTACTTTTATGGTAAATTAGGGAATACTATGAAATAAAACTTCTAAGATCACAAAGAAAAGCAGTTTGGGGATCCCACATGGAATTGTATTAAAAATCTCAAGGGATATCTGGATTCAAATCCTAGTTCTGAAACTCACTAGTCATATAATCCATGGGCAAGTCATTCAATATCTCTAAGCCTCAATGTCTTGTAGAAAACACGTTGTAAACTTTAAAGTTCTCTCTAAAGGTGAACTATTATTATTTCTGCCATTATATATCCCTTAACATGAATTACAGTGTGAAAAAGAGCCACTTCCTTGCCCTGGATTTGGGACTTTGTATTCTGATGGCAGTGAACAATGGTAAACTGATATAATAAACTAGTGATATCTATTTTAATAGTCTTAATCTTATATTTACTAGAGAGTAATAGTAGGGGCAGCTAAGGGGCTTAGTGTATATAGTACTAGGTCTGGAGTCAGGAAGACCTGAGTTCAAATGTGGTCTCAGACACTAATTGTGTGAACCTGGGCAAGTCCCTTCACCTCTGTCTTAATCAAGTGTAGAAAGAAATAGCAAACCACTCCAGGATCTTTGCCGAGAAAACTTGTGGACAGCATAGTTTATGGGTCATAAAAAGATGGACTTGACTAAATGACTGAACAACAGAACAAAATAGGTAGATAAGCATGAAAGTCCACCTGCCAAGGCTGTGTGATAAGGCACCTAAAAAAGTCACTGTAATCTTAGATCATTTAAGAGGAAGAGTGTGAGGACTAGGGAGGTAATGATCTTGCTCTAGTCTGTCTTGGTTAAACCACATTGTTTTTGTCACAATTTAGGAAGGAAATTGATAAACTATGGGGCAGCCAGTAGAGAACAATCAGGATGATTAACAACCTTGAGTCCATATTATTTGAGCACTGGTTGAAGGAAGTGGGGATATTTACCCAAGAGAAGAAAGAGCTGGGGAGAAGGGAGGAAGGTACATTTGATGGTTATTTTCATGTATATGAAGGTCTATCAGTAGGAGTAGGGATTAGATTGGCTTTATTTGGCTCCAGAGGGTAAAACTAGAATCAATAAGTAGAAAGTGTAAAGGAACAGATTTAAACTAGATAAAAGGAAAAACTTCCCAACATTTAGAGCTGTGGCTATCCCATTGTGGAACAGGATGCCTCAGTAGCTACTTGGTTCCCCCTTGATACAGGTCTTCAAGCAGAGCTTCTGGGGCTACTTCACCAGATTGGCAAAGGGATATCTTTTTTTTCAGTGCCAATTTGACTTAGAGAGCTTCAGAGGTCTCTTCTGTTGCTAAGATTTTGTGATTCTGGGTAAAATGTGGAAATACAACTTTGTAGCTCTGCCTTTTTAACTTCCTTTGTCCCCAAAGATCAAAAAGTAGCTTTTATTTTTTTTAAAACCTTATTAAAGTAAAAGAATAGCTGTGTTCTATCTCACCAGGTGCTTATAAAAGTAATTGAGAAACACCAGTCACCTATACTTTTATTTACTTGGAGAAATCTTTTACCCCTTGTCACTTGTGAAAATTTGGTAGATCTGTTACTTCTATATATTGTCATTCCATTTACAATGTGATGTTACTTTAGATTATATGCTACTGAAAGGCAGTACTGTATCTTTATGGGGGAACTGAGGTAGTAGACATCTCAGTGTCTTGTCCATACACATGCTTAAACTGGTATTTTGCACTGGTGGTGATGAGAATCCCAGTTCCAGCTACCCTTGATCCCTTTGTAATCTAGTATCTTGGTGTGATATACTCACAATTGAGTCTGGAACATCACAACTTGCTTATTTATTTTTCTATTTTTGCAGACAAAAAAATTGAAAATTTTATCAATTGCCTGTTGGTTAACTCATCAATGTGCATGTTTTGTCTTAAATTTTAAGAGTTGCCTATTACAGTAATCAAAATTTGAACTAATGTAGGCATGGTGAAGCAGTAGCCAAGGGCAGGTCACATAGTGAGGACTCAGAGACATTTTTAAAAATCTCCTTTTTTACTTCCATAAAATTCTGTCTCTTTGACATGTACTTATTTGTGTTGTTAAATCACATGTGTTTCAATGAAAGTTAGAAGCCACTAGTAGCCAGTGATAAATAGGAGACAGAATTTCCTCAGAAGAAAGGGGATACAATTCCCTTATGCTGCCTGGGTTACCCAAATAGCTGGTTCCAGTTTTGCCATGAATTCTCAGATTTTCCCATGGACAAGCACTAGTCTGACATCACTGTTGGCTTGTTAGCATTATCATCTGAACACATACCCTGTCCATTTTAACTTCTTAGGTATGTGGACATCTATCCAAATTATGAATCAATCTGTAATCATTTGCAATTAGACCAAATCATGTGGTCTTTGCAGTTATTTCTGGGTGGTTTTCATTTTTCTTTTTTATTCCTTCTTTCTCTCACTTTTTTTTTATTGCCCCTGCTCATTTCTCGATATTTAGTGTAATGGAACCTAGTTTAAACCTCTAAAAGGGAGAGGGGAACTTTACTGAAATTAATAAAGATCACTTGAGGCAGCATAGCATAGTCATACCTTGGGGTCAGGAAGATTTGGGTTCAAATCCCAGTAATAGCAATTATTACTTATGTGATTAGGGGCAAGTCACTTAAATTCTCTAACTTATCTCCCAAATTATAAACTTATCTCTGTGTTCTCCTTCAATGGAAGGAGTTCTCTTGCCAAAAGATTACAGATCTTTCCCTCATTCATATAATTAATATATGAATAAAAATAATTATTATTATTATAGTCCTATGAGTATAAATTAGTGGAAGAATGTAATAAACTTCTATTTGGATAACTATTTGTAATTCATTGTACATTCCAAAATGCCCTTTCTTCTATTCACAAGGTCTTGTGCAAAATCTAATGCTGTGTAAAGTCACCTCTATATTTCTTGAACAGATAAGGCACATTGTGAATGAGACTCGATTACGAAGTATTAAGTTTAAAAGGGAAACAAAAGGTTAACATTTAGAACTTGTTAAACCTTACATTTCCAGTAGATGGAGATCTATCACCAATTCCCTTGTTAAATAGCTCCGAATCCAACCCTTCCCACCATAGATTTACTTGGGTGTAGGAGGTAAGGTGGTAAAATGGAAATCCAGGTCAATGTATGTTGAAGGATTTTTGTATACTATTGTAGCAAGCATAGACTTGGAGAAGTTTATTGTAAATTGCACTTACTGCTGGGTTTAATAAAGTTTTCATATTGCCCAATATCACCAGAGGGGCTTAAACTCAGGGGCAAAATGGGTTCATATGATATCATAGAGTTAAAGTTGGGAGAGACCTTAGAGACCATCCCCTAACTGGGTAGTTGAGGAAAGGAAGACCCAGTGACATCGATTTGCCCAAAATCGTACAGATATCAAGTGTCAAAAGTGGGATGTGAACCTGGGAAGCCTCCACCTCCAAATCCAAAGCTCCTCCCACTGTACTAGGCTGGTATCCCCGTGCCACGGTGGTTGTAGCACTATCTTTAATCTTGCCTTATTTCTTTCTCTAGGACTGTTACAAATTTGAATGAATATTGCCAAAATATACACAGGATGATTTGAGGCAGAAATGACTGTAAAACTAAATTTTAGAGTCCTCATGGAAAAAGAGTGTGGAAACAATGGCCTGCATACATGCTCTGGAGTTCATTTGAAGGGCAAAGAAAGATTACAGTTGATTTCATGTTTGTGTTAGGTATCTATGCATATGGATGGTTGTGTATGGGATCTTGTATGTACATGTTTTTTCAGCTTCCATGTCATTGTGTTATTCAGAGCTTTAAATCACCATTTAGTTGTTCTTTCCATTCGTTTATCTCTTCTTCCTTGCTAAAGTATGGCAGAATTTGAATTCTGCAGAAAAGAAAAAGGAAGTTTTGATTGAGTTGACCCTATTTTTCTCTTCAGCTTTAGAAGAAATTCATGTTGCAAACAGCAATGATAATAAGCTATTTGGGTATATCATGGAAGAGTAACCTTTTCCAACGAGTCTTTTCTGTATTTCCCATAAAAGAAAGTCATAAGGATGATAGCATTTAGTGTAATAATTGATTTGGGTAGGTTGCTATATATCCTCATGAAGAGAAGAAAAAGTTTTTTTTTCTCTGACAAATAATTGCACTAATGTTGTAAATATGGGATAGGCTGATATAGGTTTCTGGTCTGAAGAGAATGCTAGACCTTTAGTAAAGGACCAAGTAAGAGCAGGAGAGTTAGATTACCCAGGATAAATAATTCCCATTCGCATGGCCATCTGGTGCCTTCTCTGCTACAACCACTTGCTTTGTATATATCTTGCATGTACCTCTTTATATGCATGTTGTCTCCCCTTTTAGAATGCAAATTTCTTTAAGGCAGATGCTGTTTTTGCTTTAACTTTATATCCCTGTTGTTCAGCATAATGTCTGTGCAATTAAAATGCTTCTTGATTAAATGATTGGTTATAGTTGAAGAGATGTGTACACATCTTTTTATGTCTCCTCAAGATGGTATGTGAGCTTTAAAAATAGAAATTATTTCATTTTTTTGTCTTTGAATTCCCTGTCTGACACATAGTAAGAATTTAATAAATCTCTCTGATCTAGTGATAGTCCCATTGGTATTTGTCATACACAACACTCAAATCTCCCCACTATTTTCACTGGCTGTCTGTCCTTCATGTCCAGAATGCACTCCCTCATCTATCTTCTTCAGCAAGAAGCTTTCCCAACTCTCCTTAATGCTAGTGCCCTCACTCTGAGACTTGCCCCAATTTAGCTGGCATATATCTTGCTCATACATACTTGTTTGTTTTTTGTCCTCTGCTATTAGGACTGTGGACTTCTAAATGCTCTGCCATTCTTTGTTTTCCCAGTGCTTAGCACAGCTCCAGGTACATAGTAAGTATTTATTAAATGTTAACTGACTGACTAATGATTAACTGTACAAATTAGCACCAAAATATAATCATGAGAATAATAATCTTAACTTTCAGGAAAATTTGGCCATTGAGGCCAAAATTAGCCATCATTGGTTTATCCAACAAAGGGTTTGGTCTATGAACAATCTTTTCCCTCTAACTGCCACCCAGTAGATTTTCTTCCTATGACAATTAAATCAGAGAGTATTTATCAAGTACCTTGTACTATGATAGAACTGAACTGGAAATTAAGTAGAAGACAGACACATTTCCTTCATGTGCTCTTTTCTTTGTCCTTACCCTAGTATAAATTGCTATAGTTGTTTGTGTGAATTGTCATCCTTTCTATTAAATTGTGAGTTCCTAAAGAGCTGTATCTTATTTCATTTCTGTATCATCAGAACTTGCACGTAGTAGTTGTTTAATACATATTTCTTGATTTTTGTTGTTGAAGGAATTTGTGGTCAGTCATTTTTAATGGTTGTCCTTAATACATAGGTTTCTTTCTCTCTTTCCCTCTCTCCCCACCTCTTTCCCTCCCTCCTTTTCTCTCTCCCTCTTTCTCTCCCTGCTTCTCTCCCTCCCTCCCTCTCTCTCTCTCTCTCTCTCTCTCTCTTCTCTCTCTCTCTCTCTCTCTCTCTCTCTCTCTGTCTCTCTCTCTCTCTCTGTCTCTCTGTCTCTCTGTCTCTCTCTCTCTCTCTCTCTGTCTCTCTCTCTCTCTCTCTCTCTGTCTCTCTCTCT
>NW_027187372.1:6114016-6214187 GCF_028583685.1 Petaurus breviceps papuanus
TCTCTCTCTCTCTCTCTCTCTCTCTCTCTCTCTCTCTCTCTCTCTCTCTCTCTCTCTCTCTCTCTCTCTCTCTCTCTCTCTCTCTCTCTCTCTCTCTCTCTCTCTCTCTCTCTCTCTGTCTCTTTCTGCCTCTCTCTCTGTCTCTCTCTTTCTCTCTCATCTCTGCCTTTTTGGATTTGCTGTTCCCTGGCTCTCTTCAAGTATGAGCGAACATTTCATCTTCTGTGAGAAAATTTTCCTGATCCTCCAGAAGGCTAGTTCCTTCCCTCTATTGTTTATCTCCAATTTATCCTTTATATATTTTGTTTATACACAACTGTTTGTATATTGTCTCCCTTGTTAGACTGAACTCCTTGAGGACAGAGACTGTTTTTGCCTTTTATTGTATCCCTAGTGCTTAGCACAGTGTCCTGCACATAATAGGCACTTAATAAATACTTTGGAGCTGATGTGTGATAATATTTGTAAAGTAATAAGGCAGTTCAGGGGACATAGTAGGTATTATATAAATTCTATTATTATTGTTGTTATTATTATCATTAATTTGTTTTTTGAAACTCTAGTTTTGTTTTGTTTTGTTTTTTGCAAGGGAGGAAGACAGGGCAGTTGGGGTTAAGTGACTTGCCAAAGGTCACATGGCTAGGAAATGTTGTGTCTGAGGTCAGATTTGAACTCAGGTCCTCATGACTCCAGGGCCGGTGCTCTATTCACTGCTCCATCTAGTCATCCCATAACTCTAGTTCTTTAGAATTATGTTATTTAGTTTCTAATTGCTTTAAATTTTTCTTTACATGCTTTTTATTTAACATGTTTTTATTGCAATATGATTAATAAGTGATATGTGTTAATATTTCTGCTTTTCTACATATTTGGTAAAGTTTTTATGCACTAAAACATTGTCAGTGTTTTATAAAAGTGCCATTTACAGCATATACTATATATAAATTCCTCTTATTTTCCATTCAGCAATCATTTGAGTTCATTTATCTTTATTTTTTTTAAAGTTCTATTCATGTCCTTGACACTCTTTTATCTTTCATTTAGATTTGTGAAAGTCTGAGAGGAGTACTTTTAGGTTCCCCCATTAGTATAGTTTTCCTGTCTATTTCTACCTTTAATTTACCTCAATTGATTTTTCATTTAAGTATTTAGATTCTTTGCTATAAGTTGTGTATATGTGTTGAAAATGATTCATTTTCTGTGGATAGATAATATAATTTCCCTGCATATTTCTTTTTATCATGTGTATATTTTCTTCAGATAGCCTTGTCTAAAATTATTTGCCATCCCTGTGTTTTTTTTTTTTACTTTAGATGAGGCATAATAGATTATGCTGTAGCCTCTCCTTTTAAATCTGTGTGAATCTTTATGTTTTAAGTGTGATTCTTGGAAACAACATAGTGTTGTAATCTGCTTTTTTAATGGTTTTTCTTATGCTCTTCCATTTTATGGGTGAATTCATCTCATTCACATTTACAATTATGGTTGTGAATTGTGTATTTCCTTTCCTTCTGTACTCTTGTATTTTTCTCTAATTTTGTTCCTACCTCCCTCTTAACAAATAAGAGGAAGGTGGCTCAGGGGGTAGAGCACTGGACCTTGGAATCAGAAAAACCTGATTAAAATCTGGTCTCATTCACTAATTAGCTGTGTGACCTTGGATAAGTCACTTGGCTTCTGTTTGCCTCAGTTTCCTCAGTGTAAAATGGAGATAAAAAATGAGACATTTACCTTCCAGGGTTGTTGTGATGATCAAATGAGGTAATATCTATAATGTTCTTAGAACCATGCCTAGTACATAATTGGCACTATATAAATACTGCTACAATTATCATAATCATTAATAATAATAATGATAAGAAGAGAGAATTTGACTGATCCTACAGTCTCATAACTGATACAACCTATTACTCCTCATAGTTCTTTTCTTCACCTTGCCCCTCCCTTGATCCCAGAATTTTATCCTTTCTTCCTTCCATTTTTTTTGCTTTTTGGAGGGCAATTGGGGTTAAGTGACTTGCCCAAGGTCACACAGCTAGTTTTTGTGTTAAGTGTCTGAGGTGGGATTTGAACTCAGATCCTCCTGACTCCAGGACCAGTGCTCTATTCACTCTTCCTTCCATTTTAATCCTCCATTCACATTCCTTTTTCCAACATTTGATTTGTTTTACTTTCCTATCCTGTTCTCCCTCTTGCATCTCTCTCTAGTCCTCTCTTTTTCCAATATTCTTGAATTCTTTTTTTTGAATTTCATTCCTCTCTCTCTCTCTCTCTCTCTCTCTCTCTCTCTCTCTCTCTCTCTCTTTCTCTCTCTCTCTCTTTCTTTCTTTCCCTCTTCCTGTCCCACACTTCCTCCCTCTCTCTTCCCCTTCTCCTGTGTGTGTGTATGAGATTATAATTGTGTTCCTTTATCTGATTCAGATGAAAGTGAGGTTCATGGGATGTCCATTCCCCTACCCCCTCCTCTTTTATTATATATTCCTCATCTAATGTGCCTCTATTATGCAAGTAATGTCCCTCTCTTTATTCCTCCTTTCTACCCAGTATAATCCCTGGTTTCTCTCATTTTTTGTATTTTAATTCCATTAAAGCAGAATAAAACCATCCACAGTCTCTCTGTCATTTTAAACTTTATGATCCCTAAAGACATAGGGTTCTGAGAAAACAATTGTTTCTTATATTATTAATATATATTCTATATATTCAACTCATCCCTAGATAATCCTCTTCAATTAAACAAACACATGTCTTTTTTCTTTGTTTCTCTTAGTGCCTACATTTCCATTTCCAAATGTCTGCTCAGTTCTGGACTTCTTGTCAGGAATATTTAGAAATCCTCTATTTTAGTAAAGATCTCATTTTTTCATATAATATTGTACTTAGTTTTGCCAGATAGGTTATCCTTTGTTATGATCCTTTTCTTCATGCCCTTTTGATTGTTATATTCCAAGTTCTCCTCTGCTTTAAAGTAGGGACAATTAAGTTTTATGTAATCCTTAATCTAATTTCTTGTTATTTAAAATTTTTTCTAGTTTCTTGTAGTATTTTTTTTTCACCTAGAGGCTCTGAATTTTGGCTATGATATTTCTGTTAGTTTTAATTTGGGGGCTTCTTTCCAGGAGTAAACAGTGATTTATTTTAATTTTCACTTTGCCCTCTGGTCCAAGTTCTAGGTTATTTTCATTTATAATTTTTAAAAAAATAATAGTCTTAAAACTTTTTTTTTCCCCATCATAGTTTTTATATGATCCTATCATTCTCACATTGTCTGTACTTGACCTGTTTCTCAGGCCAGTTATTTTTGATCTGTTTCTTAGGTTTGCTTCTGTTTTTCTTTTTAACTTTTGGTTTCATTTGGATATTTCTGGTTGTATTATCGAGTCATTTCTTTCTGTCTAGACCATTTTAATTTTTGGAGTATTCAGTTCTTGAGTGAGGTTTTATGCTGTGTTTCCCAAGGTTTCAGTTTTCCTCATGATTCTTTCCTCCCTAGCTCTTCCTTCTGTTCTATATTTCTTGTTTACTTCTTCCAGGTACTGCTACAGTCTCTGTGGCCAGAATATATATTTTTCTAAAGCTTTATCTAAACTTATACTGTGATTACAATCCTCATTAGGGTTTATCTTTGTAGATCTCCCAAACCAACATATTTCCTCATGGAACACTACAGGGCGTGCCTAGCCATAAGTACATTGGGCCTGACTGGACCTCTTCTTTAAATGTCTCAGGTACTAGACTGTGTTTGGGAAGCTATTTATGGGAAGCTTGTTTTTGTCACAAGGCTTTGGATCTTTTCCTTGCTGTAAACTCTGCCTGGGATCCTCCTCTTCTACTGGGTTCATGTCTATTCCCTTATTGGGCTCCTGTCATAGGCATCAGGGACTATTGGTATTGTATTTTATCTATGACCTTTCTGTCTTATCTGAGTTCAGGTTACCAGTGCTACACCAGGCTCTGCCTGGAAGAATGGGCTTGGGGAAGTCTGAGTTCCAGTGATATTTGACTTAGTGCTGTATGATCTGCCTAAAACACCACAATTTTGCTTTTACTGTAGCTGCAAACTTTGGGGAATGCTTTTGTTCCCCTTCTACTTCCACATACACTTTTTCTGTAGCTCTTTTCCCTTAACTTACTGATAAATTGTGATTCCCCAAGAGAATGTCTGCTTTACTCAGTACTCTTGAGGAAACTAGTGGTAATCTTTGTGGATGACTCCATTAACACTGTAGAGAATGAGTCCTCACCAGTTTATTTCCCATTAATAAATCAGCTTCTAGCACCTAACTTTAATTAACCAAACATTTCCTGAAAAGGCAAAGCAGGCCCACAATATTTAACTTTTCATCTATAAATCTCTATCACCTTCTACCACTAATGTATAGAGTGCCTATGGGAGGAGTAGACCATCAATCAATTAGCATGTATTAGCAACTGTTATGTGCACAGCCTTTTGAATAAAAAAAGGCAATGAACAGTCCATACTCTCCAGTATCTTATAGTCAGATGGGGGAGACATCATGGAAACTGCTTTGTTCAAACAAGACATGTTTAGGTTTAATTGGGGGTAGTTTTAGAGAGAAGGTATGAAGGTTATGGAGACCGAAAGAGAGTTCTTGCAGAAGGTGAGACTTTTAACAGAGATTTGGAGGAAGCCATGGAAGGTAGGAGGTAGAAATGATGAGGAAGAATATGCCAGGTATAAAGAGCTCCTTTTTTTGTTGTTGTAAACTATTATTGTCATTTAAAGCCCTTTCAGTCTCAGTTTGCTACAAATAGCAAAATTAAATTATTACAGCTGAAAATTACATTTAAATTTGTGGTACAAGCTGCTTTTTGAAACTGTGGGTTTTAAAAAAATAGACATTTGACAAAACAAACGTAGCTGAGTCATCAGAAGACATTTTGTAGGAAACAATTTGAATAGTATATGAAATACGTTAATGCTGCATATTGCAACATTTTGCTTGTGTAGGACTTCCAAAAAACTACAGGAGTAATGGATTATTTACCATATCTTAGTAAAGAGGGCAATAAAATATCACGTTCTATTTTGCATAATATTTACCCTGCTTTGTGTAATATTGTGCAATATAGTATATAATGTATTACATAACATTATGCATAGGTATACAAATATGCCAAAGTAGTTTTAATCATCATTTGTAATAACAAAAATTAAACAGGCTTAGTATTCAATTGTCCAGTGATTAGGGAATGACAACCACTTGTGGTAGCCATGAAAAATTATAAACATGAAGAGGAATATAAAAAATATGTAAAATAGTCTGTGTTGTTGCAAGACTTTGAGATAAAGAAAAAAATAGTCTCTGAATAACTGAAACTGAATATCAACCAGAGGACAATAACTAATAATAAAAAATAATAAGCAACAACTTGGTGAGTGTGAACAGACTTCGACACATAGCCAAGGGGGAACTGGGGAATAGAGCAGGAATATAGGTTTCCATCATGAAAATGTATTTAAAAAATGAATATGGTTGATCATGTGACCAGGCAAGGAATGACAAGGGGTCATCCTGAGCACTCTACTCATATCTTCATGATCAATCATGTATTTACTAAGTACATATATGTGTGCTGGGCATTGTGTTATGAATTAAAAAATAATGAATGAAACAATACCTACTCTCAAGGAGTTTATATTATAACAAGTGAGACATTAGTATGTATAGTGGTATATACAGAATAAATACAAAGCAAATAACTTGGGTAGTTTGGGAGGGAGGACACTAACAGTTTTGGGGATAAGGAAGGTGTCATATAGCAGGTAACATTTGAGCTGCATCTTGAAAGAAGAGAGTAGTGAGTAGGAGGTGAAGAAAAAATGCATTCCAGATACTGGGGATGGTGAGTGAAATTTGTGAAAATGGGAGATAAAGAGTTTCACATCTGACGAACCAAAGGAAGAGCAGCATTTGACTAGATCACATAGTGTGAGAGGCAGAAGAATTTAAAAAGAGACAGAAAAGATAGGTTGGGAGCAGCTCGTAAAGGTCTTAGAAAGCTGGACAAAGGTGTTTATATTCTATCCACGAGGTGATAGGAAGTCACTGGAGTTGGTTGAGTAGGGGAATAACATGATCAGCTCATTTGGGCAGCAATGTGGAGGATAGATTGAAGTGAGGAAAGACTTGAGGCAGGGAGGCCAATTAAGAAGTCTGTACAGTAATCTAAGCTCGAGATAACAAGGACCAGAAGTAAAGTGGTAGGTCTCTGAGTGGAGAGATGGGGCTAGATGTGACAGGTTGTGGAGATGAAAATAGCGAGGTTTGACAAATGATTGGATATGTGAAATGAGTGGATGATAGGATCAGAAGAAAGCAAGGAAGGTTGCTAACATATTGAATTGATCCCCTGTGGCAAATTTATGGAAATATAGAATAAGAGTTGCTTAGAATGAATGGGCATCGATCCATTGTAATGTGTGTTGTTAGAAGGAACATCAAAATCACAGATGTATTTTTTAAAAATTGAGTATGGAAAAAATCTGAATTAATGGAGGACAAATTAAATTGAAAAAATATAGAAATCAATTTTTTCCCACAAATCTGTGATTTCATCTTTGAAATTCTTGATGTGATAATTCCGTACATGGTTGCAGATCAATAATTTTTCTTGCTTTATAGTCTTACAGAATTTCCTAGACAATTGAGAGGTTAAGTGACTTACAATTGGTCATACAGCTAATGTAGTTCATAAGAAGGAATTGAAAGGTAGCCCTCTGTCAACTTTATGTATAACTTTGTAAATTGATCATACCTATGTAAGAATGACAATAATGAACAAAATTAAGAAAATAAGCACAAAACAAAGGGGAAGAGGGATGTTAAAACAATAGGATTAGTTCTATATTTCTTTGTTAAAGTGAATTTACATATTTTCTTAAATTGTCAATGATGGAAGTCTTTCATTTTATATGCAATTTGGAGTTGTTTTTGTATTTAGGTTTTTATGTTTGTTTCAATTATAATAAAATCATTTAAAATATTCTTACCCTTTATTTTCTCATCTTTTAAATGGAATAATAATTAAGCACAACTCACCTGATAGACCTTTTGTGAGAATTAAGTTGGATAATTTATGAAAAAATAGTTGAGCCACAAAATGAACTGTTACTGTTGTCCTTTTTACTCAATTCTGATCATGATTGATATGAGACTGTATTTTCTGATATGAACAATTAGATTTATATATTCATTTCAGTTCCAGATTTTCTATTCTCTTGTTCCTATTTAGGCAAAAATAAGTACCTACATTTATATTCAGTGAGTCTTTGGCAAATGTTTGATCTAAAGCAAAGAACTTCTCTGGAGGTTGTAAGATTTGGAAAGATGAAAACTTTTTGGTCATGTTCATAATAATTAACGTGTGCTATCAAAGCCAAAAGGTAAGATTGCATTTAAACTGCAGAACTGCTGACAGCAGTTTGTGATTTTCCCATGTTGATACAGATAATGTATAACTGCTGTGTCCAAACCAACTGTAGGTTATAACATAAATTTGGTAGGATTCTTAGAGTGTGATGAAAACTATAAAAAATTTGAAGAACATGGAACATATTACTTATCAGACTTTTATGGATAGGCAAACAATTTATGAATAAATGAGAGAGAAAATAGTGAGGTGTAAAATGGATATTTTTATTACATTCAATTAAAAAGGTTTTGTACAAATAAAACAAATGTAGCCAAGATCAGGAGGAAAGCAGAAAACTGGGGGAAAATTTATAGTCATTTTCTCAGATAAGGGTCTCATATCTCAAATATATAAAGAATTCTGTCAAATTAGTAAGAATACGAGTCATTCCCCAGTTGGTAAATTATCAAAGCATATGAACAGGTAATTTTTAGATAAAGAAATCAATACAATTTATAGTTATATGAAAAATGCTCTAAATCTTTGTTAATTAGAGAAATGCAAATTAAAACAACTTTGAGTATCATTTTACACCCATAAGATTAACTATAATGATTGAAGGGGAAAGCAACGAATGTTGGAAGGGATATAAAAAAATTGGGACACTAATTCATTGTCGGTGGAATTGTGAACTGATCCAACCATTTTGGAGAGCATTCTGAAATTATGCCCAAAGAGTTATTAAACAGCCTATAACCTTGACCCAGCAGCAATACCACTACTAGGTCTATTTCCAGAGATGATTAGAGAAAAAGGAAAAGGACCTATATGTTGTAAATTATTTATAGCAGCTCTTTTTGTGATGACAAAGAACTGGAAATTGTGGGGATTTCCATCAATTGGGAATGGCTGAACAAGTTCTGATACATGCTTGTGACAGAATATTACTGTGCTATAAAAAATGATGCACTCAGTCTTAGAAAAAACCGGGATAGATGCAGAAAATAATGAAGAGGGCTAAGAGTAGAACCAAGAGAGAGTTGTATACAGTAACAGCAATTTTTTAAAGAACTACTTTGAGCAAATAAGTAATTTTGACTATTATAAATACCCAAATTAACTACAAAGGACATATGAAGGAAGATGCTATCTGCATCCAGAGAAAGAACTGCTAAATAAAAGTATGTATAAAATGGTGTGTGTGTGTGTGTGTGTGTGTGTGTGTGTGTGTGTGTACAACAATTGCCATCTCTAGGGTGAAGAAGAAAAAAAAGGAAAAATAGAAATTTATATGATAAATCTATTAAAAGAAACTGCAAATTGTACATAATAGATTTGCAGTTTCATGTTGAATCATCTTTTTTATTATACTGTGTTATAGAAATAGTTATTTTATTCAATCAATTTTAAAAATACAGAAAAAATTAAAAAGAAAACTGTACAATACATCTTTATCTGTTTTTCTACCTCTAAATCTGTCATAATCTGTGTTCCATAATAGGATAATTTCCAGTGTTACCCAATGGGCTTGATTAAGAAAATATAATAAATGTCAGTTTACCCTAAGAATATTATGGAGAAAGTGATTATATTTGTATAATGCCAGAATAATATTCCTGCTCTTTCTACTTGTAATGAATTTACTATTCATAAAAACTCAGTAAAATTACACAAAACATTTTTAACCTACTTGCCTATTATGAAGTGGGGTGTCTGTGTGTGTATGTGTGAGTGTATGTGCGTATAGATATATAAAATAGGAATTTACTGTATTAGAAGAAAATAATCAGAATCAGGAATTAGAAAGCTATATCTAGTAGGCCATTGTCTATTTTTGTGTGCTTTTGAGGTAAGAATGGTTTTTATGTTTTTAAAATAAAATTTTATTTTATTAAAAATGTAAAAAAAAGAGTCTTAGCTTTTCAAAAACATGTGGCCGACTGGATTTGGCCTTTTGGTCATAGTTTGCCAACCCCTTCTCTGGATGATACTGATGCTGATATATAAGAACATTATTGTTAATAAAAAAAATTGTTGCTTGGGGCGGCCAGGTAGCACAGCGAGTAAGAGCACCGGCCCCAGAGACGGGATGACCTGGGATCGAATCCGGGCTCAGACACTTAGCACCCACCCAGAAACACCTGGCCGTGTAACCTTGAGCAAGTTACTTAACCGCAGTTGCTTAGGGGCAGCCAGGTGGCGCAGTGAGTAAGAGCACTGGACTCAGAGTTGGGATGACCTGGGATCGAATCTGGGCTCAGATACTTAGCACCATACCCAGAAATAACTGGCCGTGTAACCTTGAGCAAATTACTTAACCCCAATTGCTTTAAAAAAAATTGTTGCTTGACCTTGTTAAGCACAAGTTAACAAGCATGCGTATCCAGCACTTCCTATATGTGGACAGTAAAGAGTCAAGAGTACAACCTAGAGAGGAATGAAGAAATGAGTGACTTGAGTATTCTCCTTGAAATCAACTTCTGAGAAGAGTAAGCTAATCAGAGGGAGGGCTGCATTGTTAATTCCATTTAAGTCTTAACTGGGTTATACAAGCAGGGAAATAGGTTAGTTAGGGCATGTAGGGGTTACCTAAATTTCCAGTTTTTCCAGAACATCTTTTAAAATATTCTTCCCCAATAACTTTTGCTTTCAGTTGGATCAAATGCTGGGTTATTTCCAATATCAAATCAATACCTCTCTTCCTATAGGAAAGGTATATCAATCTGCTGCAGTATGGTGTCACTCACCATCCTTGTAATTTTCCAAACCAAAGCACTCCCACCTGACCACCACTCCATACTACATATTGTCTAGCCATCTTCATTCTTTTATCCCTTGTGTGTAACACAGTGCTTGGTACCTTGTAGGTGCTTAATAAATGCTTTTTCTTTCATTCATTTTTCATTCATGTCTTTCTCATCTTGTATTTGGGCAGCTGATAGGTTCATATTAAAATAAGATTGTACATTTACTTCACCAACAAAAAGAACCAGTAGGGCTTTGGTTTTACTGTTATCTTTAGAGTACATCAGTTTTATTTTTTACAAGTTGTTATTAACTAAGAAGGACAATGATTTCCTTGTTTCAAATGCCAAGAAAAGCATGGTAGCAACAGCTGATTTCCATCATTAGTAGTGTCTGAAATGTTGGGTGTGTACTCTTGTGTTCTCATTCATCCAGCAAGCTCAATAGGTTCATGAAGTATTATAGTTACATCAATATGACTGAATGTGAACCACTTGTAATCTTGCAAGTTGTTTGTCGTTTGAATTCCTGCCTGTTTGTTATTTAAGTTGTGTTTATTCAGTTAGTTTTTTGGGGGGGAAGTATCAACATTCTTAATCTCTGTCAAATCCATTGGCAGGCAGATTTATAGTAGTGTTTGGTCAGTTGCTTAGGGGATAAGACCAAACAGCATATTGGTTGTGTTAAGTCTGGTTTTGTGGTTTTACAGTTTAGGAAGACCACTCTATGTTCAATAACATGCAACAAGTCCTGTTTGAAAATGTTCCCTCTATATGTAACCAGTTGTTTATGTGGGGGGAGTTATTTTGGGAATCTAAAGGACTCAGGATTCCAAAACAAAGAAACAATACCAGGGCCTAATCAATGGGAAATTTTTTTTCTGGTTTTGATAGCAGTTACATTTTTTTTTTAATGACCTGAGGAGAAGTTGAAGGAGAAAGGAGAATTCATTTGAGTGATAAAGTCAAACGTCTTGGTATAATCTTCCAACCCTTCCGATTTCTAAACCTTGAACACATTTGGATTTTTGGCATGTCTATGGTATATCATCTGGTTCAAGAAGAAGAGGAAAAAGAAATCTCTATTTATGGCAGTTAACTTCCTTTAATCTCATCATCTTTATTTGATTACTTCACCACATAGTTTTGCAACTACCCTTTTCATTCAGTTTACACCCCCCACAGCTTGTTTGTCATACTTCATTCACTCTATAAAATGGTCTGAGGTGCTTTATGAGAAAAGTACATGAATAGAAAAACTCTAAACAGATAAATCATAAAGTACTGTGCAGCTAAGCTAACAAATATGTTTGATTTCTCCTTTAGAGTACTCTACTTCTCAAAAGACTCCTCCAGAGTCTTGGAAATGTCAGTGTCTTCACTCATAGGTCACTCATTTATTATACTTAATATTCCTGTTTGTAGCTTAACCAGAGAAGGTAGATTCTTTGTATTTTATTAAATGTAATTTTTATATGCCTCAAGGTATTGAATAATTGAATAATTCTTCAGCATTTAAAAAAAGTTGATGATGACATTTTAAATAATGATGATATTTTTAAAAGTCCTTGTGATAGCATAACATTTATAATTTCAAAACAGACTATTATCAGCATTTCAACAATTCTCCCAACTCAGTGTTCTACTCTTTGCCAATTATTTGGGCCTATGGATATATTTCCTAATTGTTGGTGTTCTGTTCTTGCTAAAAAAATAATAAAATGAATCAAGAAGGAAACTCCAGATCAAAGCAAATAATTTCCAACTGGGCAAGAGAGATTCCAGGATATCAAAAATTTTGCCAAGGCCTGTTGATTTTACTTTTATATCATCTCTCAAATACTCCTCCTTTTCTCTTCTGATTCTGCTACCACCTAGGTCCAGGCCTTCATCTCCTCAAGCTTGAACTATTTCAGTAGATGTTCTGCCTTCCACAAGTCTCCCTCCACTCCAATCCATCTTCCACTCAGCCACCAAAGTGATTTTCCTAAAGTGCAAATCTGTTCATATTACCCGACTTACTCAATTCCAAGGATTTTCCCTCACGTCCAATATAAAATATAGGATGATCTTTTGTTGAGCATTCAAAAACCCTTTACAACCTCCCACCCAGTTTTTAAGTTTTCTTAGGAATTATATCCCTCCATGTATTCTTTGATCCAGTGACATTTTCACTGGCTGTTTTGTACATAAAATGATTTCCCTTCTCACACCTATCTCCTCAGTTCTCTAGCTTTCTTCAAGTCTAAGCTAAAACGCCCCTTCTGCAGGGAACCTTTCTCATTTAATTTTTGTGCCTTCTCTCTGTTTATTATTTACCATCATTATGTATATATGTACATACATGTGCATGCTATATGTGCACGGCTGCTTGCGTGTTGTCTTCTCCATTGGGTGGTGAACTCCTTGAAGGCAGGGATTGATTATCTTTTGCCTTTCTTTATATCTGTACCATTTAGCAAAGTACTTGACACAAGGTAGGTGTTTAATAAATGTCAAGTATTTAACATTTATCTATTTGGCCTCCTCATTGTGCTGATACAGCTTTCCATGACAAAGCATTTTGGGACATGCATCAAAAAATAACCTGTTTATACAGGTTAGTTTGTGTGTGTGTGTGTGTATGGATATTTACATATGGATATGCATATGAAGTGAACACACACATATATGTACATACCAGTCCACATATAATACATATACACATGTGTGTATATATGTATATGTGTATATATGTGTATAGTCTTCTCATCCTTACCCTTCCTTTTAATTTGGCATTGATTTTGACCTTTGTTATAACTAATCAGTGGTTTGACTACATGTAGATATCTGAATCACAAATGTCTTCTCTCTAGGTAACTTGTTTTTTTTTCCTCTTAAAATGTCAGACTAATTTTTTGTGATTTCTATCAGTAATTAATTAATTTAGCACTTCCTGACTATTGAAAAAGAATTCATTACATATGGTTAAGTGGCTTCTGGGTAGACTAAAGATCTTACTTTGTTTCTGAGTTCTGAACCACATTTTTCTACATATTTGTTGCCGTCCTTCCATATACTTATCCATCCAGTGAAGTTATCAGATATCAATATACATATTGGTTTGATTTGATGGATTTCATCAAGTTCTTCATAGAATTGTTCTATTTCTTTAGTATCTGCAACAAATGTTTCAGTATAAGCTTTGTGGTGATCTTTTAATTTATGCTTATCATAAATACTGCAAAACAATATGATGAATTCGCCAGTAAAATGATATTTCTTGCCATCTTTGGTTCCATGATGAGATTAGTTCTTCAATTTTTTAAATTTACTTCTTCAAAAAGAGCTTATTAATTGGAGTGATTCTCTCAGAGATTTTTGGCTTTCTTAGATTTGACTCATTGATTTATAGTATGCAAGTCAGCATTTGTATCATCTAATTTCTCTAGTACTTTCTAATCCCTTAAGTGTCAAACAAAAATCATAGGATAGATATTTGGTCATCTCATATTACAGTGCTAATGACAAGTATTTTCAAAGAGATCACAATGTAAGTAATTGTAGCTTACTTTATCAACATCAATTAGTGATGATGAAGTTGTAGAGAAATTCTGTGAAGAACTTCATAATATCTACCAAAACAAATCAACACACACTTCTATATTAAAGCGAATGAGGATGTGGAAAAATATATGGGAAAGTATGTTTCAGGAGAAAGAAATAAAATCCAAAAGAATTGTAGATCATACAGATCCTCATGCTTTTATATCATGAACACTTTCTCCAAACAAACAAAAATGCTAGACCCTGGAACATAGATGAAGCATCATAAAGAATGAAATTGCCAACATTCATTATAGGAAAATAAATTATAGACATGGGAATTATCCCTTCATCAGTTGTCTATATGTAGTCCGATCATCAACTTGTCAGAGTTAAGATGAGAATTTTTAGTAAAAGAAAAGAAAAAGTTGGAAGAAAAAAATATGGCATACAATTAAGATTTTTTAAAACAAGTTATTGAAATTTAAAAATGAGAAATGCCTAACAAAAATGACATTGGTAGTAACTATAATAGTTTCCTCTAGAAGTTAAAACAAGGGGATTTTTTTTTTGTCACCAGAAGGAGACCAAAAAATGCCCAGAAAAGTGCCTTAGTGTAACGCCAAGCATTAGCAGCTTCTCAGGGGACTGCTGCTGTGAACAACCTTCAAGGTTCTGATTACAAGCATAGTGAGCTCTCCATTTATTCAGTAACAAATTAAGGCAAAACATTCACAGAAAATCAAAATACAGCATTCACCATATCACAGCTCAACAACTTAACACTGAAATGGCTGTGTGGTTTTCATCAAAGTGGTCACATAGTTTTAAACAAAATACATTCATTTAGTAACTCAATCATTTAGTAAGTCCTCAATTCAATCACAAAGTACAAAGGTTAAAAGTTCTCTTTTAAACAAGGTGCATTCATTTAGTCAATTACAAAGTCCACCCCTAGGTCACACCATCTTAATTTCTTTGATCAAAAAGTCTTCTTTCTTAAACGAAGTACATTCATTTAGTCAATCACAAAGCACAAAGGTGATCTACCACTAAGTCACCACTAGGTTACAATATCATCAGTCAGTATTAAGTACCCAAGGAGAGGTTTTTTTCATTTTGACCAGAGGCAGATTCTCAGCTTCCATGGTTCCCCTTCCCACAGTCTGTTGCTGGGAAGACAAAGCTTAACAAAGCCTCAATAACATCCATGCACATTGCCAGCATCCTCATCAATTCACTTTCTGCCTGTGAAATCAACCTAGACCCAACAACAAGGTCTGAGACTTCTATCAACAAACAAATCTGACAAAGTAACATCAAAACAGACAAAACACCAGCACCATAGTCATGCCTCCTCAGTTCCCGGCAGCTCCGGGTGGCCCCTAGAAGTCCTAGGCAGTTCTCTCTCTCTCTCTCTCTCTCCCTCCCTCCACAATCAATGCTGCTCCCAGAATTTCTTCTGACCTCTCTCAGCTTGGCCACTTTCCTATATATGGCACCAGCTCCTCCCTGTTCAACCCCCTCCTGTCACTTCAACAAATCCATCCCATTGTGGGATTCACAAGCTCTGGGTTAGCTGGACAATACAAGGGGATCTTCACATTCCATTACCACTACACTTAGTCAACAGAGAATTGAATTATTTTCCAAATAAAGATGGATGTCAAAAGCAACATCAGTTTAAAAAATAAATTCATTCAAAAATTTTTATGAATAAAGATGAGCAATTATGGGCAATATCATCTCATAAAGGAGAGAGAAATAGTGGAGAATAAAACCAATCTAACTAATGCTTTCCAATATATCTGACAAAGACATCTGACAATGTCATCAATAATGAAAATGGAAGAAGACAACAAATATAAAATATTCCTAAAAATTATTGCAATAAACCTTTTTTTTTCCATAAAGGATTGTGTTGTAGCACCAATGCAATATTCACTGCACCAATGGTGACTGTGAATATGCTGGCATAGTTCTCAATAACAAAATATAACAGAATTTCCATATATAAGACAGAAGCAAAACATTTATTCAGACACCAGAAAACTGAATCCCAAAACAAGAAAGCCAAATCCATTATAGTAACAAAGAAGTTAATACACCATAACACATCAGAGACTCATACCATCCTTTAGCCTTCTCACAAAGAAACACTCACAAGCCTAGCTGTCTCCTTGGGTGCATCCTCTCCTTCCTCCAGCTCTGACTTCTCTGACTCCCAGCTTCCTGTGGGCTCTGCTCCACCCTTCAGCAAACTCCTCCCACCACAGGCTCCATATGATTACATTCATCCTATTAGGGGGCAGGGAAAGTCTTCAAAGAAGGGGAAGATCTTCAAATTCCCTTAGGCTTATTAAGGGGCATGGAAGATCTTCAAATTCTCATTACCATTACAGTTGTTACCACAGTTGTACACTATCATCACAATGCCTGAGGTTTCTGTAGAACACATGAATAGGCCACTAACAAAAACAAAGACAGGAAACATATCTGGATTGTGTCACATGTATATAGAAGAGATCTAATAAGAGATGATACAATTGTGAGAGCGTTGTGGGATTGATTTAAAGGTATCTAGGGAAGGAAAGAAATCAGACATGGGAAAAATCTCAGATCTTATTGATTCCAAAAAACAAAGACTAAGAAAACATCCTTGATGAGGATGCTGTAGGGAACAAACAAGCTTTCTGAAATAATTTTCAAGAATGGATCACATATTTACCATTTCACAATTGATTTAAAAATTTAGATAAGATCCATTGTGCTTAATGTTTATTGACTACACAAAAGCATTCATATTGGCAGAGGAAAACATCCTCTTACGGGATGCTTAATGAAAAGGTGTCCTTCCAGTCATATATCAAGATCATTTAAGATTTCTTGGAAAATATAACAACAGAAATAACTCTATGTAATGATGATTAATAAAGATGAGACAAAGCATAAAAGAGAAATATGTATGTTTGTCAAAAATATTTGCCACTGTAATAGAAGAGATATTTTCCTCTATAGAGTTCAAATCAAAGAGGGATTCCTTGTTGATGATGAGTTCCTCCAGATGTTCCTTTTTGTGGATAAAATTCTTGTTGACTGTATCAAGTCCCAAGACATTGCAGAGCCTCTTGGAAGAAATCTGTCTTTGCTAAAAGGAGTATGAGTGATCCTCATTATGAGGTCTGTTCATACAATAAAGACCAAATGGATGAAGAAGGCCATTGCCTAAATTTCAACATGCATATAAGAGATCACCATATGAAGTTTGTCCAATAATGTGACAGATGACAGTGAGCTGGGTCCAGAGTTAGAAAGAAGAAGAAGGAAGAGGCCTATACTGTTTTCAAGAAACTTTAAAGTACTTTTATTAACCCCAGATTTCCCATAACAATAATGACCCATAGTTTCAGTTCAGACATTTTACTGAGTTTGGTATGAGGCAGTGTATACCAGGTATATCTGGAAACCACCATAATATGAAATAACTAAAGATGTATGCCAAATAGAGGGCAGTGGTAAGGAAGGCATGTGGTAGCTGTGAGTAGAGTGTAATGTATAACCTGTGAAGAAAAACAGGAAAGAAGGATGTAATCCAAGGATTGTATGAAAGGAAGAAAAGTTGGTCTAGTGAGTTGGTGAGCTCAGGGATGACAAGTAGACAGCCACTTACCATGTTGGGAGAAAATTAGGAAAGCCTCAAGAATGTTGGGGGACCTCTCATGGCAAATTTTAGAAGGATATGTATGAAAATCACACAGGATGACTGGCCATGGATGGGTTATGATATGCATCACTGGGGGGTAGTCCCACCCTAATGAGGTCAAAGATTCATTCAATCCAACAAATATTTATTAAATGCCTACTATTGGAAAGGTAGTATGTTAGATAATAGGGACACAAAGACAAAACCTAAGCAGCTCCTGCCCCAGAGGAGCTTCCGTTTTACTAGGGTAGCAACACATACCCTATTCTCAAATGGATCTTTGATCTATTTGGATATACTTAGAGGTTAGCTACTACATCCTTTTAGGGCCCTAGCATTAAAGAGTTTGGGGTTGTCTTTTTTTCATTCTATAGCTCACTAACCCCCACCAATATGCTTCCTGCTATTTTAATCAGTTGATATTATTTAATCAACCAGATTCAATTAACTTTTTGAAAAGGGTATTACTAAGGTAGAACAATAAGGATAGTTGGTAAAAAAAAAAAAAAACTCCCCCAAATCTGTGCTATACTCTACTATGAGTATCTATAAGAATCAAGTGGGGATAGTGGTCAGATGTTGATGGGAAGATGGAAAAATGGGAAGTCCTAAAGAATTAAGAACTTTTGAAGTTCATATAGTCTTTCTCTAGCTAGAGGGATAGGAGTAGATCAAAACTAAAGAAATGATGCTTATCTCTACCTTATGCAACTCCTCAGGGTATTTAGCTGGAATACTCTCTCCTCATTTACTACTTGTTGGAATCAATCTTTTGTTTATTTTACTGGTTTGCTATTTCTATAGGAGAGCCATGGTGCATTATCAAATTTCCTTAGCCAATTTGAACATTCCTCATGTGCAACAACGCTTCAGTTCATCCATTGGCTCGATAGAGACTTATGAATTGATCAAGGCCTTTTCATATTTAGTTTAAAAGCCTTTTATTGATGTGATTCAATTGAAACACATTCCTATTGATTAAGGTATAAGGGCATAGCATTTTTATCACTTACTTTATGCATGGAGTGGTAATTTGATTTACTCATTTGGCCCCATTACATTGTGAATCCACCTAATTGTACTATTATTATCCAGACTACATCTTTCCATTTTGTCTCCAAGAATAGCATGAGCGGTTTTGTGAAATGCTTTACTGAAATTTAGGTATGCCCTGTTTATAGCACTTCCCTGATCAACCAGCCTAGTAAACCTATCTGTGAAAAGGAAATATAATTCACCCGGCATCACCTTTTATGAAATATTAGTGTGTTTCATAGATTCCAATCTCATGAAAGTGGAAGGAGAAATCAGTTGAAAAATTCATACTAACATAAGGCCAGAGGTGTGCTGGTCAATGTTTAACAACTGGCTGGAGGGTGAAGGTGGAGATAAATAACATACTTTTCATTTTAATATGCATCATTAACATTTTATTCATTACTTCTTAAAGTCATGAAGTCAACAAAACAATAAATATGGCCTAATTTGAAGCATTTGCCAATTTTGAGGATATAAATGCTCACACTGAAAATTTAACAATAGGCTCTTGGGAGCCAGTTCAAGCTGGCTCCAGCACACACTCCTCGATAAGACTATTATTTATACTTAGAATTCAGTTAGTTAGTTACTTCCTGAAAAAAAAAAAGCCGTGTATCACTCTGGGAGACAGGGTAGTATATGAATATTTATTATGTACCTTATTAAATGTCCCTATGGATATGTAATGCTGTTTGACATATTTATCACAAAAATTCCATTTTCTCTTTCTTATTTTTGGATTGAGGTAGGTGCCTAGTATAATATCTTGCACAGAATAAGTATTCATTAATTTTTAATAAATTGTTAATAGCAAGAAGCCATATACATTATGAGTAAAATCTTTGGCACAGGCTGTTTTCAATACTTTTAACAAAGGAAAAAAGGCGAAAGAACATGATGGGGAGAGAGACCAATTTGGGAAGTGAGAAATTCCTTCAGATAATATCTGAACATGACATTTGAATATCTGGACCTGATTTTCTAATGTTATGGAAGGACTTTGAGGCCATTCCTAATGAGGATAGTTTGAAAAAGCAGGAGATACATCAGTTGGGAAGACTAAAGGAGATATAATAGCTATCTTTAAGAATTTGAAAGGTTATTATATGAATGAGGGATTATATTTATTCTTTCTGGCCCCAGATAACATCACAAAGGACAATGGGTGGAAGTTTTGTTCTTTGTTTGGTTTTATACTATTTAACACTTTTTATCCATGACTTTGTTAAAGGCACAAATGGCATTCTCATTAAATGTGCGGATGGCACAAAAGGAGAATGTGTAGCCAATATACAGAATGCAGAACCAAGATACCAAAATATCTTGCAAGTCTAGGGCATTGGAAAAAAAATCCAGTAAGATAAAGTTCAATAAGGATTTAAGGTCTCTTAGTAGGGAACAAAAAATCAGTTTCACAAATCCAAGATGTGGAAAGCATGTTTAAATGTGTTCTGAAAAAGTGATTCTAAATGCATTGCAAGCTCAATTTCAGTCCACAGTGTAATATAGCACCTTCCTCTCCCCCAGGGAAAAAAAACCAACAACCCCAAATGAATGGGATCTTGGGGTAAAGTAAGAGAGGTGTAGCTTCCAGAAATAGGGACATCATCATTCCACTGTATTCTGCTCTTGTCAGATTGCATCTTAAGTCTAGCTTCCACAGTTTTTAGACAAAGATAAATTTAGTAGTGTCCTGAGGAAGGCAACCATGATGTTAAAGTGTCCTGAATCCATCTAATTTGAGATTAGATGTTGAAAGGATTGGAATGTTTCACCTAGAGAAGCAAATTCTGACTCAAGAAGACATGATATCTGGTCCCAAGTATTTGAAAGGCCTTCATGTGGGAAAGGATTCAATTTGTTCTGTTTGGGCACAGAGGACAGATGAAATGGATGAGAGTTTCACTTCGGCTAGTTTGGACTTGACGTCAGAAAAACACACTAAAAAAATCTTCTTTAGAGATGCCCAGAAGTGGGATAAGGTGTCATGAGAGGTGGTGGGTTCCACATTCTTGGAAGTCTTCAAGAAGAGGCTGAATGATCTCTTGTTGGCTATATATTGTAGTGGGTATTCCTTTTTGTATGGTTTGGACTGGATAGCTGCTTATGTCCCTTTCAACTCTCAAACTGTTGAAGTTTCCAAGAGAATGGCCTAGCTTGATGCCAGGAAAAACTTAAAGCAATTAGAGCTATCCAAAAGTGGAACAGTCTACCATGGGAGATAGTGGGTTATCCCCTCATTGAAAGTATTTGAGCAGAAGCTGGGGGACTATTTGCTGGGTGTATTGTAATGAGGATTCTTTATTGGGTATGAGTTAGACTAGATGACTGCTGAGGTTCCTTCTAACTATGAATCCTTCTAACTATAAACTATGTATGTTTTCTTGGGGAAGTCTATTGGTTACATCTGTTATTAATTAATGTTTATGGTGCATATTCTAAGTACAGTATTCTAAAAGTTGAGACTGGGAATGGGTTCAAGAGGTGGGGGTAGCATTTGGCAGAGTCTCTTGCCCAGGGAACCATTCATTTCCTGGAGAGGTAGCATTCAAAACAAATTCACCATTCTGACTGAGTTGGTAGAACAATTTGGGTTCATAAAAATTATTGGGGTAGTTGCCAGTTCAAGAAATTCCACAATAACAGGCAAGAGGACAGGGCACTATCACCCACATCAACAACACATGCTTGCAAATGTTTGTAAATGTGCTTGTTTTAGCTATAAAGAGAGATTTTGGCGAAATTACAGCTGGTATACAGAACAATTTTTGGTATTGGATGAACTTTATCTTAACAAACTAGGAAGGATCTGCCAACCAATCCGGTCAATCAACAGACATTTGTTAAGCATCTTCAATGTGTCAGATGCTGTAGTAGGCACTGGGATACCAAGGCAAAAAATGTTGTTAATCTCTTTTCTCAAGAGCTTTTCTTAGTTTTGAAGCAACTTGTATGGTATGCCTGCATTACAGTTTGTGTAAAAAATGTCTAGGGGTCTTGGTAGATTATAGTCAGTACAAATGAAGACTTACATGATTTTAGGATATGTTAAGAGGGTTATACATCGGTGATCATTGTGCTATAATCTACCGTGTTCAGACTGTATCATTATAGTCGATTACGGGCACCGCATCTTCAGAAAGGACATTGATAAGCTAGATTCCCCAGAAGAGGGTATCCAGGATGGAGATAGACCTTACTATTATGCCAAAAGAAAGTTGGTTGAACTAATTGAGGTTGTTTACTCTAGAGAAAAGACTTGGTGCTGGAGGTGGGAGTCATCATGATAAAGATGCTTTCAAATTTTTGAAGGTTGTCATGTGGAAAAAGAATCAGACGGCCCCACAGTATAGAACTAAGAACAATAGGTAGAAATTTCAGAACTAGGAACAATAGGTAGACATTTCAAATAAGTATATTTAATCTCAATGTAAGGAAAAACTGTCTAACAATTAGGACTATCCAAAAGTGAGACGGGCTCCTAGCCTGTCATCAAACAAAAATGGGTGACCATTTTTCAAATATATTGTTGTTGGAGTTTTTTTCTTGTATAGATTAGACTACATATTTTCTGAGAACTTTCTTTCTTTTGAGATTCTATGAGAACTTCAATGCCTTTGATCAAATTAATGAATTTCTAGGGATTGGATTAAGGATAAGGGAAGATGATATTGCCAAGGGAGCAGGGGAGCTTCATAACAGAAAGGGGAGATGAGAAAAAGAAAATTAGTGGAGTTCTTCCCCTGGGAGAGAACTGAAATAGAACATGTACAGACAGGGACTGACTTCATTGATAAGACTTTAGCAGGCTTCGAAGACTTTACTGAGCAACCTGAATAGATAACTCCTTCAATTTCAAGTTACACGTATTCTATTTTGCAATACTGAGAAATATTCTTGTCCTTTTTCTAGAGACTATGGTAAACAAATTAATGATGACACAGAGCTAGACATTCATAAACACAACCTCAAAATCCTTGTGTGATCATGCTATATTCCTGCCATGGCTTCTTTTTCACTTGTGGTCCAATGTGACATGTCTATGCCATTATAAAGAAAAAGTGCCAGAATGATGTGAATTTCTGCAGAATCATGGGTACCCTGAATAAGAGAAGTTGCTTTCACTGGTTGTTACCTAGTCCATTATATTGCTTTCAATGATTCATGTCTATACTTCCTATCACATTGGTTTTGCCCTGTTCAGAGAATGATAGAATCTTACAGAGTTGCAAGGGGCCCCAGAGATCAGTTGAACCTTCATCTAAATCTTGAGTTATCTGGACAACTTTGCCTTTGCTTACAGATTTCCTTGGAAAATAACCCACAACCTATGGTTACAATCAATTCCTTTTTGGGGGCAAGGACCAATCCTATAATTGTTAGGAAGTTTCCTTTCATGACTTAAAATCTGTCTCTCTGTAATTTGTACTAGATAGTCTTAGCTCTTTCCTTGGGGGCCAAATAGAATTCTCTTTTCGTAAGAGTCCTTTAACTATTTGAAATCTGTGACCTTACCTCTCCCTTAATTCTTCTCTTCCTTTGGTAAAATATGCTCAATTCTTCCAACCAAATCTTATTTAGTGTTATTTAAATGTCCCCTTGCCATCTTGGATGGTCTCCTCTGAGTGAGTTCAGGATTGCTAATGTGTTTAAAATTGGTTAAAAGATTATTAATTAGAAAATTTACATGACAGCAAAGTGAAATTTATTTTGATAGAAGGTAGAGAAACAAGTTAACTTTACCTCTTAACCTGGAACCACTTTTTGACTGATCAGTTCTTTATTTTTACTTCATGAATACATTAGAAACTAGTGTTTTATGAACCCAAGTTTTAGATTTTAGATTATTTTTTTATAATAAATGACATCCATTGTTCCAGCCTGCTGAAATTATTTTGGGGCCTGACCTCATTATCCAACATATTAGCTATCCCTCCCAGCTTTGTATAATACAAAAATCTTATAAAGGTGTTCCTTTGTGACTTCCTGAAAATGACAAATTTTTAGAAAGCTGATGATTTGAGTCCATCATTTGTGAACAACCTACTATGTTCAGAGCATTATGATAAATTCTAGGGAAGATTCAAATTTAATTGCCATGGTTTCTGTCATAGAAAAGGTGAGTTACATGTCACATACATAAATGTGCAGTAATTATATAGCAAGATAAAAACTCAAAGATATGAGCAAAATGCTGTGTTAAGTCTAAAGAAAGAAGAGTCATTTCTACCTGAGGAGGTTTTTAGAAACTTCCCTCTCTTCAGTATTTTAACAACCATCAGGAAGTTACCTAATCTCTCTAAATATCTCTTAAAGCTTAAATACACTTCCTTTGTTCCTTCCTGACTATCATAGCAAAAGTATCTTGAAAGATAGTAAATACTAAGAGTATGAAGGCATGCAGTATTAGAGGAAAAAATAGTAGATTTAGAAAAAAATAAAATGTGTTATTTGACCACATTTTATTTTCTTTAAAGGTTTTTTTTAGGAATTAATGAGAATGTGGCATGTTTGCCTTATTATGTGGGTTAATCAATCTCACCTCTTTCTCATTGAATCTTTTTAAAAAAGCATTATGTATTTCCTGACAGTGTATGCCTTTATGTACCATAGATTTTTCTTTGGAACCAAATACAAATATTACTGCTATTGGTTTTTCTAGCTTATCTTTATAACCTCTACTTCTGCATCAGACATGCAACCCAGTGAAACCTAACCCAGATTAAATAAGTAAAAGTACAATAAAATTAGATAATGTTAATAGGTGGTTTTTCTAAGTCAATATGCAATCCACAGGAATCCTTGTAGATGGTTTAGTGGCTCCCATTTCTAGTTAAGTTTGATACCATTGTATTGAAAAATTCTATGGAGTTGGATTCTGCAGCCAAAATGATTGCAGGATGAAAAGCTATCTAGTCTACTTTTCCCTCATGTCATGTATTTGTTGTCTTTGTCAAAAAGTGGAGAAATAATGGAAGAAATCTCCAGTTATTACTGTTTAGCTTTTATGTGACTCTCTCTGTCCATTGTCAAATTCTAGTCACTTCTGCAGTTTCTACTCTAGAAATATGGGGAATTACAAGGTTTCTTTGAACCTCAGAATTTCCTTTAATCTGTAAATCAGTTAACAGAGGAGTATATGAACTCTTTTAATTATTTTGAAAGCCATCAAGACCCAGTTCATATTCTATTCCACTAATCTTTAAAAGAAGTAAGACAACTTTTTCCTTAGGACTTGGTTTCAAGTCATTTTGGCAATACCCAATCCAAGCAGATCCTTAATTCTATTTCTGCAAGTTTTATCCTCTGTTTCAACAACTTAAAAAAAATTTTCTACAGGGGGCCAGGTAGCACAGCAAGTAAGAGCACCGGCCCCAGTGTTGGGATGACCTGGGGATCAAATCTGGGCTCAGACACTTAGCACCCACCCAGAAACACTTGACCGTGTAACCTTGAGCAAGTTACTTAACCCCAATTGCTTAAAAAAATTTTTTTCTATGTCTCTCAAGTCATTTTTTATTTGATTTGAACACTATTAATTCTTACTATGAACTATTAAAAATGATATGGAAGTCATTCCTCTTATTATAGTGGTGTTTTGTGTATACTACTTAATTTTCTAGGGTTCTTTTTTTTTCCCCTTTTGATTATATTAGAGAACTCTTTGCCCAGAACATAGAGAAGGTATGAGGAAGGTTTTTCTGAGTCTTTTGCTTTGAGGAAATGGCAGTTGTTAACTAGAGATAGTTTTGGTCCATAAAATTTCATCTTTGGGGTAAAATATAAAGCTGAATTCTTGAATTTTTTTTTACCATAAAAATCTCAAAACCTTTTATTGTGAGAACAGTGTCTTTCCTGGCCAAAGTCCTATGTATGCAGTAACATCCTACCTTAAAACCTGTTACAATTATTAAAACATTCTTTACTTCCTGTTCTAAATAGCAAGGTCATTGTTGAATTCATACTCTTGATTGTTACCATATCCTATGCAAGTGGTCCATGAATAGTATAATGATCCCTTCGTGGTAATCCTGCAATCTCTAATTTGGATGAGTGTGTATATTTATGATTATCATACAGCTCTGTGTCAACATTAATAATCTTTTTGGGTGGTAGAACTCATAGCCATTAGATTAAATATTACATAGTGTCGTATATGTTAATATATCACTGAACATAATTTTGTGATGCAAACCAAGAGCATTGCTTCCTTGCCAAAACAGTCATTGAGAGTCTTTCAGTAGTCATGAAAATTGCTTGCTCTATTGTGAGTCTGACTATTCTCAGTTAAATGAGTTCTGAACTATACTTGGCTCAGGTTAAAGTCAATGTCAGGAAACAAGTCCTGTTCTAGTAGATTAAATGCAGACAATTTCCCTTTAGCATTGGTGCTGGACAGCAGCATTTTTTTCATCAAAATGAGAATTTAGGAAAGCTAAGAAGATGTGTGTGGGAAATAATGATCATGTTCAAAAGAAGAAAGTGTAGTTTGAGCTCATTTAGGTCATAGAGAGAAACAGACATGGGACTTAATAATATTACTGAGAAAATATTTTATAATGTCTTGCATATGTTGAATTCTGAAGAACTTTAAAAGATTTTGAGATATCCCAGTTCCCTTTTGGAATGTCGAGTTTTATTTATAAAAACTAATACTTTTTCATGAAAAATTTTTGAGGTGATAATGAAGAATGTATATGTGTTAATTATAGTTTGATGTTTGTTAAAGATCCTTGCTTTTATATTATGTGTTTTCTATTTTGTGTTTTCACTACAAAAGAACACTGTAAGGAATTTTTTTTTCTGAGCTCAAGTTCCACTTGACAATTTGATTTTGGTATACCAAGTGATGAAGGCCACATCTACTTTCCTTTGGGTCATCATTACATATAAACTGCTGACTGGCAATGTAATCTTTAGCTGTTGAGAAAGCACATGCCAATTATGCTCTAGAATGCCAGCTGAGTAAAAAGTGAAAAATTCAGAATAAAATCTCATTTGATTTTGTTCCTCCTGTAGTTAGCTTACAGATATTGTCAAAGATAATGACAATGTAGGGAAAGATATAGGGACTGTTCTGGTAATTTCCTGGAATGGGGAGACTCCCTTTACTGATGCAGGTTGGCATCTTCTCTACAACTTACTCTTACAGAGTTGCCTAGAATATAAGAGGTTGGGAGTTGCCCATGATCATACAACCAGTACATGTCAGGGGGAGAAATTGAACATGCTTATTCCTTCTCTGGGACTAATTCTATATTCACTATGCTATAATTGCCTCTTATTTTGAGAACATAGTCTTCAAAATAGTCTTCATATTCCCTTGCCCAACAAAATAATAGGCTTTGAGAAGTCCAAAAAATGAAGTAAGAGAGAATTAATAGAAAAAAGAGAACTAGATATTATCTCCCCTTTTCAATAAAGTATTTTATCTTGGTTGATACCCCTTCTAAATTTCTCTTTTGTTTCTTATATTGATGGATGGATGTAGAGGTGTGAAATAACTCTTTTTGATTATGACTTTTTGCAATGTGGTATTCACTTTCCAGTTAGATGTGAGATGCACATGTGAAATGTCTTACCATTAAAGTGACATAATCGGGAGGAGGGGGTTGACTTCCCAGCAGTGGAAGAGGAAGGTTAGAATATAACCCAAAAGCACATAAGTTAAATAAGAGTGATTAATGTGTAGGAGAAAAGTGTAGGTTTATTGGGAATGGTCTTTTATTTATTTATTTTTCAAATTGCTTACAAAAACAATTTAAAAATTTTTCTTTTGCTTTTTGCAGGGCGATTGGGGTTAAGTGACTTGCCCAAGGTCACACGGCTAGCTTTGTGTTAAGTGTCTGAGGCTGGATTTGAACTCAGGTCCTCCTGAAAAACAATTTTTAAGATTTGTTTTTTTTTTAATTTTGAATTCCCTTTTTCTCCTACCCCCACATTGAGAAGGCAGGCAATTTGATATAGGTTATACATGTACAGTCATACAAATGATATCTCTATATTGGTCCAGTTGTGAAAAAAAAAATACAGATCCCCAAAAACCCAAGAAAAATAAAGTAAAAAAAAAATATGCTTCAATTTTCATTCAGACTCCGTCAGTTCTTCCTCTGGATGTGGGTAGCATTTTTCATTATAAGTCCTTTAGAATTGTTTTAGATTGTTATATCACCGAGAATAGCTAAGTCTTTCATATTTTATCATCAGACAATATTGCTATTACAGTGTTGTCCTGGTTTTGTTCATTTCACTTTGCATCAGTTCATGTAAGTCTTTCTAGGATATTCTGAAAGCATTCTTCTTGTCATTTCTTAATAGCGCGTCAGTGTTCCATCACAATCATAAACTACAACTTATTCAGCCATTCCCCAATTGATGGGCATCCCCTCAATTCCCAATTCTTTGCAGCTACAAAAAGAGCTGCTATATATACATACACACATGCACATTATATACATATATGTACAATATGTATGGGCATATGTGTATATTATATATATTTTAAAATATAGCACATATATGTCCTTTTCCTTTAAAAAATCTTTAGGATATAGACCTAGTAGTGGTATTGCTGGGTGAAAGGGTAGACATGGTTTTATAGCCTTTTTGGCACAGTTCCAAATTGTTCTCCAGAATCGTTGGATCATTTTACAATTCCAGCAACAGTGCTTTAGAGTCTCAATTTTCCCATATCCCCTCCAACACTCATAATTTTCCTATTCTGTCATATTATTAGCCAATCTGATAGGTGTAAGGTGGTAAGTCAGAGTTGTTTTGATTTACACTTTTCTAATCAGTAGTGATTAAGAGCATTTTTATATGACAATAGATAACTTTATTTCTTTATCTGAAAACTGCCTCTTCATATCCTTTGTCTATTTGTCAATCCAGGGATATCATATTAAAAATTTGACTCTGTTTTCTATATATTTGAGAAATGAAGCCTTAATCATAAAATTTTACGTGAAATTTTTTCACAGTTGTGATTACTAAGTATTTCCCTCCATTCTATTTTTACACAGTCTTCTTTATCTTCTTTTACCCTGTCCCTCCTCAAAAGTGTTTTGCTATAGACCACCCTCTCCCAATCTTTCCTTCCTTCTATCAGCTCCCCCTTTCACTTATCGCCTTCCTCTCCTACTTTCCTGTTTAATAAGAGAGATTTCTTTACCCTGCTGAGTGTGTATGTTAATTCTTCTTTGAGCCATTTACCATGAGAGTAACATTCAAGTATTTATTGCTATCCCCATTTTCTCCTCCACTGTACAAACTCTTTTGTGCATTTTAGATGAGATATTTCACCCCCTTATACTTCCTCTTCCTCCTTCTCCGAGTGCATCCCTCTTTCTCACCCTTTAATTTCATTTTTTGAATATCATCCCATCATAATCAACTCATACCTGTTTCCTCTATGTATACTCCTTCCGACTGCTCTAATAATCATAAAATTCTTAGAGGTTATAAGTATCATCTTCCAGTGTAGGAATGAAGTCAGTTTAACTATGTTGAATTCCTTATGATTTTTCTTTCCTATTTACCTTTCTATGCTTATGTTAAGTCTTATATTTTAAAGTTGAATTTTTCTATTCAACTCTGGTCTTTTCATCAAGAATGCTTGAAAGTCCTCTATTTCACTTAATATTCAGTCTTTCACTATAAGGATTATACACAGTTTTGCTGGGTGAAGTGATTCTTGGTTGTAATCCTAGCTTCTTTGCCCTCCAGAATATCATATTCCAAGTCCTCTGATCATTTAATGTAGAATCTACTAAATCTTGTGTTATTCTGATTGTGGCTCCACAATATTTGAATTGTCTCTTTCTGACTGCTTGCAGTATTCTTTTCTTGACCTGGGATCTCTGGAATTTGGCTATAATATTCCTGGGAGTTTTCATTTTTGGATTTTTTTCAGGAGGATTATTTTACTTTCTATTTTTTACCTTTTGGTTCTAGAATATCAGGGCAGTTTTCTTTGATAGTTTCTTAAAAGATGATGCCTTGATGATGATGTCCAATCATTCTTAACTTATCTCTCCTGGATTTTCCAGGTGAGTTGTTTTTCCAATGAGATTTCACATTTTATTCTATTTTTTGTTTTTTTTTATTTTGTTTTATTATTCTTGATGTCTCATGACATCATGAGTCATTAGCTTTCACTTGCTGAAATCTAATTTTTAAAAAATTATTTTCTTCAGTGAGATTTTGTATCTCCTTTTTCATTTGACCAATTCTACTTTTTGAGAAGTTCTTTTCTTCAGTGAATTTTTGTACATCTCTTTCTACATGGCCAAGTCTGCTTTTAGGAGCCCTCTTCAGTGTATTTTGGTGTCTCTTTTATCATTTGGCCTATTTTACTTTTTTAAGTTGTCATTTTCTTCAGTGTTTTTATGCCTCCTTCACCAAACTATTGATTCTTTTTTCATTATTTTCTTGCATCATTGTCATTCCCCCCCCCTCCATTTTTCTTCTGCCTCTCCTATTTGGTTTTTTCAAAACCTTTTTGAGCTCTTCCAGGAATTCTTTTTGGGGGGACTGAGACCAGTTCACATTTTTTCTTTGGAGGTAGCAGTCTTGACTTTGTTTTTTTTCTTCTAAGTTTGTGTTTTGCTCTTCCCTGTCACCATCGTAACTTTCTTTTGTCAGGTTCTTTTTTGTTGCTTGCTCACTTTTCCAGCCTATTCCTTGAATTTTAACTTTATATTAAAGTTGGGCTATGCTCTTGGGGCATAGGATGCACTGTCCCAAGCTTCAGGATCTTTTGTACTGCTATTTTCAGAGCTAATTCTAGGGGTCTATAATTTTTTTAAAAGCAATTGGGGTTAAGTAACTTGCTCAAGATTACATGGCCAGTTATTTCTGGGTGTGGTGCTGAGTATCTGAGCCCGGATTTGATCCAGGTCATCCCAACACTGGAGCCGGTGCTCTTACGCACTGTGCTACCTGGCCACCCTGGTCTATAATTTTTTAGTTCTTCCAAAGTGATATGTTCTAAGGAGAGGAGTGATTGCTGCTCTCTTAGTCGGTAAGCATCCTAAAGCACTATTTTCTCTCTTGGAACTGTGACCAGGTCCTGATTCCCCTGGGGACACATGCTTTAGTGTATATGGGCAATATAACAGAGTCCTGAACCCAGTTCCAGCAAAGCAATCCCTGTAATCTCCTTACCAGTCGTATGACCTACTTACTGTCTGTGGGCTGGGAGCTCTAAAAACTGCCATTGCCAATTCAGTTACCAGCAAGGCCTGCTGCTGGCTAGCCAAGGTATGGCCTATGCTGCACTGCTCTCCTCTCTCACTCTGATGAGACAGACCTTTACTGACAACCTTTTAAGTTATCTTGGACTGAAAAATTGTTTCACTATATCATTTACTTAATTTCTGCATCTCCAAGAATTATTTTGAGGTATTATTTTTAAGTTTGTTTGGAGGGAAATATGGGAGAGTTTAAGTGAATTCCTGCCTTTACTTTACCATTTTGATTCCACTTCCAAGATTGGTCTCAATCTACTTTTGCAAATATATTACAAAATCTCCTAATTGAACTGTTCTTTCTAACTGCTCTGTAAAGTTAGATATTCCCATATGCCTGCTTTTGTATATTCTCCTCTTCCTCTTCCTTGTCTCCATTGTAATAGAAGATCACAAAAAATATGAAACTTATAATTTTACAAAGCACTTCTCCCCACCTTCACAATAACCTTGGGAGGGAAGTAATAGAAGTATTATCTCCATTTTGTAGATGAGAAAAGTGAGGGTCAGAAAATTGGATGAGCTGTCAGACCCTGGAACAATCATTTCACCTGCTTTCTGCTTTAGTTTGCTTATTTCTAAAAGGAGGAGCCTGGACTGTGTCCACACCCCTCTTTTTTTCCTAGAGGTCTATGATTCTATGCTTCTAAATGGTAGAACCAAGATATGAATTCAGGGGAGGCCAGATAGCACAGCGAGTAAGAGCACTGGCTCCAGAGTCAGGATGACCTGGAGATCGAATCCGGGCTCAGACACTTAGCACCCACCCAGAAACACCTGGCTGTGTAACCTTGAGCAAGTTACTTAACCCCAATTGCTTAGGGGTGACCAGGTGGCTCAGCGAGTAAGAGTACCGGCTCCAGTGTCGGGATGACCTGGGGATCAAATCTGGGCTCAGATACATAGCACCACACCCAGAAATAACTGGCCATGTAATCTTGAGCAAGTTACTTAACCCTGATTGCTTAAAAAAAAAAGATATGAATTCAGATCCTTTTATTGACCTAGCCTGTGTCTCTCCTTCTCCGTTAGTCCTGTACCTAATCACCCATCATATAATGATCTTTTCTGTCTCTATATGACATGCAGTAAGTTATAGTTATTGTATACTAGCTTTCATTTCCCTATATATCTTTCTCCAAAAAGATTATAATTTCCTTAAAATTCATATAGGGTATCTCATATAGTTTAGTATCTTCTAACAGTCCTTGAAAGGGCATTGGGTGAATCCTTGCCAATTGACTGGTTAATCTATAGTAAATGACTTCAGGACATTTCTTCATCTTTGGTTTCTTCAACAGCTAGTTCAGCAAACAGTAGGAACTAAATAAATGCTGTTCTTACTATGTAAACATAATATGATTACACTTGTTGCAGCCCTTCATACAACTGAAAACCACTTTTTCTTAGTGTAACCTTTAAATATATTTGGGGAGAAAGAAAGATCAGAATACAAGATAAAAGAGTTTTGCCAATGAATTAGCAACATTAGCTTGAAATACTGAGTTCATTGAAGAAGCTGTGAGAGGCATTGTCAAAAAATGCCCAGGTGATGTTTAGTATGATCCAGTTCTGCAATCAATGCTCTCCCCAATTCTGCTCCCAATAGCAGCACAAAATATTCCCCTATCATCAAGGAAACACAGCAAGACGAAGAGAATTGTGAGTAACAAATTCTTTATTGTAAAGGAAAAAGGAAGTGAAGGAAGGGAAATAAATGTTGCCAAGTGAACCAGAAAAACTTTCCCCCCATTATTTTCTCAAGTTCAATTCAACAATTCAGATTAAGAGAACAATTGCTAGAATGTTGGGGGTGTGTAACTTTAATCCATTTGATAAATACCTAGGAAAATTAATCTGAAGGTGCTTAACTCCATTTTCAATCATTTGTTTCCAATTAAAAATTCATTTCATTTTGGAGATATACTATTTCTTTTATTTAAATGATAATTTAGAAAAAAAAGTTAGTCTTGTTTTGCTTTACAAAAGAATCTATCCCTTTGTGGAGAATTGTGTCTTTTGCTCATCTTCAACAGTAGTAAAATGGGAAACTTTGAACAGTAATCGTGACAGTAGGGGAAAACTTTAAACAACATTAATTTAGATCTTCATCCTCTGATTCTGTGTATTTTCACTGATTGTTTTCCCATGCCTTAAATTGTTTGTTCTCTCCAGACTTCTGGCTTCCCTGACTTTCTTCAAGTCTTTGCTAAAATTCTACCTTGTGCAGGGAGCCTTTCCTGATGATCCTTAATGTTAGTCTTCCCTCTTTTGATTATCTCTAATTTTTTCTCCATGTATCAAGTTTTTACATAGTTGTTTGCATAGTCTCTCTCTCATTAAACAGTGATCTCCTCGAAAGCAGCCAATTTATCACAGTGTAGGTGGTACTTTAAAAAATATTGCTGATTTAACTTGACGTAATTGCTTAAGCTGCATCTTTATGGTGCAGTTAAGTCAAGTCAAATCTGTTGCTTTCCAGTCTTTCTCAACACTCTGTGTCCACCTTGCAAGCTATTTAATACCTTAACATGTTATAGGGAATGGAGAGAAGCATCTTATAATTTCATTTCTGAGGGAAATTATATAGGTCTTGGGATTCACATTGCATTTCTTTTCTAGATAACTTCATTCATTTTTGAGGTCATCCTTTGCATGTGTGTTTTAGATCTGTAGCATATCATGGAAAAAGCAGATTCAAAAACATAAAGCACTTCATAAGAGCTAACCTGTGATTCTTCTGTTAAATAAAACAAGAAGGTCTTTTTTCCTCCATTATGAATATAGGATTATGTGACCATACCACTGGTTAAATTTTACCAGTACATGGAAGGACCTTTACTCAAGATCTTTCAATTTTCCCTCTACCTGGTGTTCTGCCATTTGTAATATATGGGTTGTTCTTAATTTGAAAGATTTGAATACTCTTTAGGTAAAGTCTTTGGTGAATCAAGTTGATATGAAGGGATTAGTCATTAAGAATTTGTAGACAATGAAAAAGAATTCAAAGAATGATTCTGGAAGCAAGGTTTAAAATATTGTTATATATGGACTGAACTATACTATCTAACTTTTAATTGGTTCTGTTATTCAGAACTGGTCTCTTCAGTCCCTTGCCATTATTTAGCACTATTTGGCTATTGAAATAACTCTTTAGTGCCCACTTAACCTATTGCTTTTCAGCTGAAGCAGTAGCATAAATATTAATAATAGTAGCAAAGGTGGCAGTAGTCATAAAAATTGTGGTTGTGGGTAAAATAAGTCTGGGAAGTAGTGACTGGAGAGGGTAGACCTAGCTGAGAAGTAGTAGAGAAAATAGCAGCAGAAAATGAACTAGCATTATCTGATATATTAAATCATGGCACATTTTAATTTCCAAAGTGCTTTTAAATTCATTATTTCTCTTGGTAGATGAAAAAACACCTGAGACATGTCAAAGAGCTCTGCTCTGCTCATAGTTCTTGAGTGGCTGAACTGAAACATCAGGTTACTGAATCCAATGTCCTTTATAGTATATATCTTTCTACCAAATTTACCTCTACTTAGGTTTCCTTTTTTCATGTGAAAAACTGAGTTGATTTCAAGTTAAATTTTTGGCTTTTATAAATTATTGCTTGTCTTTGATGTTTTTCTTAATACATTATAGGAATGAATAATTTGAATAGTAAATAGATTGAAATTATAGAATTAAAATGCCTTTGGATGCTGCCTACAAGTTTCTTATTAACCTATTTTGTATTCTTTTTTCCTTAGAAATTGGGCCAGTAACAATCACCACAGATCCCAAGAAATTTCAGTATGAACTCAGAGAACTCTATGTTCAGGTGAGTTGTTGACTTTCTCCCCTTCTTCTTTTGTAGTAAAACACTGTGAGTTTTTGTTTCCATGTTTCTTGCATCATTACTTTTTGGGTTTTATCTTGTATATTATTGAGCTAATTTTGTTTTTCTTTGTTTAAAGTTGCCTTCATTGACCATTTATAATAAAAATGACAATTATTAATTCAGGTATTAGAAGGGATGAGTAGGTCTAGCCAATATTATCTCCCAGTGTCATTCCAAGAATGTATAGATAACTTTGATAAATATCAACAAGTCATCAATAGGCATTTTTAAGCAATTGATACTACTCTGTGTCAGGCACTGTGTCAAGTGGTAGGTATATAAAGCCAAGCAGAAAGAAAAACAGCACTTGCCGTCAAGGAACATATACTATAATCAGAGAAAACATAAATGGAAGCTGAAAAACATGGGGGAAGGTAGGAAGAGAAGAAGGTACCTGGTACAGATGTCATGATAGAGAAAGTACAAAGAGTTAGGAGTACATCTGAAAGAGGAATGAAGAGGTAGCTGACCTGCACCTCCTCCTTAAATGGAGATTCTATACTGGGGTGGGAAATCTGCAGCTTCTGGGTCCTCAAATGTGGCCTTTTGACCGAATCCAAACTTCACAGAACAAATCCAACCAAAGGGCCACATGTGGTCTAGAGGCCGCACATGCCCCACTCCTGTTATCTCAGGTGAGCTTTACAATAAAACAATGGGGTGAATACAAGCATTATGTTTTCCATTTTACAGATGAGGCAACTGAGGATCAAACAAGTTAAGTGACTTTCCCATGGTCATATAGCCAGTAAGTGTCAGAGACAGGCTTTGAACAGTCTTTGTGATTCCATGCTCAATACTACCAAATGTTTTCCTATGTCTTTTTGGAGATATGATAAAACCACTTCCATCAACTCCTTCATTTGTCTCTCCAATGAGAATCCAGTAACTATCTCCATATTATAAGTTGGTTGACTGCAACTTCCTTATGTCTTTTTGCAGAAATGTCACTTTTAATATATCTTGTTTAATAATAGATTACATCATCTCATTGGACAGTGATCTCACACTTAAGATACTAGTGGTTAAATAAATATTTATAGATCATTTGAAGACCAGTTATTCTTAACATACCCTGAATACTTCACATACTTTACCTATTAGACTTCACTGGTGAAAGGGGTTTACAGTAAGTTTATAGTAAGCTGAGACCTTTCATTTGTTTCATGAGTTACCCTGGCCAAAGAATGCATTATCTAGTGGCTAACCTACCAATTATGATACTTTCCAAACACAGATAGAATTGATCCTACATAACAGGTAGACACTACCTGTTATTTGTGTTATACTAGAATAGTCTTTGAAAATCATAGTTCCTTTGAATGTTAAGATGCCATAATAGTAGACCTATTTGTGGAAATGATACTTTCTCTTAGAAGAAACAGAAAGGATTTTGCAATTGATTTTCTATAATAAACCACATTAAAATGGTAAGTCAAGCAGTTGGCAAGCATTTCTTAAGCACTTACTTTGTGCCAGGCACCAAGATAAGTGCTGAGGATTCAAAGAAAGGAGAGGGGTAAATGTCCCGTTCTTCAGGGGTGTGTACCTTAGTGGGTGAGTCAACAATGTAAATAAGTGGGTATATAGAGTAGATGAAGTTAATTTGAAAGGGGAAGACACTAGCAGGTCTTCTGGAGGTACAGGAAAGATCCCTTACAGAGAGTGGGATTTGAGCTGATCCTTGAAGGAAGTCAGGAAGCAAAGAGGTAGATTGAGGAGCCAGGAAATTCCAGGCATAGAGGAAAGTCAGTGCAAAGTCACAGAGATAACAGATAAAATATCATTTTCAAAGAACTGAAAGTAGGGTGGTATAATTGGATACTAGAGTGTATAGAAGGAAATAAGATGAAAGAAGGCTGAAAGGGTAGGAAGAAAGGCTTTAAATGCCAAAGAGGTATTTATATTTGATCTTGGTGGTAATAGAGAGCCACTGGTGTTCACTGAGTGAGAGGGTTTGGCATGGTCGGACCTAAACTTTTGAAAGATTACCTTGAGAGCTGAATAGAGGCTGGGAGGAGACACTTGAGGCAGGGAGACTAGTTAGAAGACAATTGAAGTTGTCTAGGTGAAAGATGATTGTGGCTGAATAAACAGAGAGAAGAGGATGTATATGAGAGATGTGAAGTTAGAAATGACAAAATTCAGCAAGGGATTGTATGTGTGGGGAGAGCAAAAGTTAGGAATTCAGGATGACACCAATGTTTAAGGCCTGGGTGAGTGGGAGGATAGTGATGCTCTTGGAAATAATGGAAAAGGATGAGTTCAGTATTAGGCATGTTGAGTTTAAAATGTCTAAAATGTGTCCAATTTGAGGTGTCAAAGAGGCAGTTGGAGATGGATAACTGTAGCTTCAATAAGAGATTAGAGAATCAGAGGAGATAACTGAATATATGGGAGATAATGAGACCAAGTGAGATTGCATTATTGTTTGTCCTTTGTTCTCAAAGAGGACCAGTGACATCGGGAGGGTGGTGTCTTACCTTCAAGTGAATTGGATTCGTGAGGCTGGGCTGTGCAAAGTCATCATCCTCAGTCTCTCCTCCAGAATCATCTGAGGTTCAGTGGTAAGATATAAATCAGGATGATTAGAGATGACCCCAGATTCAGTGGAAGACCTTGGCCCCTTTTTAAGCTAAGGTCTTTCCCAGGTCTCAGTTTGTCTGAGGCAACACCCATTCAGGATTAAAGGCTGGGTAAGAATGGAGGCAAAGATGACCAAGAGACTGCATAGATCAAAAAGAGAAAAGGTACTAGGATAGAGCTCCAACTGGAGAGTGTGGAATAGATGGAGAACTAACAAAAGAGACTGAGAAGTGGTTGGACAGATAGCAAAAGAACTACGAGGGAATGAGTGATGTCACAGGGACACAGAGGAGGCACTATTCATAAGGAAATGGTATCAGTAGTCACCCAAATACCTGCAAAGTGCAAAAAATATAAAGTCCCGATGTAGTTATACACATGATTACCAAAAAATAAAACCACTTAACTCAGTGGAGCAAAATAGCCTTAAAAGTTCCCCCAAAATATATCTTTCATGTACATATTAAAATCATATGTGTTTCTTTAATAGGTGCAGCTGCTGAGGTATTTAGATATTTCTCAATATCTGATGAGGCATAAGGAAAGACAGTACATGTATCTTTTGGGGAGGGAAAGAGGAATTATACAAAGAATTTGGGAAACAAATCATAAACCAAGCATGTAGTCATCCTTTTTGGTTTTTTTTGGGGGGGTTGCTTTTTGGAAGGGGGGAAGGCAGGGCATTTGGGGTTAAGTGACTTACCCAAGGTCACATGGCTAGTAAGTGCTAAGTGTCTGAGGCCAGATTTGAATTCAGGTCCTTCTGATTCCAGGGCCGGCGCTCTATTCACTGCACCACCTAAGTGACCCCAGTCATTGTTTTGTATTATAGAGGGACTTGAATTATCTGGGCATGTGCCAGAAGTATATAAGTCTATAGAAGCAGAATAGCTGCTAAATTTATGATGGGCTTTTAAAATATTTTAATTTTTCAAAGGTATAGCAAGTGATGAGGGGACTTCTATTCTTTCTCAGATTCTTATGAATAAGAAGGGAGTCATAGGAGAAGACCAACAAGATGGCCACTGCTCTCTTTGTGCTTTACGTGGGCACAAATGATTCTGTCAGAGAGAACCTGAAAAGCTTTGCTAAAAACTAGGAAGCCTTGGAGAAAAAAACTAAAAAGTATTTGCATCATTTCTGCCCATTGAAGACAAGGGTTTAAGAAAAGAAAAACAAATTTGGGAAGGTTAAAAAATTGAAGTGTGTGAATGAAATTTGAATTTCTGGACCATAGCTTAAAATAAAATAATGATAGGCTCTTGGCCAAGGAAAGAGTACATCTAACAAGGGTGGGTAGGCAGTATTTGCCTGGAGTTTTAAAAATCTAGTGAAAAGAGTTTTGAAGTGAAAAAGAAGAGGGAGAAAACCACCTATGTATAGTTCAGCATGAAATTGTGTAGGATAGCTAAACTAGATTCATTCATTCATATAACAAGCATTTATTAAGCACCTACTATGCACCAAGTATTATGACAGGTACTAGAATAGAATGAGAAAGAAAAGGATACTTGCCCTTCCTTTGGGAGCAAACATTATGAAGATAGATAAGTCAATACAAAATATTAATTTTTTGTATTGAATCTGTGATTTCACTGATACATGAAATTCCCAACAAGGGAACTCCCCCTACTTTGAAAATTTCATGAAGTATTCAGAGGTTAAATGATTTGCCTAAAGGTCATATTGTCAGTGTGTGTCAGAGTCAGAATTTCAACTTAAATCTTCTTGACTTTAGGGCCAAAAAATATCACCTACACCATTGACAAAGTAAATACAATTTGTAGTGCCCTTATTCATGAAGCAGGTGCAGCTAGGTGGTACAGTAGATAGAAGACCAGGCCTGAAGTCAGGAAGATATGAGTTCAAATTCTACCTCAGACACTTAATAGTTGTGTGACCCTGAGAAAGTCACTTAACCATGTTTGCCTCAGGTTCCTCATCTGTAAAATGAACAGGAGGAGGAAATGGCAAACCACAGAGGTGTCTTTGCCAAGAAAACCCCTGTAATAGTAATGGAATTTAAAGATCCCCCTGTATTGGCTTGGTTTTTGGATTAATTGTGTTAAAACCCAGAGCTTGTGAATCCCACTTGTGGGATGGACTTGTTGATGTGAAAAGAGAGTGCTGAACTGGGAGGAGCTGGTAACATAAAATTTAGAGAGACACAAGCAAAGAGAGAGGCAGAAGAACTTTTTGGAAGCAGCATCTTGGAGGCAGAGAGAGACAGAGAGGATTGCTGAGGGCCACTTTGTATTGCCCAGGACTTTTGAGAGCTGCCACCCAGAGCTGCCAAGGACTGAGGAGACATGGCTGTTACGCTTGTACTTTATCTGTCTGTTTTGATGTTGTTTTGCCAGATTTGTTCACTGGTGAAAGACAGTTCTGTTGTTGCAGAGGTTTTGGAACCTTGCTGTTGGTTCAGAAGCCCTGAGACTGTTCTGCAGACAGAGAGTGAATTCTGTCCACTGGTGAAAGACAGTCCTGTTGTTTCAGAGGTCCTGAAACCTTGCTATTGCTTCAGAAGCCCTGAAGAAGGATTTTCTTGTTGTATGTTTACAGAAATCCTGGCAGAGGGTTTTGCTAATGTTTTCAGGGGTCCTAGCACTGTTCTGCAGACAGAGAATGAATTAATGAAGACACTGGCAATGTATCTTGTGGCCTTGCTAAGCTTTGTCTCCCCAGAAACAAAGATTTCCTTGGGTCAAGATGAAGAAAATACCTCTCTTTGGGTATTAAATGCTGTGCTTAAGCTTGTTGTAACTCTGGGGTAGATTCAATTGTGATCCAAGGGTGGAGAACTTTTGACTTTTTTCTGCTCTGTGATTGAACAAATGAATGTACTTTACTTATGATTGGAAACTAATCTCCATTTGAGAAGAGGGGCTCTGTGGTTGACTAAATGAACCCGTTCAGCCTAGGGATGGAGTAGTACTTAGAAGAGGGTCTTTGGTATTGACTAAATGAATTATAATGTTCAGGAGTGGAGTAGTACTTGGACATTATTGAATTATACTTGGTGAAGGCTGTATTTTGAATGATGCTGTATTTTGATTTTCTTTGTTCTTAATTTTTCACTGAATAAAATGGAGAGCACCTATGCTGGTATTTTGAACCTTGGGAAATTGCCTTTGCTTGGCATTAAAACCCCAAATGGAGTCATGAAAGACTGAACAACAAATAAATATTCATGCAGCAAAGATTTCCTCAAAACCATAAGCATCTGGTACCCTGAGTTGTTTGGCTCATACGTTTTGAATGAGTGGCAAAATATTGTTGTTTTTTTTAACATTAGTTAAATTGGTGACAATTTTTAAAAAATTCCATGATACATAACTATAACAAAAATAAGGAAGGCATTTATTAATTTTATCTTAATATTTTCCTATCATTTCTTTGACCAATTTCCAAATTCATTCCAAAAGGATATTCATGCATGAAATAAACACTTATTAAGCTTCTCCTATGTGCCAGACACTATTGATCTCGGCTTACAGATCTTAGTCACTTGCTTGGTAGCCCTTATAAATCTTGTAGAAATTCCTCAGAAAAATCGCTGATATAAGGAGAAATAATTCTATTTTTATTGCCTCAAATTTGCAATAATCAGGAAACTGCTTCAAGATTAGAAAAGTAAATTGTCTTGGTATCCTTTCTCATTTCTTCCTTAAGCATTTATAACATCCCTCCCTCATAATACAATTCAGTGCAATTCAACACGTTTTTTGAGCCCTAGGCATTTAACCCTAGTTGATTTTTTGAAATTTGCTTACAAAATAACTAATTTTGTTGTAAATCAAATGAATTATTCTCTAATGAGTATCATAAAGGTTAGCGAGAATTATGTCAGGGTTTGTAATTATAGAATGAATTATTTTACAATTTGTAGGGAAAAGTCACATTTTGATTTTGTTGAAAAGACCACTAAACTTAAAAAAGGAATTTGTAGCTTTTGTTTGTTTCCTTCTCCTCTCCCCCCCCCACTTATCTGGAATATAGAAAAATCACTTTGAAAATAACTCAGTTTCTCTTGAGAATAAGAAGAGAAAACAAATTATTTCAAATGGCATGCAAATAAGTTGGAGCTCTGGGAATGAAAACCTTATGCAGTGAAAAGCCTTGACTCAAGGCAAATTCTTTAAAAGATAAAAGTTGAGTGCTTTTACAGCAATTTAAGTAATACTTTCAACCTTCAATCCTTTGCAATTAACAAGGATAAAATATTATTTAAAAAAACCCATAAATGAAGAAAAATTCTAGGAAAAAACATTGATAGCTATGAGATTTACAATTTTTATGTGTCGGTGTATGGCAAGTTCCAGAAACTAAAAAAAAATATTATAAATACTTCTCCTTTGGGAAGTCCCTTAAGGAAACCAACTTGGAAAAAAGAAACTGACCACCAAGAATTAAATCCAAAAAGTAGACAATCATCACATAGCAACCGGATAGATTTATGGCGAAGATGGGGATGCTGTCCAATTATTCTCATTACTTAATGAAAACAGAAGAAGAATAATAGGCTTAGGCTCTGGGGGACTAAAGATTGTGGGGGGGGGATGAATGTTAAACTGTAGTTATCAGAACAGTTGTATGACAGAGTAAGCTGCCAAGGGAGGTTAGGAAAATGCTATAAACAGACATGCACAAGAGTGTACTGGACACCTACCTCTCTGCAGTGAAAATTAGGAGAACCTAATAAAGCTGGAGTTTTAAACTTATGTTTGTAGCAAAATAAGTTGCCATGGTAAACCCTTTGGCCTCTGTTTATAAACTCTGCTGTACCAAGAGAATCTCTTCCTAAAGCCTAATTCTTAGATGTTGCCTCCAAACCTATTTGTTACTTTAAAGAAAATAGCTAAGAATAGGTAGGAAAGGAAGAGTTTTAACCAAAGGAAGGAAAAAAGAAGGAAATAAAAGTCAGGATGTTGTAGTATTTCCCCCATTAGATTGTGAGCTCTTTGGGGGCTGGGATTTTTATTTTACTTCCTTTTGCATCCCCAAGGACAAGCACTTTGCACAGGTCCTAGCACATAGGAGTGAATAGATAGGTGCCTAATAAATGTTGATTGATGGACAGCATTGTTGTTTCTCACACATTAGGTCTTGCTATGCTTATTAACAGTGGTGGAGGGGACAAGAGTGCCAGGTCTGGAATCAGGAAGCCCAGAGTTCAAATGTGATCTCAAACACTTACAAGCTATATGACCCTGGGCAAGCCACTTAACTGTTTGTCTCAGTTTCTTCCCCTGTAAATTGAGCTGGAGAAGGAAATGGCAAACCACTCTAGTATCTTTGCCAAGAAAACCTCCAGATGGGGTCATGAAGAGTTGGGCATGAATAAAAACAACTGAACCTGAAAACTGTGCTTGTTAGTAAGCATTCTGTGTTCCTTTGGGAATGGTCATGATAGACATTTTGTATTAGGGAAGGCAGGGTGACAGCGAGTGTAACTTTGATGTTCACTGGGGGGAGGGAGGGAAATATTTAGATACCGAAATAAGCAATTTAAAATTGGATTTTTATTTCTTTAGAATTGGTTTCTTATAATACAAATTTAGAACTAGGAGAGATCTCTGAGGTTACCTGGCCCAATTACTTCCTTGTACAGATGAGAAAACTGGGACCAGGGAGAATGGAAGTGCCTAAGGTCACAGGATCACACAGCCATCCAGGGTCAGAATCAGATTTTGAAAGCACATCTGTGTCTCCCAATCCAGATCTATTTCCATCGTCCAGGGTTAGCACCCAAATCTGGAATTTTAAAACAAGTTCAGCAATTTTGTCTATATACTTTCCCCTCTTAACCTATGCCTTTTTTTTTTTTTTTTTTGCTTTTTGGAGGAGGCAGTTGGGCTTAAGTGACTTGCCCAAAGTCACATGGCTAGTAAGTGTTAAGTGTCCGGGGCCGGATTTGAACTCAGGTCCTCCTGACTCCAGGGCTGGTGCTGTATTCACTGCACCACCTACCCACCCCTAACCTGTGCCTTTTGCCACCCTGAACCCTGCAAGATCAGAGTCATACTAGAAGCATGAGAAATTGTGACAGAGCATTGTAGTTAGTCATCTGCACCTTCAACTCTTTCCAAAGTGGTTAACAACTGGTCGCCACGACTCCAGACTGTGAGTGTTTCTGTCGGACAATAGACTAATATTTTCCTTACCACTAGAGTGATAGCTACAAAAAAATGGCTTTTTCTTCATATCTTGGTGAAAAACCTCCCCAGGGAGCTGTTCTTGGCCCTGTGTTATTTAACATTTGTCGCCATAACATTCTTATCAAATTACTATACTTACATACTTTTCCTTTGAGGTTTTTACTCCAAAATAGGAGAATATAGAATCATGGGAGGATTTGGGTACTGCTCTGCCATCACCCGCAGCAAGTTCCATTAATCTTTTAGATGCCTTCTTCCCTCTTTCCCATTTACTAACCCTCAAATTGAACATCAATTAATGACGGAGTAAATTTAGCCTAAATCTAATATTTTCCATTTCATCACCCATGAAAAACTTAAGTGAGACTTGGAGTATATTTGTAAGGGAGCCAGGGGGAAGATTATTTTCAAGTGAATGAAAGATGGTTATTTGCGTTTGTAATTTCCTTTCCTTTATTTAAGTTTTAGGTTTGGGTTTCAAACTCCTTTGTTCCAGCAAAGAACCACATTTAGCTCCAGGATTGAGTTTCTTCATAGGACTGGAGGGAGACCTAGAGCCATATACTGTCAGGATGTGAAGTAAGGAAGAGACAGAGATGAGTAATGATTGCACTAAGAGTTAACTATGTGGGATTCCAGGAGCAAGTGCTGATATTTTTAATGCCCTCCTGTTGCCCAGAGGCAAACAGCTGGTTCTTTACCTTTCTAAGTTTCACCTTTTACCTTGGACAAGGATTCCCCACCAATGAAATTAATCTTCTTAGGCAGAAAGGAAAGGAATTTCTTTATTTTTTTCTCAAAATGTGGCTTAATTTTGAAGGGGAGTGGTATTAGAATAGGTGACTAAAATCTATCATAGTGACTTAGTGAGAGTAACTGTCACAGTGTTCTGAGCAGCCCATTGGGGCACAGCACCTCAAGTTGGATGCTCTAAATGATCTTAAGCCCAAATGAAGGATTATTCCTTACTAAATGATAAGTACCAAGTTTGATCCAGTAGAATTTTAATTGATTAAAGGTTGTATCATTTTCTTAGAGATGACTGACTGAATGGTATATAGGTTTCTTGGAATAAAATTTATACCTAGTTCCTAATCCTATTAGAACCACCCACCATGGTATTCCTGTTCTATCTAAATCTGTTAAGTTTTTCAGTTTGTACAAACCCCATGAAATATAAACTTTCAACTTAAAAAAAAGTCACTAAGAAAAGCCTTATAATTCTACCCTATAAATTAGTTTCAGCCTGTTTTAGAGCACATTCCACCTAATTTTATGATTCAAAAGTCTGAGAGGTGACTCCATCATTACTCCTAAGTTCCTTTAGGTAGAGAGTATAAATTGAAGTGTTTTTGGTGGCAGTCATTCTGCTGTATTGTCAAGGAGCTTTTAATCATTCGTAGTAACGAAGACTAGCTCTGCCGAGTATAAAGCCACAGATAATTTTAAAGCATCAGTTTATTCCTGTTTTATTGTTCTTGCACATCAGACCTTGAAGAGAGCTCTTTAAGAAATAGCCCTCTTGACTCATTTGGGTCCTAGTATGCTCTGTTCTCCTGAACTCACACTTGTGGTGCTAATACATAGAAAGGGCCAGGATGCGTGTTTACAAAAATGAGAAGAAAAGGATCTTGGATAATACACATAAAAAAAAAATAACGAAGCTGGCTGTTTTTCATCTTATTTTTTTCTTGGCAGGCTTTCATTATTTTATCCCTGGTTATGCTCTCTCATTTTCCTTAATCAGAGTAAAAGATCACCTGCTGCACATTTCAGAAATATGTAGATTTTTCTCAGTCCCAGACTTGACTCCCAGCTGAGCCAGAATGCCATTTGTTTGTGAAATATCCCAGTAGTAATTATAAATCTTCCCAGGCCTTAAATCACTTGTGTTACTCTTTGAAACCCTAGTCAAGACACACATGATGTTATCTGCATAATTGCTTACAATGTTTAATAAAAACTATATGAAGTTATTTTCATTCTGTATAGTTTGGAATCCAAACTACTGAGTTAGCCATAGAGATAAAAGTTCAACTGAAGTCCAATATCTATTCCAGAACTTCATCGAAGGAGCCATAGAGGCCTTCTTTGATTGCATTCCCTCTCACTAAGAGCTATGAAACATCTGGGGGGGGGCATTTAGCAAATTGAAGGAGAGAGCACCTTCCAGAATACTTTACTGAGTATTTGTGGGCTTCAGGGATTCCAGGGATCAGTCTCTGTTTCCTCTTCCCTCTGGCCCCAGTCCTATATTGTAAGACCTGAAAAATACCAAAACTCCTCAATCCAATTTACTTCCTCCAGGCAATGTGATTCTTCTGGAATGGTGGCGATGGAAAGAACACTAGACTTCAGAGACTATGATTTGAGTTTCACCCTTACCTTTAACTTACCCTTAAAATCCCAGATGTTTTTGCATCATTTAAAGGGGAAAATAATTTTCTACTATCTATCCTATAAGATTGGTTGGGGGGACAAATGAGATCTTATATGGCAAATTATAACTGTGAAGTGTTATACAAATGTGAATTATAGTTATTAATCTAGTCCATTATCTGATAAAAACTAAAGAACTCTAGAAGGTCAGAGTGAAGTCACTAGGAAATTTAAAAAAAATTGGAAGAGATCACTGGGCAATGGGAAACAAGGTAGGTAGATAATTCTAATTAGATAGCTGAATTTCTTCTCAAAGTCAAATCTTTTGGCTTATTTGTATTAAGTCCAGGCAGCCATGGACTAATTGTCTATGAAAGATACTTGAGCATATAGTAACATTTTTTATCCTATCTGTGTGATCCTGGGCAAGTCATTTAACCCCTGCCTAAAAACTGGAGGAGGAAATGATGAACCACTCTGGTATCTTTGCTGAGAAAATCCCATGGACAGTTTGTCTACAGGATTACAGAGTCAGACATGACTGAACAACTGAAAAACAACATCCCTAGAAAAAGCTAATCTGGAAATTATATTAGCTAAGGAGAAAACAGGCATAGCAGTGAGACAATTTGCCCCAAAAGCTAGACAAGAAAGTAAGTCAACTGAGCTACAACAAAAAATTAAGGACTGAAGATATTACTCTGAGTAAGAATAGAGGACAAGGTGAATTTTGTTCTGACCTGCACAGGGAGAACAGTGATTTTATACCAAGGTTTAGTAGTACTGTTAATAATTGGCATTCATGATACTTTAAAGAATTTTGAAAACATTATATAATTTATAACACCTATATATGCAAGCAAAAAATGCAAGTTATGACAGTCATAGAGAAGATAAGTTAGCCAGAAAAATACCTTTGTTCTATAGGTTATCCAGGAAAACCAAATATTATTCATGTAACACCCTGCTATACTAATTAGTTTACATAAGTCTAGAGGCAATATGATGGTCCCTAAAGTCCCATGGTTCCTTCCTCTTCAGCTTTAGGAAGTTTATTTTAGATAAAAAGTTATGAGTTCAATCATAATCACTCCAAACTCCAGTAAGGGAAATTCCTAACATTTAGGCAGAGACTGGGCTCTCTGCCTAACTTGACATTTCTATCTATTTCCAGTTAACCCTTTGGCCTCTTTGTGGTTGAGGTAAAATTCAGTTTCCTGGAAACATTTGGGTGATGGAACAGCATATTATTTTATAATGCCTGTGAACAGACAGGCCCTTGGAGGGGTAGTTGGAGAAAGAACTGACATTTTTCAGGACTTTCAGCCAGGATTTTCTGCTCTAGGATGCTGATAGAACCTATGACCCTCCTCCCTTTTTTGTTATAGCTCAGCCTTACCTTTGCTGCTTAGGCAATGTATTCTGTAAACTTTAGGCTCCTTGACCCTCAGAATTTCTTTATTTTTCTGCGATAGTGCCTTCCTTTTATGCAGATTCTTTAGTTTAGGGCATAACAAAATCTCACAGTGGCTTTACTTGATTAAAAGAGGTGTACCATCCCAGTTCCCAGTTAGTTCCCAGTGATTCATTTAATAAGTGTTCTTATCTAATAAAAGTAATTCATTTTTAAATTGGTGAAATGAGCTAAGACTAGTGATACAGTGTGTTCTCAATTGGATGGGATGGGGGAGAGGTCAGAGAAAAACACTGAGACAGTGGTTTGAGGAGCAGGGTGGTACACAGGAAGAGCTTTCTTTTTTTAGTTAATTATTCTTGCCATCTTGATATGAAGGTCTGTTGTTTCTATACTTTTGAGGGACTGCTTCAAGAACTATCAGTACCCTCGAAATTTGGAACCTTGGTACAAAACTTCAGTCCCTCTCTCCTAATTATAGCTTTGTTATTTTAATTTTTCCCTGCCCTCCTTTTCCCTCAGTATAAATAATTGAGTTAACTATACTTTTGCTACATGTTTTCTACTTTCCTCCTTAAGAAGCTAATACAATTTGTGATAAAGAAATAATTTTAAAAGTTTTTAATATTTTGGGTAAATATTACTTGGAATAAATATTTTGAAGAATAAATATTTGACTTAAGTCAAAATTGTAATACAGAATCATGACTTCTAGAACAAGGGCCCACAGGAACAAGTTTTTCTATGAAAAACTTAATTTTTTGGAGGAGAAGCACTGACAAGCTTTAAGGTCTCTTCTTGTTTCTTTTTTTTTTTTTTAAAGCAATCAGGGTTAAGTAACTTGCTCAAGGTTACACGGCCAGGTGTTTCTGGGTGGGTGCTAAGTGTCTGAGCCCGGATTCGATCCCCAGGTCATCCCAACACTGGAGTCGGTGCTCTTACTCGCTGTGCTACCTGGCTGCCCCTCTCTTCTTGTTTCTACTAAAACTGCTAGTTCTAAAGAAGTTATGTTTCCAGTATGAAAAGATGTGTCTATTTACATCTTTCATGTATGATACATTGTGTCTTTGAAAACTTGTTCTTCTAAGAGAAGAATGCCAAGCTAGACACTATAGTATAAGTCACATCATATAAAGAGGAATTTCTATTGAGATGCCTAGTAATTCTCTGGGGAAAAAATCCAAGAAATCCAAGGCTGTCAATATATCCAATGGCTACAAATAGTTACACACTGATGCACAAGGTATGGGTAACAAGCAAGATGAACTAGCATTTTTAACAAAAAGAGTCGATTCTGATTTTATGAATATCATTGACACAGTTAAAAGTGAGCATATGACTGAAACATGACTGTGAAACAATTACCTTATTAGAAATAGAATAGATCTTTTAAAAGGTAATGAAGAAGCATTGTTTATTGGGAACATATATTCTTGTGAGGAAATATGGGGACTCGAGAAAGGAAACATGGTGAAAAGCATTTTGATGAAATAGCAATGGTGGGATCATCAGAATTTATGTGGTCATCCAGATACATTATAGACCATCTAGAAAGAAGGCATTTGATGATGAATTTGAGAAAAAGATCACAAATGAAGTCTGCTGTTGTATTGGGGACTTCAAGGCTATGGACATCTGTTGGAGTCCTCTCTCTGCCCAAAGCAGAGCAATTGCAAAATTTTTGACTTGTCAATGATAATTTCAGCATTCAAATGGTAAAGGATATGGAAAGGGAAATTGCTAGAATATACCAGTTTCTCACCAGAAAGGAAGAACTGGTAGCCAAAAAGAAATGACAGGAATTTTAGGGTTCAATGACCACTCTATCATAGAGTTTGACAGAGCAGAGAAAAGCCAGATGTGGTCTTATGTGCATCTTAGTTTTGGGGATAGCAAATTTAAAAGTATTCAGAAAAAATAAAGACAAATGCCAATGACTTAATTTTATGAAGGGGAAGTTGTCTTAGAGAAGATGGGAAACTCTCAAGAATGAGCAGAATTAGAATTAACCATATGAGAGAGAGAGAGAGACAGACAGACAGACAGAGACAGAGAGAGAGAGACAGAGAGACAGAGACAGACAGACAGAGAGAGAGAGAATGAGAGAGATGGAAGCAAATCTTCTAAATTGTTGCCTCAAATAAGTGGTATTAGGGCAAAGCATCAGAGTAGACACCGCTTTAATCATATCAGAAGTTCAAATTCCAAACAGTAATGCAGAAAGAAAAGACTTTGTGTAATCATCATTCATATTGTGCTTTCATTAAATGTTTTAGGAAATTATGCAGGTAAGGTCATGTATGTCTTGCCCTGCATGTCTTTAAAGACCAACACAAAAGATTTAAGGACTAGAAGGATTTATTGTTGAAATTTCACAAGTTATATTCTGTTTGTTTTTGATATTTGAAGAGTTTGAAGTTTAAAGAGTAAATAGGAGCCAATGAAAGCTAATTGAACTGGGGTACAAATTAGAAAGGGTACATACATGCTAGATGTTTTAAAGCAAGTTGTACTTTTGACCCTATTGCCAAAGGTTGGCACATCTTCCCTAGAGAAGTAGAATTATAAAATCACAGAATTTGAGAGTTGAAAAGGATCTCAGCAGCCACTTTGTCCAATTTCACTGGAACAGCTTTAATTGTTAAAAAGTTCTCCCTGACATAGAGCCTAAATTGGCTTCTTTGAACCTTTCATTCACTGTGCCTAGTTCTATCCTCAGCAGGCGAACAAAAGAAGTCTAATCCCACCTTCCATGTAATAATTCTTCAGACACTTGTGAAGATGGCTATCTTACCCCGCCCCCCAGTCTTGGCTAAACATTCTAAGAAAAAAAATCAAGGACTATTTTCCAACTTAGATATATATGTATGTATATGTATATAGGTATGTGTATATAAATATGTATCTGTACACGTTTGTATATGTGTGTGTTTAAATATAAATTGTTGAAATCAGATTCTTCTTTATTGTGAAAGAGGGAGATGGTTAGAGATTAGGAGAACACAGCACACCTAAAAGGAAGAACCAAGTAGGGAAGGTGCTTTTGAAGGCAGATTTTCCCAACCTCACAGTTTTGCATAAGGTCTCAGCCCCTTGGACCTTCAATAGTGTCCAAATGAAAGCTATTAGTAGAGCTATTTGGGGCTATATAATACATGATAGCCTTGCTTTTATACAAAACAATTTTTGTGAAAAAATGTTTTTAAAATAGAAAATAGAATCTACTTTGTTGTGAAAGTATTGGTTTTCAGAGGATTCATTATATATTATAATAACCTTCATAAACATAAATTTCTTAAAGATAAGGGAATAGCTACCTATTATATTTTGAGAATAGAGAAGGCTACCTATCCCAGTGATCTTAAAGTGGGCTTGGCTTCTTCCGGGATCTCTTAGAGATCAGACACTCTTCTGTAAGGTATTAAGGAAAATTCTAAGGATGAATAAGATTAAAGTGATTACATGTAGTGCTAGAGATTTGAGGTTCAGGCTGTTCTTTGAAGCTATGGACTTTGACTTCTAAATGCTTAAATGAGTATCAGTCTACGGTAGGAGTCATGCATAATGAAATGACTGGGATGTAACATCTCTTTGCTTTGATTATGGAGACTTCTGGTTTTGGAGGGTCTGAAATACTCTTTATGTCACCCTAGTACCTCCATATAATATTTTCTGTGAGTGATGAAGCCCAGTATATGTCACTGATGCATTAGAACTCTGTAACAGTTTTGATTTATTTCATGCTGCTTAGATGTACATTTCAACTTGGAGCAATGGTTTCCATGTGTACATTGTATTTCCCTGGTTGTAGAGCTGCACATCTGCATTTCAAGAGGAAGAAAAACTGAAAGTCATCACCTTTTAGTTGACTTTAGTTTTATTGAACTTCATGCCTTAGTCACATAGATCATGGATTAATAAAAAAAAATATAGAGAGATAGAATGTGCAGCCAAAGAAAGTGGCAGTTCACGAGACTGACATGGGTAAAATTAGAACTTAAGTAGGAAGTGCATCTGGGCAAGCCAGTTTCAATCCAAGGGTACATACTGTGGTTATTAAAATAATTGCATTGTGCAAAAGCTTGATCCTTGCAGTGAGCTATGTATAGAATTCAGCTTACTCAAATGCAAGTTCCCTTTGTAAAGACAGATGGAAAATGGAAAGAAAATAATTGAAACATTTATGGGATAATAGAAGAGAAAAAATGTGTGAGATTGCTTGCTTTTAAGACTATAGTTTCTAGTCTTCTGGTCTTTTTGACCAGCATTTCTCCAGTAGGATTTTGACAGGGCTCACCATTTCACTCCATGCCTCTCTTAGACTCTCATAGTTTCAATTAAATTCTCCCTCCCATAACACAGCATCCTCTCCTTAGAAACTATAGCATAAAAAATAAAATTTTGTTGATGCCTTGTGTTTTTTTGTGTCACAATCAAATCTGGTTATATGTCCCCTGCACTGGATCTTCCCTTATAACAAAGAAAAAATATTTCAGCAAAAATGACCTATAAAGTGATAGTGATGCACCATTCTGCATCTGCAAAGTACCACTCCAATACAAGAGTCAGGAAGTGCATTTTATCACCTGGCTCTGGGATCAAGTTTGGTCATTGCAAATTACACATGTTAATCTATGTCTTTATATTGTTTTTTTTTCTGACAGGATATCAATTTAGTCTTACTGGTGTTTTTAAGGAATTAACCTTTAAAACATTATTATCAAACTAACTGAGGTTACAAGGACATTTTCCCCCTTCCATTTGAGGAATAACATTTATGTTCAAGTATATCTGTCTTTTCCGCAACACACAAGTATTTTTAGTCAGTCTGAAGTACCATTAGCACTTTGAAAATATTGCTATCAGCGAAATATGACAGATAAAATAGGTACTGAAACATGGGCCATCATGAGGGTCTTCTGGTTCCTTTTTGTTCCATTTCCAGACTCAAATGAAATCTTAGCCTGAAAAACAAGAAGATTCTTTGGCCATATTTTATCATAATCATGTTTTTCTTGGAAATGCACAACTGTCATCACATTTTACCTTTAGTTTTTCTCCTACAGAGGTTACCTTTGAGTAGCTGATAATAGTTCATGTTCTAGGTTAAATATTGATCCTGTCTCGTCCTCCTCTGGCCATTGCTAGCTAGCCTTGTTTATCTAAAGGATGGGGAGACTTTTTCTCCTGTGCTTAATTGCAGAGTAACAGAGTAATTCCTGTCATAGTAGGTCATATTTATTTAGTACCTTGATAATTTATAAAATGCTTTCCCTTCTGTGAATCCTCTGAGTTAGGTAGTGAGAGAACCAGTACAGCTTAATGACTAGAGCACGAGACCTGAATTTAAATTCTTCCTCAGACACTTATTGGCTATTTGATCCTGGGCCCTTGGTCACCTCTCTGTCCAAGTTTCTGAATCAATATATGGAGGACTATAATAACACCTACGTCATAAGGTTATAACGAGGATCAAATGGCATAATGAGGTAAGATGCTTTGCACACTATGGCTTGTATAACAATGGTTGCTTCTCTCCCACTTAATGCCTTTGCTGTACCATTTTTGGAGAGGCTAAACTACTTTTCGAGAAGTCACTTGGAGGCAGCTGGGAATTAATTTTCTCCTTAGTTCATAATCAAGAGAATCTGGGAAGGGCACAGGTTTTCTTCTTATTCTCATTTCCTTGAGGATAGATTGCTAATGAGTCTCTGATTTTGAAAGAAGTATTTCTTAAATATGTAGGTAGAATTCTGATTTAATCAACATACTTTCCATTACATTATACTCCTTTCTTTGATGTTTAAGGGTAGAGATATGATATAAAAGAATTACATTGAATGGTGGGCCTGCAGGCCTGGATTTTTATTCCTCTTCTAATAATAATAAACTGTGTCATCTTGGCATGTCATTAGTCTTTTTAGGCCTCGGTCTTCTTATCTACAAAATGAGAGGGCTAAACTAAATTATCTATATGGCTCCTTCCAGTTCTGATAATATATAAAGGGAAAAAAAGATTAGGCTTATTGCAAACATGAACGAATGAATATACCTTTTATGGGTTTGAGGGCAGAGAGCAAAGAAGGCTGAGAGAGAGGAATGAGAGGAATAACGTTTTATCCAACCATCTTTAAAAAAAAGACTTTCTTCTTTCTGGAGATAGAAGTATATAATTGAGATACTTTAATTATTTTAATACAATTATGAATTTTAATATTATGTATTTCCTTCAATTATGGACTCAGACCAACAGAGAAATGCTGAAATATTTTCAAAGGATATTTCTTAACAGTATTTTTGAGGCACAGCACTGGAGGACAAAAAATAGCAACCTGATTTTGTGGGGTTTGTAGCCACATTTGTTAAGTCCAGAAATCTGGATCAGCATTTGTGCATTCAAAACTTCCATTAATTTAGTCTACATTTTTTGAACTTTTGAATAGCTGCTCATTTTTTTTTTAATTTTTGGAGGGCATTTGGAGTTAAGTGACTTGCCCGAAGTCACACGGCTAGTGTGTCAAGTGTCTGAGGCCGTATTTGAACTTGGGTCCTCCTGACTCTATGGCTGGTGCTCTATTCACAGTGTCACCTAGCTGCCCCACAGCTGCTCATTATTATTGTTAATTATGCCAATGCTAATTTTTGTGCGTGTGCATGTGTGTGTGTGTGTGTGTTTACTTCTACATTAGCTGAGTCATAAGATTAAAAGATACATAATGGTTAATGTTCACAGTAGGGAAAGAATTAAGAAATTAATTATGTTTCTGTCTGTTACTATTCTTGAAGTTATTTGTTTGCTTTATAATAACACCTTAAAATGTTGCTTTGATTATAGAACTTAGTAAATAAAACTGAATAGGATTTTAGACCTAATATTTCATATTAGCAACAAAGCTTTTATCATATATGTTCATATCTTATTTTATCAGAGTAAAGGACTAAACAAATAGCTCAAACTTTTAAAATAGTGTAAAAATGAGATTGTTAATTGGAACTCTTTGCTATAAAAATTAGCTAGTTTTCTCTCCACTGGAAAATGTTAAAGCAGTGGGGGTTTTCCCCCCAAAATATTATAGTATTCTTTGTCATTGGGAATTGCAGCTCATTGAATGTTTAGGTTGGCAATGCTTTGAGAAAGTGAAAACATTTTCATCCATACACGTTCTCTTCAATAAAAGTAGCCATTTTTTTTAGTTGTTGGTATGTTTGGGATCTGATTTTCTTTGTGGTTAGTGCAAATGGGTAATAGGCAAGTTTTATTTGGTAGATTGCCCTACTTTGTATGCTGGACAAGTAGAATTTAGATCAAATAAAATTATTTATAAATTTTTTATCTGAAAAGATAGAATCATCCATATACCATACAAAATTTTGTGTCATGCTCTGTGAGAAACATTACCTTAAAGTGTTTTATAAACATTATCTCTTTAAAAATGAAAACTTTCAGGGTAGCTAGGTGGTACAGTGAATAGAGCACTGGCCCTGGAGTCAGGAGGACCTGAGTTCAAATCTGGTCGCAGACACCTAACTAGCCGTGTGATCTTGGGCAAGTCACCTAACCCCAATTGCCCTGCCCTCCCCCCTCCAAAAAAAAGCAAAAAACAAAACAAAACAAAACAACTTTGGTAAGGAAAGTTTAGGGAAAAGTATTGAACCTGTGATTTCATGGATAGAAGAAGGTCAGGATTTTACCTTTGGTAATCTAGCACTTCTCTGCAATCTCTAGTCTTAGTTGCCTAGGGCACTGGGTGGTTGTGTTATGCAGCCAGAGTGTGTCAGAGGTAGGAATGGAACCTGGTTTTTCCTGGCTACAAGGACAACTTGTTGACCATTATACCTTTCAACTTACTGGGGAAATTATGGGAGGGGGTAAAGTTTTACCAGGGCAAAATCATTTTATTCAGGTTTAATGTTTACAGTAAAGCCCACTGCTTGCTACAGATGGAACCTCAGAGAGTTATATTTGTATGCAGTTGGGGATGATATAAATGACTGATATTTATATATCACCCTTAAATTTTTCAAAATTGAACCTTTCAGCAAGCTGTATGTAAGGAGGATCTTGTTATCCTTTGTAGAGTTCAGTTTCTCAGGATCCATGGCTATGGCAATATCTAGTTTCCAGGCATTAGATAATAACTCCCAGAAAAGGCTCAAGAATCCTAGATAGTATTTCCTGGAATCACAGACAGTCCTATTGCGACTGCGCTGTGACATACAGGGGTGACATAATTGATATTTACTATGCTTGCTCAGAATGACGATATTGCTAAAGGAAACCAGAGAGCTTAATGTTGGCAAGATGCCTTCTTTGTCTGTTGCCCTATAAAGCAGGTGGGCATTGGTCAGTGAGTGGGGAAAAGTCATGGGGAATCTATGGGGAAGAACCATGGGTATCCCATAGGGAAATCTGTGGTTTGTTTCAAGCCCCATTGAGGCTTGAGGGGATTTAGGGGAGTACACAAGTGTGCTTGGCTCAATTTACCCAATCGAGATGTAGGGGTAGTTGTGTCTTCCCCCACCCCCCACCCCTTCTCACCAGTCACTGTGAGGGTGATTAGGAATGATGTTTGGAGCTGGTTCTCCCAGCAACCATCTGAGAAGACTATACTAGAATAAAACTGATTATTAACCCCTCTGAAACTGTTGGCCTGTCTGACCAGATTAGGAGTGAACCCGTTAGAGGCTGGAGACTGACAAGTCTGTGCCTTCTTTGTGCTATCTGTGAAATACAAGCCCATGAGAAAGTTACTTCAGTTAGCCTGAGCTTCATTTTACACATGAAGAAATAAGACTCAAATTTGCCCATGATCACTTGCTATATCTAAGGCAGGATAGGGATTTAGGGCTTCCTATTACCAAATCTAGGGCTCTGTAGACTACTTCCCAAGGACTAAAGACCCAGATCAACATCTGTAGGAAGAAGATGCCAGAAACAGAATTTCTAAATTCCCAAAGTGACCCAAGTGGTTCAACCCCAAAAGAAATCCAAAGCACCCAACCAAATATATAAATTTAAGCCTTGCTATAAATAAAATAATTACATGGGTCAGAAATGATTTAAATGTTTAAGGAAATGAAAAAGAAATGACAAAATGGAGAATTTTGAGGATCAAAACTTTGTATTTTAATGCTTTGAGATGGAGGGATGGCAGAGAATCCTTACTTTCCATTGCAGGAAATTATATTTGTGATAATGACAGGCAAGCGGTTTGACTAAACACTAGGAGAATTACCAGGACCATGTTTACACTCTCATTTCAGTTAAAAGATTTAAACACTGATAGACTATCAGCTGAAAGGTAACAACATTTGGAGTGTATAATTTTGTGCATGTGCACAGAGAAAAATGTTATGTTCCTAAAAAAGTAATGTCAAAGCAATTATAATAAAAACTCCTGTCTGCAAATGTGGAACTCAAGGCAGAGTGATCTCTTTTAAAAAAGAAGACACTGGCTTTGCAACAGCAGGAAAGAATTAAGTGGTCTATCGATCTCTCCTTTGGGATGTGTGAGCATTGCCAGCATGAATTTCTGACATATGTGAGGTAAAATGTTGCTTTTTTAACTTAACATCCTCAATTTACTGGCTGCCTTGAGACTTTCTGTTGGTTTCTCCATAAAAGTCAAAGGCTACATTTTGGAGGGTTTTATGATTAGAAGAATGTTTCAAGAACAGATACAGGAGAAATAAAAGAAATGTCTCTGGTTTGGGATTATTACATCTGTGGGATTTAGTGCCATCTCTCTTCATCATAAACATTCCTTTGATTGAAATGACTCAAATAGCAAGGATTCTAAAGTGTCTGCAGGTACTATTTCAAGGGAGCAGACATGGTTAAGTTCAAGGTCAGTTGCTTAAAGGAGGGTTGCAGAGGATTGTTTTTGCTAGTGTCTGACCTTCAACTGCCCTGGGAAATTTAAACTTCGAAGAAAATCCAGCAGTGAAACAATGATCTGATTTTCTTTGTGGAGCCTCATACTTAAAATTTCTTGTACTATTGACTCAGAGCAATTAAATGCTTAGATAGGTTTATATTAGTACCAAAGTCACAGAGTTTCAAGTTGGAAGCACCTGAGTGCATATGCAATTCAGTCAATGGGGGTGGGGAGGTGGGGTGAGACAGGGTTCAATTTACAACATATCCAACAAGTGGCCATCCAAGCTTTGCTTGGAAACCTACAATGAAGAGAAACCCACTGTTTTCTGAAGTAGACCATTCCAGTTTGGGATATGGATTCTTTTTGGATAGTTCCAATTGTTAGAAAGGAACAGTGACACTAATTTGGGGGGGGGGAGGTTGTTTTTAGCTCCAACTTTAGGGCCAAACAGAACAAATCTAATCCCTTTTCCATTTGGGCCCTTTCCCTGAGCTTCTATTCTGACTCTCTTTTCCCTCTATCCCATTTCACATAATGACATCATTAGGACTCCAAGTGAAGTCTTGATGACCTCCTTTTGAATCTCTTTGACTCTCACAGTTGCAACTATCATCTCTGTACAGATGGATCTCAGATTTATTTGTCCATCTCTAACCTCTCTGCTGATCTCCAAAGTCACATTTTTAACTTCCTATTGGACAATTTTGTTTGGGATGAAAAACCCATTTAAAATTTAATCAACAACATGGAGATTTCTAATGAAAAAACCAGGAAATTGTATTCTCTTACCCTAGGAGAAGAGTGTGGTCCTCCCCATGACTGATCATGAAGAGGAGACATGTTACAAAAGACAGAAGAATTTCTAACCTAAGGAAGTCAAGTCCCCTTCACACCCCCCACGCCCCACCCCTCCACCTGTCCCTACTCCCATTGGCTGGCTCAAGTCTTGGCATGCAAATCTTCCCAAATGGCAAATAACAGGGAAGTACGGATAGCCAATTTAAATGTACCTATCCTTATTTGGCAAATGCCAAAGTGAAGAAGGGAGGGACTAAAGTCACCAGCAAGGTTGGAGGTCAGGTAGAAAAATGCTAAAGGGACTAATGCTGATAAGGATGTGGCCAGCAAGAGTGGAGGTCAAAAGACTCCTGAAAGGGCTTGCTGCTGATTGACAGCAGAAGTAAAGATGAGGGGGGAAGAAGGGTGAAGCCCACAGTCAAAACTGACACCAATTTCTAAGAGGCATTCTGAGAAGTTTTCAAATTTTCACTCCCCAGACAATTTGAACTAGATGTCCTGTAGAAATCTTAAACACAGCAAGTCCAAAATTGAACTCATTTTATCTTTTTCCGCCTTAACCTTTTTACTCCTTCCTAATTTCCCCATTACTGCGGCAGACACTATCATCCTTGTAGTTATTCAGACTCACAACCTAGGTGTCCTCAACTCTTCTCCCTCCTTGCTGTTCCTCACATTAGATACTCATCTCCCGGCTTTCTTTAAGTCTAAACTAAAGTCCTATCCTCACCAAGCATCTTTTTCCATTCCTTTTTGTATTTCCATTCCTGTTGTATATCTTATATTTTTGTATTTTCTGTGCATAATACTAAAATTAAAGAGATACAGAGACAGAATTGAAATTTTAATGTTTACTTATCCTGCATCTTTGCTTCATGGAATTTATCATAGGCCAATTAAAATATGATAAGTTATCTTACCAATGAATTTTGGAGAAAGATGAATAAAAATACTTCAGGATAGAGAGAAGAAAATAAATATCAAATACTCCAAAATAGGATCTATAAAGATATTGAGGGTTTACCCTGAAAATGGGTTAATAACTAATGTTAAATTTTGTTGTTGCTTATTTTAAACCCAACCTGTGGTTTCAGTTTGGAAACTTCTAGTGAATAGTTTCCATCTACCAATGAAGATCAACAACTACTCAGTAACTAAGTCCTGTGGGTTTAGAGTTGTCAGGGGGCAATGAGGTAAATGACTTGACTAAGTCACACAGCCAGTATATGTCAGAGGCAGTAATTGAACACATTACTCTGTCAAGGACTGTGCATGAACCTAGGTCTCTAAGGTAGGCTATTTCCTCTATTGCCAGACTGCCACTGGTATCATCACTTACCATATTAAGGACTATAATAGACAGAATGTTGATCAGATATTTCTTGTCTTCACAAAGTATAAAACTAAAATAAATAGTTCAAATGATTTCTTTGGTTAGCTTAAGTTTAAGCACAGGAAACTTACAAAAAAAAAGGGGGAGTGGGGATCCCTGCCCTGAAGGAACTTACATTTTAGTTATAGTCTAATGGTTCTTTTGAGTTCAAACAATACAAATCTAATCCTTACTTCAAATGACAGTCCTTCCAATACTTGGGGACAGCTATCATAGCCCCTTCCCCCCCGCCCCAAGTCTTCCCTTCTAGGCTAAACATTCCTGGCTCCTTCAAAAGATCCTCACTAGGCAATGACTCAGGGCACTTCTCTAAATCAGCTGACCTTTGGCAGGTGTGACTAAGCTGAAAAGGTTTGAATGCAGACCAATGGCATGTTATTTCTGTTATTCAAATACTGGCCAAACTAAATTTGAAAAGGTTACTTGTCAGAACATTGGCCATCAACTTGAGTTTCTGTGGCCAAAATAAATTATAAAAGTCGTTTAGAAGAGTGTGAAGGTGTTACTGGGTACAGTGGTCAAAAGAAATATTCTTTGTGATGAAATCACAGATTTTTTGAAGAATATCATCCTAAACTTTATAGGACTGGCAATAATTATATAACTTTTAGTTAATGAAATAGTAAACATGGCTCTTGATTGACATAACTGTGAAGCTCAGTGGGATAGGATTAACTAGATGACCTTTTTAAGTCCTTTCAAGATGATAATGACTGATCTATAAATGCTCCTGAATTTTTGAATTGGGAGGAGCTTAATAGAACCTTCTTAATTATTCAGTATTCTGTATTGGTGGCTAAAACCAAACAGAACTGGGCAGCTAGGTGTCACAGTGAATAGAGCACTGGCCCTGGAGTCAGGAGGACCTGCGTTCGGATCCAGCCTCAGACACGGAACACAAAAACTAGCTGTGTGACCTTGGGCAAGTCACTTAACCCCAACTGCCCCCCCCAATGCAAAAAAAAACCAAAACAGAACTAAAACAATCAATTCATAGGGTCAGATTCAATTGGGTGAATACACTCCTGCTGTTACAAATGAGTAGTCACATTGCTGGTGTTTCATGGAAGGGTAAAATAATTTGGATTCTTAGAGGAAGGGGGATCTGTGAGGGGAGGGAGGAAGACAAGTAGAGGAAAGAAAGTAGCTATTAGAAGCAGGAATATCTTAAGAGAGCTCATAGCATTTGTTTTGCATAGAACCTAGAGCTGGAAGGGTCCATAGAGATAATCTAAGGTAGATAAAATGAAGGGGCTGGACTAGAGAGTTTCTATGGTCCCTTCTAGTTCAAATTTTTTATAATGCTAGAATTCTATAACTAAATTGTTTCCTCCTACACCTATTTGGAATCAATTTCACTGAAGTTTGATGGCTTTTTATTGGGGTTGGATGGGAAGTATTTAATTTGGAGCATGGAGAACTTTGTCAAGTGTGGTAGACCTGGGGGTGGGGATTAGGGGGATAGCAGGGGATAGGGGATGGGGCTATACTATTGGTTTTGGATTTAATGTAACTTTAGGACACTTGAGGTCTAGGGAATGAGCCACTGGAATAAAGGTTGAGAGAGGAATGCAGAAAAGATGAAAATATGTCAAAAATAATCAACTGTTTCAGAATTGTTACCTGAGTTAGTCTTTAACCCTCAAAAAGGCTCTTATTCCCCTTTCTCCTATCCTTCATTCTCTCTTCCATAATGCAATGCATATCCTCCAACCTAGAACCCACTTTTTGATAGGTTAAGTAGGCCTCTTCAACCAGCCTAGAAATTTTACTACCATTTACAACATTTTTTCCATGAGAAAAATTAATTCTAAGTTCCAAATAGCTGGCTTGAACTTTTTGAACAAAACCTGCAAAAATGCAGTACTGTACTAATTAAAATTGAATACACTATTAATACATGTTTGTGCATATAGAAATCTATACTAATGAAAGGATACACATAACTTTTAATACAAGTATGCATAATGTGGTATATATCATTTCTATATATGTAGTGGGTATGGCATAAGTAGATGCTGAGCTTACCTTAAAATCAGAAAGAGCAGGACTCAAGTCTGATTGCTGACACATGCTAGCTTTGTTGCCCTAGGCAAATCACTTAACCCTGCTGTTCTAGATAATTCTCTAAGATTGTATATTACAGAGCAGGTACCAACCTGAATAGGTAGAGGGAGTTTCCTTCCCTGGGAGTTCCCTTTACCAAAGAAATCACAGGTCCAGTCCATGTCCTATGCAATGGATTTTACATATAATTATGTTGTGTGCAGTACATGTTCTTGTGTATAGTACATGTGTTATATACACACATATAAGTATGTAACATTAATATACATAATAGTATACAATAGCACATGTATACATATATTTGTTTATATATAAATATATATTTATATCTATATATGTCAAATGTCATCATTAATATTCACATTCCTGTCAATGAAAGCTCCTGTTTCTAAGTAAAACACTCATATATAGAAACATTTAGTTATCTTCAGTATGTTCACCTGTGTGAAACATACTTGGGCATATAAACTAGTATGGTATAGCTTATTCATAACTGTTGTTTCTTGCAAAGAGACCAGTTGGATAGGACATACCTAGAAGAGAGTAAAGACAACTTTGCTCATTAGAAGAATCCCAATATAATTGATAATGCCTTTTTCCCCACTAATGAAATAACATTTTTTCTGTGCTTTTGAACAGGGTGGTGGTGATTGTCCAGAAATGAGCATTGGGGCTATCAAAATTGCCCTGGAAATTTCTCTCCCTGGATCTTTCATATATGTATTTACTGATGCACGATCTAAAGATTATCGACTAACTCATGAAGTATTACAACTCATCCAACAGAAGCAGTCACAAGTAAGTATAAATTCACTCTAGGGTTGCCCTATGTGACCCCAGGGCTAAGTAGCACTGGGGGTACTTTCTTAGATCTGACTATTATGTGGAAAAATTGTATTATTTGTGCAAAGCACTAACACTAGACCTCATATGTACAAACTAGTGTACCTACTAGTATATATATATATCTTTATGGATAGATATTTCATTTTCATTTTATTGTTTTTTGGGGGGGGCTTGGAGAGAGAGGGGTTCAGATTTTGATCTTGATATTATTGTTAAGGATCTTTTAGTGTGGGAACTCTTAGAACTGATTCAGATAAAAAATTAATCCATAATTTTCAGTCTCAGAAAATTATCTGAGAATATTGAATGATTAAGTGAATTGTTCATGGTAACACAACAAGTGTCAGAGGAAAGACTTAAACCCACATTTTTCTGACTTCATACATTACTTCACACATCTTCTCAAGAGGCTTAAGAGCCTTTCTATCAGGTTATTTATAAATTATTTGTGTACCAACTTTTATATATATTTTCCATATAAAATATATAATAAAAAATGACAGAGGTAAATTATTGGAATTAAAAACTTTGACCCCCTTATCCTGTCTTATCCATACAAATGGATTTAAAATACTTATGCTAGGAATCATTTTGATTACAGGTGGTGTTTGTGCTGACAGGAGACTGTGATGACAGAGGCCACATTGGTTATAAAGTATATGAAGAGATTGCATCTACAAGTTCTGGTCAGATTTTTCACTTAGATAAAAAGCAAGTCAATGAGGTAAAGTTCGTGTGATTTTTTTTTAAACATCAGAGTAGAAAAATAACGAATCCAATATTTTCAGCCACTTTGTCCAGTTGTGGCTGATTTCATCACCCTCCTGACTGATAAAACATATTTGATAGAATTGTTTTTTATTCAGTCATATGTCCATATTTTACATGTGGATACTCAATGATTACATTTTACTGACTTAACATTTAGTCTTAATATATTATATTAATTTCTGAATTGTCTTCTGGGTAATAATTAATGCACTTAGATTTAAATAGAAATATATTTAAAGAAAAATGGAATTGATGATAAATCTTTTTATCCTTTGGTTCAGTAAAAGAGTTTAGTTAACACAGCTGACACTGCTTTTTGCCAGTGTCAGATATTTATGAGGCAAAAAGAGATATAGAACAGTGGTATCAAACTTGAATAGAAATGGAACCTAAAAATCCTTGTGGGTTCTTAGAAAACCACATATTAACATCTATATTCTTTTTAGATTATCTACATTATATTTTTATTGTATTGTGTAATAAGATCTATATTATAGTTTTATTATTTATTTTGTTAAATGTTTCACTATTACATTTTAATTTGGTTAGGGCCACACTTGCTGGCCCTGTGTGTTTGACATCTCTGATGAAGAGCCTTCTAGGGTGTGGAGTAGATCTTCTGTTGGGGATTTATGGAAAGGACATGGACAAAAAAATTGTTTAGAATAGTTTTAGTTATTAAAATATTGACCAGTGAAGAAAGTAGCCATATCAATAGATCTTGGGTCTATCTAAATATTACTGGCAATGGAGAATACAAAGCCTGTATAGGTATTCATCTGGCAAAAGGTATCTGTTAATTTAAATTTGTTTCATGTTCCTTAAATTACTCATCAATTATGCTTAAATTCTATATTAAAATGGCAGGAGTATGACTATTTGTTAGAGTTTTTGGAGAATCTATTATAAAAGACTAGGTTTTACAACTTCATAATAGGCTACAAGGTGTGAACAAAAAGTCTGCCAAATGATACAGCTGTTTTATTTTGATAGTACAACTGTTTTTTTCTGTTACTTAAAGGATTGGTTATAAATACGTTTATGTAACCTTGATGTGTTGTAAACATAATGAAATCTAAAAGTTGAACTCTTATGGACTCTTTAAACTCTTACTTCTTAACTGATAATTGGAGTAAAGAGTTAGTCTTTCCCATGAGCATTACATTTATAGTGTCATAGACTGAAGAATGTTGAATTAATTGTACATGAATCCTTTTAATATTTCATTATTTCAAAAGAAGTCTGATTTTGTCTTTCTCTCTTGACAGAGATTACAATCCTGTCACATCTTTAGTTGACCATCTTCTAAGTGGCTAAGGATTAAAAAAAAAAAAGGTTGTGGGGAGAAGGAGACTTTTGGCCATCCTTCTGGTTATCAACCTTTTCTCAGTTTAACTGGGCTGGTCCCAAGACTAGTTCTTATCACTGGGCCTATATTTGAAACTCTTCCATCCGGGAAGGCCTGGTTAAAACTTGTATCCCACTAGTATAGTTTATGAGAATCTTCCACAGGAGTTAACTTTCTTTTGGTGTCATGGACTCTTTGGCAATCTGTTGTGGTGATGTATTCTTCCTTAGGATGATGAATGAAATAAAAGATAAAAGATAACAAAGGAAACCAATTCTATTGAAATAAAGATATACCTTTTTCACATCAAGGACCCCTCCAATTTACCCATGGACCCCATTTAAGAACCCATTTTCTAGAAGGAGGTAAAAGAAACCACCCTAATTTTTGGCATCTGGGGAATTGCCAGCAAAAAAGAAAGAGTTGAGCTCCTTATGTATTAGATACAAAGTATGAGAACTGAAAAAAATGCAGTAACGTAAGGTCTCCCAACATATCTATTTAAAAAAAAAACCCACTACAAATAAAGTCACCATCGACTACAAGATTTGATTTCTGGTTTTCATTGCTGTCAGAACTGATGTTAGAAAAACAATGATGTTTGATGGAGTGTGAATTTGGCACAGCTTGAAACTGTACTGATTAATCTGTCACTGGTGTTTTAAATAATATGTCTAGCTTGTTCCTGCTATTTTGGGTACAAACCACTCCTGGCTAAATATTCAGACGGGGCTTTCTCTATTTTTGGCTTAAGATAGAGACTTTTTCTGAAGCCCCTGTTTTGAACATGTATTTTTAAAAAAACATATATGTCATTTTATTTGTCAATGTTCCTAGTCCTGCACCAGAGGCTGTTTGAAAAACATGACCCTATCATTGACCTTGAAAATAAGTAGAAACGGGTGTTTCCTTTAGAATATTAAAAATGTGTCAGAGAAGAATACAATATAAAAATCTACAAGAAATCCATAGAAACAATGTATATATGATTTTCTTCTTTCCCTTCTTGGAGCTTACCTAACTAAATATAAAAAAACAGTAAAAAATACAATAAGACTATGTTGATATTTTATATACATTTACATGTGCACATTTCACATGTATAAATATATTAGCATTTCTTGATGTCTGTAGTCAGTCTTGGAACCCAAAAGAAACATATTTAGCTCACTGGGGTCTAGGTCAGTATCGATCCCAAATTCTTCTGTGAGTAGACATATATTTGTCTGTGTAAACATATGGTTCTATATTGAACATAAACACACACATTTACACATATATTATCATGCATACTTGCCATCTGGCCTCCTAAATGAGATCAAAAGATTAGATGAACACAGGAACATTTCACAAACAACTGATTTGGATGATCAGGAGAAGATATAATTTTTTAGAAAGGTGGTCTACCCTGAATATACTTAAGAAGTACATATTCTGGTTGTCACATTTTCAGAAATCAGAGAAAAAAATGGCTACAAATTTTGGAACCATAGTAAAGATTACATAGGCCATGTGAAAGAAAGCCCCATTTTTACATACCCAGAAATGTGATTCTAGAGAATAGAGGTCAAAAAAGAAAAACTACAAGAGACAATCAAATCACATGCCAAGGATACTTACCCCTAATCACAAAGATTTACACGAGAAATATGAGAAAGGAAAGAATATCATATACAAAAAAAAAAACCATAAAGTTGAGATTAATCAATGGAGAAGAAATGGACCAATAGAATCAATAGCTTCCAGTCAATGTCTCTTCAGAAAAAGCTGTGTACGTAAAACAAACAAAAAAATTATGGGAGACAAGTGTAACCCAAGTTCTAATCAATTTGAGCAACTTGAAAGGGGGAGAAAAGACTATTTTCCTCCGGAATCCCACCTTCCCAAAAGGCAAATGAAGAAACAAAGAAAGTCGAACTCATGTCCTAGATATTTCTTTTTTAAGAAAGAACAATAGAAATAACCTAGAAAGAGTAGGAGAAGGAAGAGGGCACCTTTTAATTGGGGCACCACAGTGGGGGAAATGGAGGTAGGTAGAAGGATTGAAGATCTCTTGAAGCTTGACTCTAGTTGAGTTTAGCAAAGGAAGGTGTGGTGGGATAGAAAGGATAAAGTAGCTATAACAAAGTAAATAGGGAAGTGGGCTGATGTAGCAGCAAGCACCCTAGCATACCCAGGATGGCTACTAGCACAGGTTCTTAGATCTGCTTTTCTAAAGGAAAGCAACTCAAAATCAGTTAATAATCTTACTTTAATCAAACATATATCATTTACCTATTTCAGGGGTAAAAATCAGCACCCTGAACTTCAGTTAATACAAACAGATGTTACAAGCAGACCCCAAAAATACAGACAGAGAAACAGAGCAGCAGATAGGGCCCCAGCTGTCTGACCATTACATCTATACTTAGTCACCAGAGAGAGAAACACCATCATCTGGGTTTTCAAAGCCAAGGGCTCAAAGGCTGCTCAGAGTCTCATCTGGCCAAATCACACAACTCTTCCCAAAGTGAGCTCCCAAAGCAAAACCTCACATTAGGGTATATATAGCCTTCTCCTGGGTCAGAGAATGTGAAAACCCTCTTGACCCACTGCCCAATCACAAAGTAACAAGGTGTGGGCGGTCCTGAAAAACAAGCCTCCAGCCACAGCTTCCATGTGACTACATTCAGCCTATTAGGGGGCAGAGTATATTTTCAAATCAGGGAAAGTTCTCAGATTCACTTAAATTTATCAAGGGGCCAAGGGGCAGGAAAGATCTTCAGATTACCATTACCATTAAAGCTAAGATAGGGATCAAAGAGTATAGAATTGTGTGGCACCAGGGACAAAATAGTTGTGGACAAAATAAACTTCAGCCAAAAGAAGAATTATTATTATGTAACTAGAAGAAGCAACTGAAAGATCAAGGCCCATGATCAGGGTCTGGATTAGGGGAAAGCAGGGATAGTATTAGCATCATACAGATTACTAGATTACAGATTACTTTGTTCCTTCTTCCTCTTTCCTTTTTCTTTTTTCCTTGTGAAGACAAGAGTCAAAAACAAAAGATTGGAATTATGCCATTTTGGAAGGAAAACAAACCTAAAAATCAAATCATTACATGAATATGAATGGTATCAACCTTCACAAAAGAAAGGAAGGCAGAATCCTATTTAAAAAAACAACAAAATCCTTCCTAATTAATTCTTAGACATTTACCAAATATGTGTAGAGATTATTCTCAGAAGACTTTTGTAGAGATGGGAAAGCAGTTATATGATTGTCTTTTTTTTTTTAACAATATGTGATTCCCCCCTAATAAGTTTATGATATTTTCCCCTCTTTCAGATATTTTGAGAATCAGTTCCTCATTGCCTTCATGATTAAATCATCTCCTACAAAGACTTTCTCTGTCCACTTGGTCCTATGTAGCTGATCTTATTTTTAAAAATTTTTTTTAACTATCATTTCCAGGTCCTCATATTGGGAGCTGTGATCAAGAGTCCCAATATAGCATCTCCAGTGTCATCAAAAGAGAAAATTGTTTCTTTTGTATTTTTTCTAGGTATTTTTGTGGGTTTTCTTTACATGTTAACCTACTTCAGTTTCATCAGCATTAACTCGCCTAATAATGTCTCATGTCAAGCTTCTGTAAATTCGTTTTACCTTCCAATAATTCTTACTTTTTTATGAGTCAGTACTGCTTATAATCTTCCTCCATCCTCTTGTGTAAGAATTTATACACAAGTTTATATTATAAAACAGTGTTGCTTTTGGCTCCTATGACACTCTACTTGGCAAAGTGATCAAGTATTTGCTGGCAGTTTCCAGTCTCTTTTGGCTTCATCTTTTGTTGATTGATTCATATTGGTCAAACTTCCTTAGGAAATGGCAAGAATCTGTTCTTTTATCTACTCCAACTCCCCCCCCCATCACCCGTTTTGTTTGAATAGGTCAGGTTAGCTATACTTAGGTTAGAGATGTTTAAATTGCATCTCTATCTTCTCATTTTTTTTCTAATTTGTTATTGGTTTGAATTCTTATTAAAGCAATTTGATGGTCTGACTATTCAGAAATTACTCATCAAGAATCAGTCCTTTTTTGTAACATTATCTGGTGTTCACCATATCCAAGGTCCCCCTATTCTCTTTTTCAAGAAAATCTTCAGGGTATATAGGTGTGAAGCTTCTCTATGGCCTACAAGTATTTGATCTTTTTTTTTTTTTTTTTGCTTTTTGGAGGGGTAATTGGGGTTAAGTGACTTGTCCAAGGTCACATGGCTAGTTTTTTGTGTTAAGTGTCTGAGGCTGGTTTTGAACTCAGGTCCTTCTGACTCCAGGGCCAGTGCTCTATTCACTGTGCCACCTAGCCACCTCTTGATCTCTTTTCTTACTTCATTCTGACCCTTTTATTTTTGAAAATTACTAAACTCTTACTATATGCAAAACACTGCTAAGCACTGGAGAAGAAATAAAATAGGAACACAAGCCTTGCTCTCAAGGAACTCATAATAGGAGGAGACAACAGGTAGATGGATGGATGGATGGATGGATGGATGGACAGACAGATAGATAGACAGATACACATATATAGATATAGACATAGTAGATTTCAACTGTAAGTCAGATAGAAAGGTCCTGTGGTCCTTAGAGCACAGTAGTCCAACAAATGGTAATGCAACTTCTTTAGTGGCATTTCCATGAATAAAATCTTGCCCGTTTCTGATGCTGAAGCATTTGAAAGTGCTTAATACTTTTGTGGAAAGAATTTTCCTTTCGGGGTCCTTAGTGGCTGTGGTAGTGGCTTCTAATGTAGATGGCACTATCGATCAAATGAAGTAATATCTGTAAAGTCCTTCAAAAACTATAAAATGTTATATAAATGACAGTGGTCATCAAATCCTGTCTATCACTGCAGCATTTAGAGAAGCACTTGCCAGGGTACATCTACCCAAGGGTTTGCTGGCCTGAATAATGGCTGCTCTACAGAGATACAGACTGGGCTGGTGGCCCAGAGAGGTCCACTAACTGGGGATCTTGGTATTTTGTCAGTGGTTGTTGCTAGTGTCAGAATGATTGGTGGCCTCTTCTCTACAAGAATTGTTCCCTTCGGTGATGATTTCTGGGACTGACCTGTTGGAGGGGGATGAGTACTGATATTCCCAGCTAGGTGGTGCAGTAGATAGTATTCCAGACCTGAAGTCAAAAAGACTCATCTTTCTGAGTTCAAATCTGGTCTCAGACACTTATTAACAGTATGACCCTGGAAAAGTCATTTAACCCTCTGTTTGCCTCAGTTTCCTCCTCTGTAAAATGAGCTGGAGAAGGAAATGGCAAAACACTCCAATATCTTTGCCAAGGAAATCCTAAATGGAGTCATGAAGAGTCAGACATGACTGAAAAACTACAGGACAATTCCCAGGGATCTTGAATGCTTGGTCTGAAGTTCTCTCTACCAGCTTGTGGATTGTGAACTGTCTGAAACACAGAGGTCATTGCTTTCACTTCCTCTGTGGACCTTTCTTGAGAAGGAGCTCTTTTCTCTCCTCCTCCTCCTGCCAATTAGCCCAAAGGACAAATGCTTTTTCCCCATGCCAACTTATGTGTGTAAGTCACTGAATATTGAAATACATATAAAAGTAAAGCTCATTTAATTTGAAGGCTCCTAATTGAATCTTTTGTAGAATTTCTCTATCTTTACATGTTATGTAAAACATATTGACACTAAGGCTACAATTATTTATATTTGGCTATGTTTTTTATAAGTATTTGCAACATGAGAAGACCAAGTGTCATAAAATAATGTTTCTTGTTGGCTTTGTACATGAACTGAAACTGGTGCTATCATCTCCTTTCACATACATCTCCAAGGAGAACCAATTAGCTTTCATTTAGTTCCAGCTTCTTTTTTATCTTTAGGCTTTTACTGATGACAAGTTTGTCAACATTGATATGATTGCATTCATATTTAGATTTTTTTTTATTAGAAAAGGTAGCATAGTAGATAGAGTGTTGGACTTACAGTCAGGAAGACCAGAGTTTGAAACCTCCCTCAGATACCAGCTGTGTAATAATCTCTCCCTCTGCCTTAGCTTCCTTATCTGTAAAATAAGCATAATAATAGCATCTCTCCCCCAGGACTGCTAAGAAGATCAAATGAGACAATATGTGTAAATCAGTTTATAAATCTTCAAGGTATGTAAAGTCTAGCTATTAAGATAAGAGAGATAATGCATGTTGGTTCTAAATGTGTTTTAGCATGCCAACAATCAATTTAATAAATTTAGATGATGGTTGAAAAATTTTCATTCTTCTCACTATGGGAGGCAGGATGAGGAGTGGAGGTGGGGGTAGGGGACAGACTGAAGCACAAAACCAATGGTGGTTTTATACTATTTTTTCCATCTGTGTTCAAGGACAAATCATTCATTACTTAGTCTGGCCTACTGATAATGAGCCTGTACCAATGCTGGCCTTCAGAAAGTAAACATAATTCAATCAAATCTTGCAAATTAGTACCATACATACTCCCAACCAGACCTTGTATACTTCTGGTATAGTCTTCAAGGACATAGAGTTATTTTCCGGGACACTATACATTACTTTTTTTTTTTGGTGGGGAGAATCATGATACAAGTAATATTGAGAGGTCACAACTTTCATAATATACATAGATGGTAAAAGGTATTTCAAGATAGGAGAAAAACTTTTGGTTAACATCACTGACAGAAATAATTGTAGTGTGATTGTTCCTAAAATTAAAATTTTATTCTCAAGAGCTTCTTAAAAAAATATTTGTGAGTCCAGAAGATAACAATTTCATTTTGAAAACATAAAGGCTAGAAGATTATGTTATGAAATGGCAAATTCTAATTTCCTCAAACATATAAAATTTAAAATGCTGCACATATGTCAGATCATAGAGTAATGGAATTGATTTTTGCCCTTTTTGTCCTTGATTAGATAGTATTAAAAGTGTTGTCAGGGTTCACTTTTCTGACAGTCTAAGAAGGAGAAAAAAGAATTCACAGTCAAAGGGAAGTTTTGTTTGAGATTTCCTTTTGACCCATGATAAATTAATGGAAACACTCTTTGTTCCATATAGTTTCCAGGTTTCTGTATGCATTCCTTAGAATGACCCAACTGCAATGAGGTTAGACAAGCAAAACCTTTGGATGATGTGTGCTACTTCTGAATCACTATGTAGTTTAGGCCAATATTTGGCTATATTACAAACATTGAAAATGTTTCTTTCTTACTTTTTTTTTTTACTAAGAGTCCCAGAGGAAAAATGTACTTCAAAGGCACTGGTGAGAGAAAGGGGATACTAAAAAAAGGTCTTTCAAAAGTTGTTGATTATGTTTTTTAAAAGTTATAAACAAACAAGTTACTGTAGGAGATATGACAGCTGGCTCTTCCCTTCTACTTTGCCTTTCAGATAGGAACTTGAAAACCTTGGTCAATATGCTTTTGTTTAATCCTAAATGTTTGGTATCATCTATATTTAGGAAACCAAATGGTTTAAGGAATAAATAACCACATTTGTGAAAATGTTAGCTCTGTGTATGTGTATACACATACACATTTATACACACACATAAGTGTGTGTATATATGTATATAGCAGGTTTTATTTGTAAAGGTTTTTTATAAATTTAATTGTAAGTACAATTTTAGCTTTTTTTGGATAATGTGCTGCAACCTGCTATATATATATATATGTATATATAAACCTGGGTTTCATGCTGCAGAACCATGTTTTAGATTAAACAACTTTACCTTCTTTCATTTCAGTTCCCCATGAATAGAAGCCAAAATAGACATAGCTTTACATTGAATTATCCCTTAGAGTGATTCATATTATAGGAAGATTCCAGAATAAGAATATCTTGTGTTTGTATAGTGATTTTTTTAGCTTTCAAATGTCATTTTATCCTCATAAAAATCCATTATTCAATTCACTATTCAATATTTATGGAGAGCTTAATATGTGCTCCACCATGCTAGATACTGAATTCAATTTAGTTCAACAAATATTTAAGTATCTCTTGTGTGTACAAGGCTGAAGATACAAACACAAAAAGAAACAGAGTTCTTGTCCTCAAGGAGATTACATTTTAGTGAACAATTGCTTAAATTGTCTCTGATATTGCCTTGTCATTCTTTTAGTCTTGGATATTGGTACACTCTTTGTTTAATAAATATAATACATAATAAAAAAATCAAAATTGATAAATGAAGGGAATATAGTATTTGTATTAAGAAAAGATATTGGGGCGGGGCGGCCAGGTAGCACAGCGAGTAAGAGCATCGGCTCCAGTGTTGAGAAGACCTGGAGATCGAATCCCGGGCTCAGACACTTAGCACCAAACCAGAAACACCTGGCCGTGTAACCTTGAGCAAGTTACTTAACCCCAATTGCTTAGGGGCGGCCATGTGGCTCAGCGAGTAAGAGCACCGGCTCCAGTGTCGGGATGACCTGGATCAAATCCCAGCTCAGATACTCAGCACCACACCCAGAAATAATAACTGGCCGTGTAACCTTGAGCAAGTTACTTAACCCCGATTGCTTATAAAAAAAAAAAAAGATATTGGGGCAGCTAGGTGGCTCAGTGAATAGAGCACCGGCCCTGGAGTCAGGAGGACCTGAGTTCAAATTCTGACTCAGACACTTAGCCCTTACTAGCTGTGTGACCTTGGGCAAATCACTTAACTCCAGTTGCCCCTCCAAAAAAAAAATAAAAGAAAAGATGTTAATTTTATGAAAGAATTAGCAACTACATTCCCATAAATAGAATGGTAGAGATGCAAGTAGCTTCAGAGTCCATCTAAGTTCAAAACATGAATCTATATGTTAGTCAATGAATAAACATTTCTTTTCTTTTTTTTTGAGGGAGGAAGGCTAGGTAATTGGAGTTAAGGGACTTGCCCAAGGTCACACACAGCTAGTGCCAAATGTATGATGAGGCTGAATTTGAATTCAGATACTCCTGACTCCAGGGCCAGTGCTCTCTATTCAATACACTACCTAGTTGCCCCTAAACATTTCTTTTTTTTTTTTTTTTGGAGGGCAATTGGGGTTAAGTGACTTGCCCAAGCTCACACGGCTAGGCTAGTTAAGTGTTAAATGACTAAGGCCATATTTAAACTTAGGTCCTCCTGACTCCAGGGTTGGTGCTCTATTCACTGAGCAACCTAGCCACCCCTAAACATTTCTTATGTATCCTACAAATCAGGTGTTGGGAATACCAAAAGAGCCCAAACTCAGTCCCTGCCTCAAGGAACTCAGTGTAATGGGGGAGACATTAAGCAAACAAATACTTGCAAACAAGGTATACACAGGATAAATAGGAAATAAATGAAAGAGGGAAGACACTGGAGTTAATAGGGGTTGGGAAAGGCTTTCTCGTAGATGATGGGATTGTAGTTGGGATTTGAAGTTTGATATAAGGAAAGAGAGTATTCTAGGCCTGAAGGACGGTCAGAAAATGCCTGGAGCCGAGAGATGGAGTTTCTTATTTCTAGAACAGCAGGGAGGTCAGTGTCCTTGAAGTTGTGGGGAGTAAGATGTAAGAAGACTGGAGAGGTAGGGGTAGGGGAGTAGGTTATGAAGGGCATTGGACAACAAATAGAGGATTTTGTATTTTATCCTGGAGGTGATAAGAAGCTGTTGGAATTTATTGAGTGGAGATGGGGGTTGTCCTGGTTGGACCTGTGCTTTAGGAAAATCATTTTGGCAACTTAATGGTCAATGGATTTGAGGAGGGAAAGCCTTGAGGCAGCAGCTATTAAAGACTCAGGATCTACCAGTAAGCTATTAAGATATTGCAAGCATGATTTTTATGAGGGATTGTACCAGGGAGGTGGCAGGAGAAGAGAAGGAGGCATATTCAAGAAATATGGCAAAGGTACAGTCAGCAGACCTTGGTGACACATAGGATGGGGGTGAGGAGTGGGTAGTAAGAAAGAGTGAGGGGTTAAAGATGACAGCCAGGTTGCAAGCCTGAGGGACTTGGAGGTTGGTGCTATCCTCTGTGGCAATAGGAAAGTTAGGATGAGGGGAAGGTTTAAGAAGCAAATGATAACTTTAGCTTTGAACATGTTGAAATTAGGATATCTATCGGATATCTTGTTTGATATGTCTGAAAAACAGTTGGGAATGTGAGATTAGAGGTCAGCTGAGAGGGTAAGGCAGGATTGGTAGATTTGAGAATCATCAGTATAGAAATGGTAATTAAATCCATGGTGACTGATGAGAACACCAACTGAAGTCGCGTAGCAGGAGCAGAGAAGAGAGCCCAAGACAGAACCCTGTGGGCCATCTACAGTTAGAGGGCACCCCCTGAATGACGATGCAATAAAGGAGACTCAGAAGAAGTGGCCTAATAGGAGAAAAACCAGGTCAGAGTGGCAATCCAAAGACCTAGAGATGAGAGAGTGTCTTCTCATATAGTAGCTTCCTTCAGTGCATTTGCTATGTGATGATTTAATTTTTTTTTTTCAGATTTACATTCCCTGTCTTCAACCTCCCCAACCCCTAATTGAGAATGGAAGAAAAACAAAACCCCTATTACAAATACATAAGCCAAGCAAAACAAAGTCCTGCATTGGGAATCTTTCACACACACCCATTCCCAGCCCAAAAAAAAAGTTTCAGCAGTCTCTACTCTCTATCAGAAAGTGGATAGTATGTTTTATCTTGAATCCTTTGGATTTTGAGTGTTCACTGGGTTGATCAGAGTTCTAAATCTTTCAAAGTTGTTTATCTTAATAATATTGTAATTTTATACGTTGTTCTCCTGGTTCTTCTCACTTAATTTTGCATCATTTCATATAAGTTTTCCTAGGTTTCTCTGAGTTTGTCTCCTTTATCATTTCTTATAGCACAGTAGTATTCTCTTCCATGCATATATAACTTATTCAGCCATTCTCTAATTGAAGGATGCTCCTTCCATTTGCAATTCTTTACCTCCTCAAAAAGAGCTGCTATACTTATTTTTACACACATGGGTACTTTTCTTCTCTCTTTGGGATCTAGACCTAGTAGTAGTATCACTGGGTCAAAGGGTATGCACAGTTTTACAGTATTTTGGGGTCTAGTTCCAAATTGCTTTTTCAGAATAGCTGCACCAACTCACAATTACACATTATACCTGCTTTGTCATAGCCTTTCCAGCACTGATCATTTTACTTTTTAACTTTTCAAATTTGATGGGCATTTTTTATTTATTAGGACTGTTTTTTATTTTAATTTATCTAGTTAATGATTTTGAGCATTTTAATATGTTTATTGATAGCTTGAGTTTCTTTCTCCAAAAACTGCCTATTCATATGCCTTGACCAGTTATCAATTAAGGCCAGGAAGATTTACTTTATATACTTTATAAAAATTTGATTCACAGACAGTGTTTTAGGAATATATTGGTTGTGTAATGAGAGACTATATAATATATCTAGAGGGAACATCCCAATACTCTGATGAGTTTAAGTTGATAACAAAACTTCTGGAACATCAACTGTGTAAACTCAACCTCTTTAATTACCTGAATCTAGATTGAATGCATATATTTTGGGTTTAAGCAATTTGACCTTCTGGAGAGGGTGGGGATTTCACTTTAACAGCATAAGGACAATGCTTATATAACCTAAACAGTTACCTAACAAATGTTATTTTTAAAAAATCCAGAGTACTTACAATGATTTGTCTGATTGGTCCTACATAGAGAAGGAACTTGAGAAGATTACAAATGAGATTTTGTTTTATGCCACCTTGGAGTTATGAGATAAATTTTTTTTTCTGCTAGCCAACAAGTTCTTTTTTTAAAAAACTATTTGTGAAAGATGCCTTTGAGAGCCAAGGGTAAAAAAAGAAACACCTCCACTAGGGTTTCCAGTTCATAGGGTCCAGCCTGGTGACTGGGTGTCCATCCAAACCTGGAAGGAGGAAAAGCTGACTCCTGCCAGAGAAGGTCTGTACCAGATCCTCCTCACTGCTGAAGAATTAGTGGAAGAGGTCTTCCCACAATGGTATGAGGAGTCTTCAAGTTTTAAGAAAAAAGAAGGGGGGACTGTGAGGAATGATTTCTCAGAAGTGAAGCCTCCTCAAAAGGGCTAATAGTTTTTGTATTATTGAAACGCAGTTTCCCTTCTTTTCTTGTCCTTTGTTCTTTGTTGTTGGGGAAGATTCACTGGAATAGATTGTGCCCCCTGAAACCCAGTCAGTAGGATAAGAGAAAAGGTATTGGCGTGGGAGGGCTCGGTTAGAGTATAAAAGGACCTTGCTCTCCAGAATCAATTTATACGTCCCTGGCCGGTGCCATTAGAGTGATGAGGGGCGGTACCCTTTCTCGTAAGAAAGCAATAAACATATCTCTGCTTTCAGGTATCTAAGTCTTTGTATTGATTTTTTGGTAGTGGTCTCTGTCCCACACACTAGCTTTGTGACCCTGGTCAAATCACTTAACCCTCATTGCCTCAGCTCCTCATCTGTAAAATGAGCTAGAGTAGAAAATGGCAAATAAGTCCAATATCCTTGCCGGGAAATCTTCAAATGGAGTCATTAAGAGTCAGAGTCAGAAATGACTAAACAATACCAAGCTCCTCACCATTACAGCATCATTAGGGCACAGGAGTAACCTTCAGGCCATAGTAATAGTCTGCAAGAGACTGAATTAGTCCTAAAGGGACTGAGAATTGCAGGCTTGTTGAGCACCATACCCACTGGTTCAGCAAGGTTTAAAACATGGGTCACTCTGGCTCTGTCCCAGTGTCTGACATTATTAGATGCTTCGGGGCTACTTATTTTTATTATTTCAAAGTGATCTTAGAGTAGAGTTGTATCTAGGGAAGACAACCTGGGTTTTACCCATGAAACTAAAGATCGCCCCAAATTAACTACTATAGCAACATTGAAACAACTAAACTTAATTAGTGGCTAATTAGCAAGAATTATTAGATAAAGTAGGACCATGTTAGATAGCTCTCATTGTTTTTTTTTTCATTTTTTTTGTGGGGGTTAAGTGACTTGCCCAAGGTCACACGGCTAGTAAGTGTTAAGTGTCTGAGTTCGGATTTGAACTCAAGTCCTCCTGATTCCAGGGTCCCTAGGCTATTCATTGTACCACCTAACTGCCCCTGATAGCTCTCATTGTTACTGAAATCTTTCTGTGAGTCATTACATTGACTAATTACCTGTTACTCTCCACTGCATATGTCTTAATAACTTATACTATTTTTCACATCATGAATTACATTGTTGAATTGAGGGGTTGTTTTGTGTTCCTTGACTCAAGCACCAAAACTCCTAATTCTGGCTGTTCCTTAAAGGACAATCTAAATTAACAGCAAAAACAATACTGAGAGAGACATAGGTTAAAATTCTTGCCTAAAGTCATACAATTGTGGCTGATCCTGTATTAGAACTATAGGTTCAAGATTCCCAATCAGGCATTAGTTACACCACAGCACATTGCTGAGGCCCTAAGAATTCTGAACAAAGTTACCTCTAAGCTCCCCCAGCTCCTATAATCTCTATGATAGGACAGTGGCATGGTCTGTGGCTGCCTGCTTCAAAAAGACTTCCATCCATCATCTGTTGTTGGCAACCTTGTACCTGCACAGACTTTGTGGTTGACCTTATTCTCTCTACAGAATTATTTTCCTCCTGTGTTCAAGGAGAAGCATTCTGTTAATATAAACAAAATCTGAGACCCAGAATTTAGGAAATTAGTAAGACATTATTTCACAGAACTACATAGACTCCATTGATCCAAATATTACTCTGCATTAGTCTAGCATATTAGCATAACTTTCAATAAAATGCTGCTTTGCAAAAAAAAAAATGCCTAGGGAAGAAAATATTGGGAATGGCAGACAGGCAGTGAATTTTGATCAGCATCTTTATCTTCATTGTGTAATAAATGACTTGTGTTGGTGTATATTACTACAGTAAATAAAATCTGAAGAAGCACCAACCTGAGTTCTGTTTCCTGGGAATTTGTGTTGTTGCTTTTCTGATGGGCTCTTCCTTTTTAAAAATAGAAATGTGGAACAAAGATGTGGTGATAAAATCCGTGACTCCAGCCAAATCCCACTTTTATTATAAAAGCAAGTCTGCAACACTTAAGAGCCGAGCTCATGTTCAGATGGTTTTTCCAATGTAAACCCAAGATGGGTGAGCCAATTTTACAAAATAAAAAGCAATTTGTACCTTTGCCCAAAACTTACACTGAATATTTTTGCAGCTTCAAAAATATTTGGATAAGTCTTTTAGTTTTTTTTTCATTTTACTCCCAAAACTTCCTGTTTCAAATGGGACCTAAAAGTAAAAGAGAACAATTTCCCTAGAGAATTTATTCTTATAGGAATTTTAACTTAAGTAGAAGCAGAAATTCTTGGAAATATGAATGAGGTCCATTTCGTTTAAGATTTAAGGTGAAGTGGAACCACGAATGACTATGAGGTTCAGATATCTATTAAAATGTTTAGTTTGTTCTCCATAGTCTGATTCTTTTTTTTTTAATATCAAGTCATTTTGAGGGACTTCTGCAGTAGGATAGCCAGATTATTTTATCCTTTGCAGAAGATTTTCCATGTATGTGTGATATTTTATATTGGATCTTCATCCATACCAAGATTGAATCCACTTGCAAGGTCTCAACAGCACTAAATGGTAAGGGAGCAAGAATAGATAATTAAACCCCACTGGGAAGAAAAATTAGTAACCTTGAGAACTATATTTTGTTCCATTCATTTCAAACAAACCAATCCTTCTTTTAGCTAGCAAGTTGTACTTTGATTATTTAAGCATATAGTTACCATTAATAACAGTTATTTGGATTTTATAAGAAATGAATATTTTTATGTGGTTAAGGCAATGTGATAATTGGTGACGTTGAAAAGGAAGAGAGTTGGAATGATTTATTTTCTTCTTTATGAAAAAATTAAGCATAATTAGATTTCACAAAGCAAATATTTGAAATTATTCCACCTCTAAGATCTTGAACTCTGAGAATCCTTTTTTTATGAAAATAATCTCTAGACCTCCACCTTCAGTTTCATGATCCCTCTCTATTTTTCTAGTTCTGGTCCCATTTAACATACTGTATTCTACACTTGAGTCCAATGCCCTTTTGATTTTGAACTTACTAACCTCCCATGTCTGTTTAACTCCCAGCTCCTACTCTTGAGAAGCTAAATGCTTCTGGGGAAAACATAATATTAATCTACTACTAATTTTTACTAAATTCAATTTATCATTAATTGATGAATAGAAATTCTTTTGTTAATTTTTTGTTGATTGCCTTTTACATTCATCACAGAACCCAATTCTTAGAAGCTATTTGAAGATGAGAAAAAAATTCCAAATCTTAAAATGATACCATTTTAAAATTTAGAGGGGAAAGAGTGAAAGCTAGAGCTATTAAGAAGAATGCTTTTGTACTAACTTTTTTGTTAATTTAGTTCTAAAATTTATGCTTGTATTAGGAACAGTTGAAAGGGATGATAGGAATACCTTTTCTTCCCCACCACCCTCAGACAGAGGCTTCTGCCTCTGTCACTCCTGAAACTGTTGATTTCACCTATGATCTCCTTATCACCAAATCTTATAATGTTTTTAAAGCCCATATTTCCTTGAGCTCAGCAGTCTTCCTTGCATCCTGTCCCCTTTTTCATTCCCACTGTAATCATCTTAGTGCCTCCTTTTGTTACCTTTGGACTAGGCTCCTCAAATAGTTTAATAATTTTTCTGTCTCCAGGCCTTCCCTTGCCAGTCCAATCCTTCCCCTATTTCCCATAGTGCCCCACTGCACCATTCTCATCATGTCACTCTTCCTCTCAGAACCTTTTAGCGACTGTGCTGCTTGTTGAATAAACTTCTTATCTAGTTCCAATTTAGATTTCAAATTTGTTTTTACACTGCATCCCTTCATGCATCCTATATTCTTGCTAACTAAACTGCCTTGCTTGCTTTCTATTGTCTTTGCCTTTGTTGCCACTGTCCCTTATGCTTGGAATGGACTATCCACACTGTGACCTGTTGAAATAGTTCCCTTTCTTGAAGGCTGGGCCCAGGTGCCACCTCTTCTCTGAAACCTGAAGGTGCAAGTGATATTTCTAACCTCAAACTGATAAAATTATATTTTCCTCTGTTCTTTGCTTTTATCGCAGTCTGCTTTCTTCTATAGTTATTTGCGTATTTGTATTTCCACTACCTTCATAAAAATTTAAGTTTCTTGGCCATAGGGATATATTTTATTTTATCATTTCATCTCCCACACTCAATGAAATCAAGGGACAATCAAAATGATTTGCAATTATTCAATATCTGGAAAGTTATTTTTCTACTGTATGTTAATAGCTGACATTTAAATAGTGCTTTGTTCTTCCAATTAGTCAACAAGCATTAATAAGTACCTGCAATGTTCTAGGCACTATGCCTTTCTTTGTGCTGGGGGTACAGAGATTAAAAGTAAACAGTCACTGCCCTCCAGTGTCTTATATTCTAAAGTGGGAAACTTATATGTACAAATACAGACATATTCAAAACAGATTTTTAAAAATAGCTATACTAGAGAGAGGAGAAAGCACTAGCACCTGGACGAATCAGGAAGAGTTTAATTTATTGCAGAAGGTTGTTATTTTCTAGCCCTGTCTAACTCTGTAACCCCATTTGGGGTTTTCTTGGCAGAGATACTAGAGTAGTTTGCCATTTCCTTCTCCACCTTATTTTACAGGTGAGGAACTGAGGCAAACAGGGTGAACTGAGGCACATGACTAGAGTCACATAGGTAGTAGGTGTCTGAGGCCAGACTTGACAGGTACTCCTTCCTCCACACCTGGCGCTCTATCTAATGCACCACCTAGCTTCCTCAGAAACAAAAGTGTATAGCAAATGGAAAAATAACAGTAAAGAAATGAACTAAAATACCTGCTCTGAGGTAAGATAACTCTTTGGAAGAGATGAGGCAGTGTTTTACTTTTCTGAATCACATTTTTTTTTAAAGAAAAATAATACGCATAATAGGATCTTACATTCTCATTTGCATGAAGGTAAAAAGGTGGTTTACTGAGGAATATCAGTTATGAAAGCCTACCTTTTCTTTACTAATAACCTTATTGAAGATAGCCTGTACATGTGAATAGATGGTTCTCAAATATGTAAAGCACTTTGCAAACCTTAAAGTGCTATATAAATATTAATTTTATTATAAGAAATTAGGTATGCATGTTAGTAGATGATGTTTACTGGGCCACTTTTTTCTATATTGATAAGGTCTGAGATTGTTTTTGCATCTTTGGTGTCTTTCCCTTCTTTTTAGATGCCTTGTGAATAGATCCTTCTGTACCCCCAGAATTCTGTCACCTCTAGCTCTTTGTATATTTGGTTCTAAATCACACTGCATTTTATATGTCTATTCTTTTTAGTGCCATTTCTGTGTCTTCTATAAGTTCATCCATCACTATTATATTAGACTGCAAGTGAGGTTGCTCCATTTTCCTTAATGGTGGAAAAAAATTGTCAGAGTGATCTTTACAGATCTTTTCCATTTTTCTTCTGCTTTTTGTCTTCCTTCCATTTTCATCCTTAAATGTCATTGGAATGATTTTTGCTTATTTGGGTCTCTTTCCATGTTTTCTTTAAACCTACCACAATTTCTTTCCAAATTTGTGGCCGTGCTAAAAGTAGAAGAATTTGATAATTGAAGCTCTATGTTCACCAATGACAGCATTTACATGGCACTGGAATACTCATCATTTTCTTGACATTTTTTTTAGAGATTAACAACTTCCCACAACTAAGAGAAATGACAAGGACCACACAGGCTATATACCCCATTTTACAAAGCATGATACTTCATTGAATATTTTAAAACTCAGTATTTATGATATAGATTTGTTGATGTTATTGATTCCATCTAGGAAGTTTCATTAGGGAAACAGATGAAATAATGTTTAAAATTCATTCAATTTGTATGATTTAACACTCATGCTAACTGACATTTAGTCACACTATGAAAGGTTTTGATGTGCCACTGTATTGAAAGGTTGTTTGTCATATATTTTTCTATTAAATATATTTAAGATGTTCAACTAAAGTACTACAGGCATACCTTGGAGATATTGTCATTTTGGTTCCAGACCACTGTAATAAAGCAAACATTGCAATAAAGTAAGGGACACAATTCTTTTTTGTTTCTCTAAATCACATAATATTTTTTGGTTTCTTAGTGCATATGAAAATATGTTTATGCTATATTGTATTCTATAAAATACTCAATAGGATAGTGTCTTTAAAATGTACTCTTCTTAATTAAAAGTATTTTTATTGCTTAAAAAATGGTAACCATCATCTGAGCCTTCAGTAAGTTTTTCTTTTTGCTGGTGGAGGGTCTTGCCTCATTGTTGATGGCCGCTGACTGATCAGGGTGGTGGTTGCTAAAGGCTGGAGTATCTGGCAATATCTTAAAACAAGATAACAATAAAGTTTACTGAATTTTCTCTTCAACACTTAAAGAGGCCATGGTAGAATTAATAATGGTCTGGATGTCAATGTTGTTGTATCTCAGGTAATAGGGAGGCCTGAGGGAAAGGGAGAGAGGCTGGGGAATGGCCAATCAGTGGACTAGTCAGAACACACACAATATTTATTGATTAAGTTCACCATCTTATATGGACATGGTTCAGGGTGCCCCAAAACAAAAGCAGTATCGAAGATCACAGATCACCATAATAGATAAAATAATAATGAAAAAATCTGAAATATTTTGAATATGACACAGAGACACCATGTTTCCAACTTCTGCTGGAAAAATGATGCTCATTGCAGGGTTGAAACAAACCTCCAATTTGTAAAGACAAGACCAAACCCAAAATGCAATATCAGCAAAGTGCAATAAAATGAGGTATCCCTGTATTCTGATGTTTCATCCTGGCTTGAAAGTGACCCTAGGTTCTTAAAAGCCATGCCTTCAAAATACAAGCTCTTGAAAAGCTTTGATTATGAGCTTGGCAAAGGACTTTATGTCTGTTATCTGCTAAATGGAGGGTTTTATATTCACACAACGAGCCACATCATCTCATAAATCTTTTTTGTTTCATCAGTTCATGAAGACCATCCACTAAAGCATGAGGGATTTGTGAAATGTATTAGGTAAAGGAGTTTTTATAACAGCGAAATCACTCATCTTTATGTATGAGAAATATACACAAAACCAATTTTTGTCCAAACCTATGGCTTTCTGAAATTTAAAAATGTGAGTACATATGTTCCTCATGGGATCAAATGAGGGAAGATGAGTACAACATTCTATTTTATGATGCCAGACACATTGCCCCTTTAATTTTCTTTCTTTCTGGAAGGGAACCTAGCCAGTTTTCTACATCGAGAGTCATAAAAAATCCAGCAAGTCTCTCGTTGCTTTGCCAGTGATACTGAGCTTTTATGATGCTCTGGCTCAAGGGACTTATTTCTTGTCATGCATAATACCCAACTTTAAATTAAATAAACGACATAGGATATCCATTTCCCAGCTTTGTGACCATTCTAGAAGGAACTTCCGGTTTGTTACTTGCCTTCTCTCGTCGCATAATGTCTACAGCGTTTGGTTTCCTTGAGACTCCTTTGGTTGAATAACCATGAAAAGTGTAGCAAAGTGGCAAAGGACCACCTGGGTTGTGCCCTGTATATGTCGGGCATAACATTCCCTTACCACGCCAAGCCTCAAAAGCCTGGTAGAGAATTACTGATGTCAGTGAGCCTGTGCGGCATGCGTCATTGGGGAGGGATTAAAGGGACAGAAGAAAAATCAAATTCAGTCAATTCTTTGTGTAGCCCTTGCAAAGGTCAACACGTTCAACAATGTGTCATCATGTATGTACATGCATTATTATATACATATCTGTTCTCTATATGGAGAGAGATAATTAATGAAAATACATATATTGTTGACATCCTGATTTAGTTATTTTTGAGTTCTGTAGTGTATGATGGACTTTCTGATTTTATTCTCTCTTCGTTCCTTTTTGTCTTATGCAGTTTAAGTTTCTGTATAAGCAGTGATTTCTAGAGTAGCTTCCACAGTTAAAAAATACGGTCTTTTGGATGATTTATTGATCTCTTACCTTTTTAGGATGCAACAACATTAAACTGGCCAACCACAAATCTCTCCTTTCTAGTATTCTAATAAAAGATTCAATATGGCCCCCAACCTAAAACCCTAGATAGCCCTGTACCTAAAAAAGCTGTTATGGGGCCCATTTAAAAGTTGTCATTAATACAATATGTGGGGTTCCAAAATGATCAATTATCCCTCTATCTTGAAATAAACATGTAATAGGACTCTGAACAGGGATAATACATTCTTTTGACAGTTTGTGGAGACCCAGATAAATGCTATAAGAAAATTCTCTCTGCTTCATCCAGGACCAGGGGGTTATTGAAAACATTCTTCCTTTTATGACCTTCAGTCATATTTCAAAAAATTAAATTTCATACTTGGAATGTACAGGCTGGTTGGTACATGGCTGTTTACATTGCTGGGCTCTTATGTCATTGTCTTTATGCCCTGTTGCCTAGTAAATAGCATTTGCTTAATAAATATTTGTTGGTTTGAACTGAATTAAATGACTTGGGGAATTTCTCACGTAATATGCTATAGGATAGCCTTGCTTATATAATAGCCTCAATGATTTCATTGTGATATTTCTGAGAATATATTATGGAAGCTCAGTATTATTGCTGATCCATTGTAACCAGAGTCAACTTCTAGTTTGTATTCCTATAAAATTTTAAATACTATTTTATATATATATATATATATGCATATATATATTATACTACAGAACGCTGTGACCTTTCTGATTTTCTCTTTGAATTTTATAGTTTATCATATATTTTAAGTGTTATTCTAAGAGTAATTTCTCAGGTGATAAAATTAGGTGATAAGCTAATATTGTGCTTAACATTTTGGCTATGTTCTTTTGCCAATAGGGACCCACAGAACACATGAAATACATGCTCCATAATATCAACTTCTACTCAGGCTATGGAGGATTTCACTAATTCCTTGCTTATCTATTCTGCAAACAAAAGGGCCACGTTGAAAAAAAGGGTCATACAAAACCTAAAAGAAGAAATAATAGAAACTACCATAGCTTGTAAAGGCCCTTTATACCCTGTGACCTTCATTACTAATGTAATAACAAAGTCGCAGAGAGGCATCATGTTTAGAGTGTCAATTCCAAGATGATAGGATGTGTAGTAGTTATAAAAATACTCAAAATTTTGCAGAAATGCAATAGAATATGTAACTCTTGTTAATATGTCTTAATAAGCAGTACTTGACTTCCATAAATTATTCTCAAAAAACCTATAGACAAAATTACTTGACGTCATCCTTTTTTGTTTTAAGTTTTAAAACATTTTATCATCACTATTAACTTTCCAATACTACCAGTATAAAAGTCTCCCTTGCAACAGAAAATTTGGTTGAGAAAAACAAATGTGAGTATGAGAAATTGAGACTCAAAAAGATTTCTGTGAAGTGATACATAGCAAAATAAGCAGAACAAAGAGAAAATTTTCATCAAAAAGTACTTATTAATTTTCATGTGTGTGTGTGTGTGTGTGTGTGTGTGTGTGTGTGTGTGTGTGTGTATGCCCTGTACTGTGCTGGTGATACAAAGAAAGATAGAAGACAGCTCCTGTCCTCAAGGAGTTCACAGTCTAACTGGCAAGACAATATGTAAATAGCTATGTACAAGCTGTATATGTAAAAGATGAATGAGAGGTTATCAAGGGAAGGAAGGTACAAACTTTAAGGAGACTGGGAAAGGCCTTTTATAGAAGGTGTACTTTTAACTGGGACCTGGAGGAAGCCAGGGAAGCCAGGAGGTGCAGATAAAGAAAGAGAGAGGGTACAGTTGTAATAAAACATGGCATCTACCCTACTAAAGCCTAAGCATTCTTTTGTAAGCATTTCACATATACATTTTTTTCTCTCTAGAGAAATTTTGAACATTTCAATGGCAGTGATTATGAATTTTTTACGATTTTCACTATTATACTTCTTATAACCCTTAGCATAATACTTGTACCATTGGTCATAAAAATAAGAAATCAATTGTTTAAATGAAAACATAAACCACAATTAAAACAGTTCTTTAATTTCTTTACTATTTAATATTAGTATAATGAGATTATTTTGTTTGGAATTATGTTTTTGCCAATGAAAATTTTTGTTGTTAAATGAACAATCCAAAACAATATAAAAAAAATTCCTGCTAAGTAAACTCTTCCTGATTCCTTCCCACAAATGGGATGGCTTTTAGAGCTTTTGGGAACTTTGCATTAAGCTGTAGCTATTTACATTCAAATAATTGCTTTCATTTCCATCATTATAGTCATTATTTATGTTAGATGCATGCCTCTATGAAACTCAGTACTAGATGGTTTGTGAACATTATACTTAGGCACACTTTGGGGGACTTTGGGTTCATTTTGATTTGGAAGAAGATTGGTAGTCTGGCTGTTTAAGGCTCCTGGTTCAATTTTTTTTTTTTACTTTTCTTTTTGCTTTTTGGAGGGGGAAAGGCAGGGCAACAGAGGCCAAGTGACTTTCCCAAGGTCATACAGCTAGTCCTGTGTTAAGTGTCTGAGGCCAGATTTGAACTGAGGTCCCCTGACTCCAGGGCTGGTCTCTGTTCACTGCACCACCCAGCCACCCCTCCTGGGACAAATTTTTAGTCCATGTGATTTTTTTAAGCTATAGAATGAATTATATGTGAATTTTGTTTTGCATTTGTGAGAAATACCTAAAGTGGTTAACCTACACAAATCTTTATGGTTTGTTTCTTAATCTACTTTAATTAACTTTCGTGACCCTAGAATAATTTCCCAATAAAGATTCAGTTTAATTTAAATGATTTTTAAAATTGATGTGACAATTTATTAGTCATGTACTTTGGCTATGAAAATCATAGTTTGGAATTTGGTTCCAAACCAAATCAATAAACCTCTAACAAATCAATACTCTTTCACATGTTTGATGACATTTACATTTAATTTGTTCAAAGTGTCAATCTACTAATTCTAAAGTACCATATGTCTGTTCATGATTTCTAGTAAGAACACTTGGTAGTGTTCTTTCCTGCTTATAATCTAGCCAAGACATTTTGTTTTTTCTCTGAATCATGCAGCTAGCTATAATTTTTTTGTGTAATTCAAAAAATTTTCAACTTAAATACAAAATGAGAGAAAAAATTGCCACATATGCAGTAGATGATAAGAGAGGATTCAATATAAAACAATAAATTTTCATTTCAAGAAAACCTATATAATAAATACTGCATGTTATTTTCAAAGCTGCCCAGCTTTTCTTTGCTTCCTTGTTGGTTTTCATTTGTTCTTTGTGGTGTGCTTTTTACTTTAATTTTCCTCCTCCCTTCCCCTACCACCCTAAAGAAGGCTACAATTGAGGATGGATACATATATGTATATATAAACACACATAGATACACATATATACTCATACACAAGACTATATTATGCTTATTTTCTCCTATCTTCTGTTTCTCTGAAGGTGGATAGCATCTTCCTTTATAAGTCCAAGTCTTTCCATGTTTTTCTAAATCAACCAGCTCATCATTTCCTACACCACAGCAATGTTTCAGCCTAATCACAACCTATCTGAGGCATTGTCTATGAAAGTTCCCTCCAATTTTCTGCATTCCTTCTATTCTTGGCTATATAGTTTTTATTTGTATAAGCAAATTTTAATTTAAAATAATTGAAATGATCCTTTTTACACTTCAACAATGCTCTTACTTTATAATATAGTTTAAAGTCTGATACTGCTGAATCTTCTTCCTTTACATCTTTTCCCCTGGTTTCTTTGAAGTTCCTGACCTTTTGTTCTTCCAAATGAACTTTGTTGTTATTTTTTCTAACTCAGTAAAATATTTTTTTAGGAATCTAATTAGGGATAACATTGAATAAATAGATTAGTTGGGTAAAATTTTTATTTTTACAATTATGTTGACTTTACCTATCCATGAACAATAAATACTTTAATTACTTTATTTAAGTCTGAATTTATTTGTATAAAAACTGTTTTATGTTTATGTTCATATGATTTTTGTGTCTGTTTTGACAGGTATAAACTCAGGTATTATTTTATACTTTATAAGTATTTTAAATGGTCATTTAAATATTAAATAATATTGGTGACACATAGTGTAGTTTCTCTTTTTTTTCACTTTTGATTAAATCTATTTTAACTTTAACTTTGTATAAGATCATGTGTACTGCCCCTGTTTTGTTTTGCATACTAAATTCTACCCCTGCTCTTTATTCTATTTTTGTGTGTTTCTCTCATTTTTATAATGTTTCCTGAAAGCAACATATTGTTGAATTCTGATTTTTAATCTGCTATCCATTTCCATTTTATGGGTAAATTTGTTCCATTCACATTCTAAGCTATGATTACTTGTTGTATCTTTTCCTCCTTCCTATTTTTTCCTCACTATCCTTCTCACCCTTTTTGTCCTTCCCTTCTCACTCCTCTGCTTTACTTCTACCTGCTGCCTTTCCCTCCTATTCCTTAATATACCCAGCCTTCTAAAAGTTCCTCTCCTACCACTCTGTCCCCTTGCCCTCTTCTTTCTGGATTTAGAAGGCTTTTATACCATTCTAGATATATATGTTGTTCCCTCTTTAAACCATTCCCAATGAGAGTAAGCTTCCAGCACTACCCACCCTCCCCACTACTTGCTTCTTCTGTATCAGTTTTTCTTTTTATGCCTCATTTCTGTGAGAGAATTCCTCATTTTTATCTCTCCCTACACAGTTTTTTTTTAGCATCACCCCATTATACTCATCTCAGCCCAAGTCTTTCTTTCAAGCTACTCAATTAATGATAACAATCATAAGAGTACTGTTAATTTTCACATATAAGAAGTAAATGACATTATTGAGTCCCTTATAATTGGTCTTTAATATTTACCTTTTATTTCTCCTGGATGTTATATGTCAAAATTTTCCTTAAGTTCTGGGAGTTTTATTACAAAAATCTGGGAGTCTTTGAATTTGTTAAATGTCCATTTTTTTTTTCTTTCAGGACTATACTTAACTTTTCTGGGTAAATTACCCTTAGTTATAAACTCAGCTCTTTTGCCCTATGAAATATGGCATTCTAAGACTTTCAGTCCTTCAGCATAGTAGCTGCTAGGTCTTGTGTAATATTTATTGTAGCTCTGTGGTATTTAAGTTGTATTTTTCTTGTTGCTTCCAATATTTCCCTCTTAACCTGGGAGCTTTGAAACTTAACTATGATATACTCTTAAGTTTTCCTCCTGGCACCTCTTTCAGATAGTGACCAATGGATTTTTTTTTCTATTTCTACCCTGTCTTCTTGTTCTAGAACTTAGTAAATTTTCCTTGATAATTTCTTATAATATTGTATCAAGATTATTTTTAATTGTAATTTTCAGGTAGTATGATTATTGTTATATTATTTCCTCCTTGATTTGTTGTCCAGATCAGTTGTTTTCTGATGATATGTTTAATTTTCCCTTCTATTTTTTCATTCTTTTGGCTTTGTTTTATGATTTATTGGTGTCTTTTTAGAATGTTGTTAACTTTTCCTTGCCCAATTCTAGTTTTCAAGGAATTATTTTCTTCATTAAGTTTTTTATTCTTTATTTCAAGTTAGTTGACTTTTATTTCACAATTTTCTTGATTTTCTTGGATTGCTCTTTTTTCCTAATTTTTTCTCAATTTCTCTTATTTGATTTTTAAAGTCCTTTTAAAGTTCTTCCAAGAACTCTTTTTGTGCTTGCAACCATTTGACATTTCACATTGAGAAGGTAGTAGATTTTTTAGCTCCATTATCTTCCTCTGAATATGACCCAAGATCTTCTCTATACCCCTAGTAACTATCTGTGATTGGGTTTTTTCTCCTTTGTTGTTCATTTTTATTTTTCATTTTATTTTGTGTTTAGCACCTATTAGTGTAATCAGTTTGTACTCCTGAGGTATGGGAAATGATTTGCCCAAGACTCAGGTCCTTCTTATTATTATTTTCTGATGTCTGTGCCCAGACTCAATCTTGGTTTCTCCTTTCTATTCCTAAGCTATAGCTGCCCCACCCCCCAAGCCATGCTGTTCCATAAATGATATTACTCCTTGCAGTATGTTTGTTTTACCATTCTGTCTCACCACACCTCAATCAGCTAAGCCTCATTCAGAGTAGGGATGGATCTTGTCAAAGGCTGACTGAGCACTGTGCTGATTGTAGCATCTCCAGTTTGGGGAGCAGCAGTGGAGTTCAGGGTATGATGAAAGTAAGTATAACTGAGAAGTTCCTGCACAGAATTACTCTGCTGTGTTGGAGCCAGCTCTGACCCACTTGTGAACTTATTGTAAAATTTTCAGTGTGAGTATTCACACTTCAGAAATCAGGCAATACTACAAATCAGGGCTTGATTTATTGTCTTGTTGATTGTCATGACTTATGAAAGTGATGGAGAAAATGTTGGTTAGGTGGTGCAGTGAGTAGAGCACCGGCCGTGGAGTCAGGAGGACCCGAGTTCAAATCTGGCCTCAGACACTTAACAGAAAAACTAGCCATGCAACCTTGGGCAAGTCACTTAACCCCAGTTGCCCTCCAAAAAGCCAAAAAAAAAAAAAAAGAAAATGTTAATGATGCAGATTAAACTAAAAGGTTAAACTAAAAGATTAAGCTAAAAAGTCACAATCCTATTGTAAGCAATACAAGACCAAGACCTAGGCAAATATATTTCAAAGCTGAAAAAGACAAAACAGGCTATAATTAGAGTCAGTACTAAAATGAGGGATCAAAATCTGGAGTCACTAAAGTTTGTGATAACAGTACCAAGAGGCAAGATTTGGGATTCATGTTGTAATTACTCAGGAATGAGTATATAATAGCATTATCTCAGTTTGTTACACTCATTTGGTTTGTGAATGTCTGTATATTTTTATGCCTTCTGGTGTGTGGCAATCCTGACTTCCAGTTTCTTCTGAAGTCCTTTCAGCTGGACAGCTCCTACCATTTTCAATTTCCTTCCTCCACAGCAACAGCCAAATCCTATATTATGGGGTATGATGAAGGATTATTTTTGTTGTTTGTCCTTCGTTCTCAAAGAGGACTATGACATCAGGAAGGTCATACCTTGACTTGCAAATGAAGTGGATTTGAGTGTAGGAGAACTGTGCAAAGTCACCAGCCTCACTTTCTCCTCTGGAGTCCTCCGGGTCCAGTGGCAAGATACAGAACAGGACAACTGGAGATGACCACAGATTCTGAAGGATTAACTTTGCTCATGACATACTGTGTGCCTCTAAACAACATATATGAGGACTTTCTTTTCCTACCTTTCAGTCAATGCATATCAATCATTTATTCTGTGTTCCCTAAGAATTGCTACATAGCAGTAACACCACTAGTCTTAAGTAAATGTTTCCAAATGGCAGAATGGACAAAGATTGCTCACTGAGTCTTTCAGGTTCTCCTTTACTGCTCTTCAAGTTTAAGGAGTTTGGAGGATTAGGCAACTATACTTTTCCATTTAGGTGAAAGTAAATTCTTAGCTTGTATTCAAAAACACATTAGAACACCATTGATTTCTGAATTCATTAGCAATCTCCAATGGTACCACTAGGTGGTGGAATGAGTAGGTGCTGGACTTGGAGTCAGGAAGACCAGAATTCAATTTTTGTCTCAGGTATTTACTATCTGTGTGAACCTGGGTAAATCACTTAGATTTTCTCAGCCTCAGTTTCCTCATTTGTAAAAAGTGGGTGATAATAAAAGTACATATCTCACTGGGTTGTTGTAAGGATAAAATGAGATGTTTAGTGTAAACATGTGAAACTTGAAGTCCTATATAAATACTAGCAATTCCTGTTGTTGTTATTATAATTATTATCATCCAAAAATACTACTGAAACTAAGTTTTTTAAAGTTAAGGATGGTATTAAATTAATCTATCAGTCAATCAACAAGTGTTTATTGGATGCATATTATGTTCCAGGAAGTGTGAAGCACTGGGACATACAAGTATAAAGAATGAATAATAATAAGATTTAGCAAAAGATGGCATTTATGTAGCTCCTTAAGATTTACAAAGTGTGGGGTGGCTAGGTGGCACAGTGAGCAGAGCACCAGCCCTGGAGTCAGGAGGACCTGAGTTGAAATCCAACCTCAGACACTTAACACATAAAACTAGCCATGTGACCTTGGACAAGTCACTCAACCCCAATTGCCCTCCAAAAAGCAGGAGAAACAGAAGTAGACAGAGGTTAAATTAAATGACTTGCTGACATATAACCAGTAAGTGCCTAAGGTCAAATTTGAACTCAGTTCTTCTTGAATTTATACTCATTTCTCTATCCAGTTCCTGAAATAGAACGGTTCCTACTTGCAGTAAATGAGCTTAACAAGTATATTCTATTACGTATATATGTATATATATATGTACACATACATACATATATATATATACATACATACACATATATATACACACATGTGCACACATGCACATGTATATAGTGTTTCATTCACAAGTCGTAATCTGTGATGTCATTTATCCTCTGAAAATGAAGGAAGAAGTGCATCTAGGTGGTGCAGTGAATACAGCACTGGCCCTTTAGTCAGGAAGATCTGATTTCAAATCTGACCTCAGACACTTGACACACGTACTAGCTGTGTGACCTTGGACACGTCACTTAACCCCAATTGCCTTGCCTTTCCCCCTCAAAAAAAAAAAAAAGAAGGAAGAACAATACATACACAGACACACACACACTCACACATATACACATATGAATATATACACAAAGTACAAATGTAAATTTATGTAAACAGAACAATGCTGAGCACATAAATTAATCATTGTTCAATAAATACACATAGATGAGAATTAGTTGGATTGCCTTTTAAAAATTAAACAGAACTTCAAATTGTTATGGGAATGGGAATCTGAAGATCTTTCCTGCCCCTAGGCCCCTAGATAGGCTTAAGTGACTCTGAGAACCTTCCCTGATTTGAAAATATACTCTGCCCCCTAATAGGCTGAATATGGTCACATGGAGCATGTGGCAGGAGGCTTGTTTTTCAGGAATGCCCACACCTTGGTGCTTTGTGATTGGGCAGTGGATCAAGAGGGCTGTGACTTTCTCTGATCCAGGAGAAGGCTATATATACCCTGAAGTGAAGTTTTGTTTTGGGGCTCACTTTGAGAAGAGTTATGTGATTTGACCAGACAAGACTCTGGGCAGACGTTGAGCCCCCCAGCTTTGAAAGCCCAGATGTTGGTGCTTCCATCTCTGGTAGCTGACTAGGTATGCATGTAATGGTCAGGCAGCTGGAAGCCTGTCTGCTGATCTGTTTCTCTGTATTTTTTGTCTGCTTGTAACTTCTGTTTGTGTTCTCTGAAGTTTGGGGTGCTGACCTTTTTCCCCTGACCTAGGTAAATGACATATGTTTGATTAAAGCAAGATTGTTAACCCATTTTGAGTTGCTTTCCTTTAGAAAAGCAGATCTAAGAACCTGTGTTGGCAGCCACCCTGGGGACTCTGGGGTGCTTGCTGCTTCACAAATGACCCTGCATTTCTCCCTGAAACAACAGCTTCTCTCCACCACTGCCCACTTTTTATAAACAGTTGATCCTGATACATATATATATATATATATATATATATATATACACATATATATACATATACATACATACATACATATATATATAAACTGTGGAATACAACAGTGTTTGAAGGATTGAAGTTGAATATATACCAAAGACAGTGGAGAGCCACATGGCTTGTATGAAAAGTCTTTCATTGTATAAAGAGTATGGAGGCAGATACGTGTCACTGAAGATAGAATACTGAATCTGGAGTCAGGAAGACAGAAGTTCTAATCCTTCCACAGACACTTAATAGCTATTTCAACATTATTGCAAATGCAAGTTATGCCAAATAAATCATCCAAAGGTGTCAGAAGAAAACTGTGCCACCTTCCCAAAATGTTTTGATCATGATGCAAGAGTGAGGTATAACCAATGGATAGCTGAGGTGTTCCCACTGTTACCCATGTGATGTAAAGAGAACTGGGGGAAAATCCGCAGCACTTTTAGAATTTATCTTGCAATACATTTGTGAGAAGACATGAATGAGTTATATAGGATGGGTTGGCATAAATAGCTTGAGAGCTACATCAATGGAGGAAATACCCACTTCAATAAGATCACAGATCCATTCCAATACTGCAAGAAACTGCTAGTCTTTACAATAAATGTTCAGTCTATTCTGACAATATTTTAATCTTCCCCTTTGATGTGCATTGTTAAATCAGGGAAGTTAATAGTTGTTATTAAACATATTAAATTCTTTTTTATGTAGCAAAGCAGTTTAGTTCTTTGAACAGTTGCCAGGATACTATGGTAGCTGGATTTGAAATAATCTGCATTTCACAAATCCTAGCAGGTTGTAGGTTGGCAGTTTTCTCTTAGGTATCAATTTGTCTTGAAGACATGCTCCCTGCTCTGTAACATCATGTGCTTTATGACTTGTGTCTTTACCCTTTTCAGATAATTTGATTATCTTTTTGGTACATAGATAGGCTTACCTTTTTTATTTTAATCTATTATTTCCCTTTCCTTTTCAAATTCTGATTCCATTTCTCATTCTCTTCTTTCTCTGCCATTTTTTCTGGTTTCTGCAGTTGTTGAAAACTGCTGTCCCCATAGTGGTGATTTAATTGAAAAAGTTACTAAAGTTTTATAGTGATTTGAAGGGCCTGTAGATATTTGGCAAAAGTGCTTTTTGTTCATCTTTGGAATTTATGCTTTTTAACTTTACTTAATGCCAAACTATAACAAATCAGAAAGATTCTTTTTGAGGAAATGAAGTTGTTTTCCTTCACAAAGTTAGGATCAGGGTGGGTTGAACGTCCTGCATGAACAGGCAATTTAAGTCAATCTGGATCTTCCTTCTTCCTGATTGTTCATCATCATCAAGTTAACATACTAAAATTCCTATCTGTTGTTCTCTAATTGTTTCAGGTTCATAATAATAAGAATAGCAGCAGCAGCAGCAGCAGCAGCAGCAGCAGCAGTAGTAGTAGTAGTAGTAGTATAGTGCTTTATGGAAGCATTTGCAGTGCTTTCTTCCCAGGGATGTAGAAAATGTAAATAATATTATACTTATTTTACAAAGGAGGGAGCTCAGGCATAGAGACATTAAGTTACTTCCTTAGGGCCACATGATTAGGCGGTATTGAAGTAACAAAATCAAACACATGTGTCCTGACTTTCAGTCCCACCTTGTCACCATGCCATATTTCCTTGACAATACTGTAGACTCCTCAAAAATACATTGTTTCTCCTCCATAGTATTCACCAGTGTGCTTTACTTATAGTGGGTACTCAATAGTTATTTATCTGAAAAAAGAAAAAAAAACCTTTAGGGGTTTTGACTTCCTTTTGTACTTTTTTTCTGCCCTATGAATAAACATTCCCTTTCAAAGTTAATGTGTCTTAAAAAGCCTTGGCAAACAAAACAAAATAAAACAAAAAAGTCTTGGCAATAGGTAAGTGCTTCAGGAAAAAAAAAACAGAAGAGAAAGCATGTTGGTAAGGATGTATATGTCACCAGGTAACAGGATCTGCTACCCTAAGGGAAAATGAATGCTGTTAGAAGTTTTGGCTCAGGCACACTACAAGATAAGCCTAGAGCATTACACCATCATCTTAATGTTCTTCTCTGCTAGGACTTTCAGGCAACTCGCCAGCACCATTTTCAGTTATACCAGACTTATCCAGGTGTCATACACAGAAGACATTTTCTATAATTCACTCTTCCATGAAAAGAATTATCCTAATAAAGCTCTAACACTGTTAAGGGGTGTGTAGGGGAGGGGATGGAAAGGTTGTGGGGAAAAGCTCCTGCAAAAGGTGAGATTTTGAGCTGAGTTTCAAAAGGAGCCAGGGAAACCAGGAAGTGGAGGTGAAGGGGCAGAACATTTCAGATGTGACGGACAGTTGGTACGAAGCCACTGAGATCAGAGATGAGAAGGTTGAACTTCTGTTTTAGAAACAGCAAGTAGTTGAATCAGAGTGAGTGGAAGTTAGTAGTGTAAGAATGGAAAGGAGACTGTGTTGTGAGGGCTTTAAATGTCAAATAAAGAATTTTATATTTGATCCCTGAGGTAATAGAGAAGGAGCACTGAAGTTTGTTGAGTATATATGTAAGGGGTCAGAGGTGAAATGATGTGGTCACACCTGTACCTTAGGACAATCACCTTGTCATCTAACTGAAGTGGAAAGACTTGAGGCAGGGAACAACTTAGAAGGCTGCTGTAGTTAGTCCAAGTGGCTGATGGTGGCCTTTCTGTGGATTTTCTAAGGAATTTTGATATTCTTAAGTTTTTTTGGGGGGATAACATCTGATTTATAAATTACATAAGAGACTTCAAATTTCTTTATTTGCAATTAGTTATAGTACTAATGAATGACAAGATGCTTTTGGACATTTATAATGAGACCTTTTATATCATTATTGATGCCATTTGTTTATTAGTAACTGTTTTTGTCTCTTTCATCCTCACATGCATGTGAATAACTTCCTTTTTAGAATTCAGTATTTTTTTTATTGAATCAAAGAGTTACAGAGAGGAGCAATTAAGGAAAGGGGCCCTTCTAGCTAATATAATCAAGCAAATATGCTTTGTGACTGATCTATTTTCTTAGTTGCAATTTTTATCTGTTCCCATATTAACATTACTGCATCTAATCTGCAAGCCATCTGTTTGTATCCATTCAAAACCATTTATTTTAATTTTAGCTTTCTACATGTGAAAAAAGTTGTGTGGATGTGCACATTTGTAATGATAGTTGGCTTTAAGCTTTTGTTAGTTTTTAAATTTAAATTGCTTTTTAGTAAGCATATTTTACACATTTAACAAAGAAAATAATATTATACTTTTATTTTGCCTTAGGAATTACAAAGTTCTTTCTTTATATTTACTCTGTGATGTAGGTGTGTAAGTTATAGGGTTAATGTCTTTTTTTTTTTTTTACAAATAAAGATACTGAAGTTTATAGACTTTCCCATAATCATATTACTAGTAAACCTCAGAAGCAGAATTTAAGCCTAATCTCTTGACTCTTAATCTAGCATCCTATCACTACACCAGGCTACATCTTGTTTATACAAAAAATAAATTATGGTAATGCATCTATTAATTGTGTTGAACATTGAAAATGAAGAAGAGGGTGATTCTTTAAGGTGTACCTGCAATAACTTCTTAATTGATCTAATTGCCACCAGTCTCTTTCTTTCCAAACAGGATATAATCCAGAACTCTAGATCATTTGACTAAGACTCTATATTAGAGAATAATTATCTTAATGTCAATTCCTTCATGATGGGTAGAGTTGGTGTAAGTTTCAGAGGAGAAAAGTCCTAATTCCTTACTTCCAAAGAGTCCTTGGTATCACCCAAGGGGAGATTCCCGAAAGTCTCTAGGGAGATGGGATATGTGAATTCTTCTTCATATTGACTCCTTCCTGGAGTCTTTCCTGCCAGAAACTTGAAGAGAGGTAGGAAAACTCCTCTTCTCAAATCTTACCAACTCATTTTCTTACTAGGAACAGAACATTCAGTAATGATTCTCCAACAATAAGGAGAAACTTATGTAAATACGCTTGAACTTTGAGTTACATATCCTTTGCAAGTTGTCAAACTGGCATTCCTAAAACATTGATCTGATCATTTTATTGCCCTACTTAAAAATGGTCAATTGTTACTTCTTCATCTAGGATAAGATACCAAATCCACAGCCTGGCATTTAAAGTTTGCCATAATCTGGCTTCCACTTATCTTTCTAGTCTTATTTTACATTATTTCATGCCTCTCCATTCCAATAAAACTAGCCTAATTGTTCCCTATATATAATGCCTTTGTTCAAGGGGTTCCCCATATTTGATATGCTGTCTCAGAGAAACTGTAGCTGCTTTCCAAGTCCAGCTCAAATAGCTCCTCATGCATGAGACCTTTCCTTACCTATTCTCTCTCTCCCCCCAACTTAGTAGCCCTCTCCACCTCTTTAAATTATTTGCATATATTTTACAGATACTTTAAATTATTTGCATATATTTTACAGATACATGTTAATAGTGTAATTCAAGGGAAGGAGCACTGACTGGATATGAAGTCAAAAGACCTAGGTTCAAATCCTTATTCTTTACTAACTCTCTATGTGAGTTGGGGCAAGTGACTTTACCAATCCAGATCTCAGTCTTATATTCAATAAAATGAGAGAGTTGGACTAAATTACAGATAATGTAAAAGAAAACACATGCAAAATAGATGTTAAGTAATTTTAAGAGTGAGTGGAGGCAAATATTAACAAACCCAGAAATCAGGAAAGTTGAGGGTGACTCTTAATCCAAGACTTGATTCCAGTTAAAGATTCCAAGAATCAGGGGTGGGAGGAAGGAGACCATTCCAGGAAGATGGGACAGCTTTTGTAAAAACCCCTGGCAGAAAATGTACTGTCAGATATAGAGATTAGCGAGAGGGCCAGTTTGGGTGGAATGGCAAAGGTGTGAGAGGGAAAAACATGAGATACATTTTAGATAGGTTGGCACCATGTTGAGGAAGCCTTTAAATGTTAAGCAGAGGAATTTGAGTTTTGTCCTAGAATTAATAGGGAACTCCCAAGAAGGCTTTTGAGCTAGAACAAGTATGGTCAAAATCATGCTTCAGGATAGATTACCCTTGCAGCTGGGTGGAGCCCCTAGAGACCAACTTAGGTTATTGCATTTGTTCAATAAGTTAACTAGCATTTTGGCTGCATGAGAAGAGAAACTGTAAAGGTTATCATGGAATTTCAAGACTAGGAGAGACCTTAGAAGTCACCTCACACAACCTCCTTTTTTTATAACTGAAAAAAGAGAGGCCAAAGGTAAAGTGAGTTCATATATTTACATACATAGCTGCAGAACAAAGACTTGAACCTAATTCTTCTGACTTCTAGTTGAGTTTTATTTCCATTAAATTATCATGATTCTTGAAGTTAATTTTAGTAATCTGAAACAAACTTTTGCTTTCTCTCCTGCCCCACTCTCCTTAATCCCAACAAAAGATTGTTTTCTTCCATCTTGAATATACTTATGATTAGATTTTCATTTGATCCTTTAGTTATGATATTTTATACTTGTACAAACAGCAAGATTTTCTTCTTGAAATGGAATGACCTAACAAGGTCTAAATCATTAATGCCTAAAAGAATAGGTAATAAAACCAGTGTCTACTGGTCATCTGTGATCAAATTTTAGATACAGGATTAGTCAGAGTCTTGTGTTTTCATTTATCACAAGTAGTTGCTATGAAAAAAAAATGTTTTTTTTTTCAAAAAGCAGGGGATATGAGAATTAGTTAAGGAAAAAATACCAACAGCAATATTTTTAAAGGAAGTAGCGAGAAAACCACAGTGATTTAATGCATTGCAGGGCCCCATCGGTGTTTGGCAGCAAGTTGTCAGGTCTTGATCTATATGAAAAAGGATTAAACCATACAGTTCTATGTGGTATATGACATGGAAGAGACTTGAGACATTTCCAAGGTGATCATTGGTTTTAAATATAGTGGATGTTAGTTTTCATAAACTGGAGACACATACAGCTGCCACAGATTGAGCACAGTTCCTACTGACTTGGCTAAGAAAAAGCCATCTTCTGGATAATTAGTCAGAGCTCCTGATTCCAAAACCCAAGATAATATCCAGTTCTTCCCTGTAGAAGTATATAGGTGTCATTTCAGAAAAAAGTCCTCACCAAAAATCCATTGAGTAGCTACTCTTTACAAAGCATTGTGGAGGAGAAAAAGAAAAAATAAAACATGCACTCGTGTTTTAAAAGCTGAAAATCTAAGAGGGGAGAGGAGAGGAGAAGAGAGAAGAGGGCAGGGGAGAAGAGAGGTTGAGAGGAGAGGAGGAGGGAG
>NW_027187372.1:6214197-6336404 GCF_028583685.1 Petaurus breviceps papuanus
CAGAGCAGGAGGGAGGAGACAGAGCAGGAGGGAGGAGACAGAGCAGGAGGGAGGAGACAGAGCAGGAGGGAGGAGGGAAGAAAGGAAAGGAGGGGAGAAGAGAGGAAGGAAGAAGAAGTTAGGGACAGAGAGAAGAGAAGAGCCAAAATAGATGCTGGATATATTCAGGTGTGCCCTCAGGTCACTAAGGAATAGACCAGGGGTGGGCCACCTGTGGCCTGGAGGCCACATGTGGCCTTCTAAGTCTTCAAGTGCAACCCTATCCAGTCAAAGGTCCACACTTGAGGACCTAGAGGGCCACATGTGGCCTCACAACTGCAGGTTCCCCACCCTTGGAATAGACTGTGCTGCTGGTGAAGATTTTGAAAAGAAAGGAGTGTGAGTATGGATATGACATCACATTTACTTTGTAAACTATATCCTTCACAAACCTGTATGGAAGCTCTCTAAAAATAGTGACATACACCCAGCTACAATACATACATATGTGTACACATACACACACACACACACACCACCACCACCAACAACAACAAAACAACAACAAAATGATTGAGAGAAAACAAATGGTACACACTGCTGCCAGATTCCTCTTCCTAAAATGTTACTTTGCTCATGTGATTTCCTTACTCAAGAACTGGCACTGGCTCTCCAAACTTATAGAATACGGAACAAACATCTTTTCTTCCATTTTAAGGAAGGAGGGAAGGGGGAAAACATTTTTTTTCCCTTTAGGATTCTTCTCAGCGTGTCCTCAAACTACTTTTCTAGCCTTATCTCCCAAAATTCTCTTAGAGAAGCTCTCTGCTCTAGCCAAATTATACAGGAGTCCTGAACACTGATCAGCAATCATTCATTAAGGGCTACTCTGTGCCAGGCTCTGTGCTATGGGAATAGCTTGCTTGGTCTTGCCTCTATACCTTTACCACAAGCTATTTCATGTACTGCAATATACTACCCTTGAACCTCTGCCTATTAAATACCTACCAGTTTTTTAGGATCAGTTCAAATCCCAATTCCTCTGGGAAACTTTCTTTGACTACTCCAGCCAGAAGAGATCCCTCTTATCCAACTTCCTGTAATGTCTGTTGGCTATACTGTTGCTTAGGATTCACATAGCTTTTTCACAAGAGGTAGCATACAATTTTGATCTCTAACCCAAGAATTGAAAGTTCCATCTCTGATACACTGACTGGGGTAAGACATTTACCCCTTATAATGTTAATGTCATATGAGCTCTTCCTCTCCCATTAATAGGCCTCATGTGGAGCCCATTAAAGGAAGCTTGTTTAAGGGAGACTTACAGTGTTAGAAGGCCTTCACACCTTTTGTTAATTTCTAATTAGGCACTGAGTCATGAGGGTTGTGACGCCCTCTGGCTTTAAAGAGGGTATATATACTTTGAGGTTAGCATTTTGCTTTGGGGTCCACTTATTGGAAGAGTGTTCTTGTGATTTGACCAGATGAGACTCTGGGTAGGGGTTAAGGAGCCTGCCCTATCTCCTGCCCCTCCCCCCCCCCCAGTTTTGAAAAACCCAGATGTTGGTGCTTCTCTCTCTGGTAACTATGTATGTATTGCCTTGGTCAGACAGTTGGATCTGTTCATCTGTGCTAATTTCTCAGACAGTTAGAAGCCCTGTCTGTTGATCTTTATTTCTCTGCTTGTATTTTCTCTTTTCTTTGTTTGGATTTTCTCTGAAGTTCAGGGTGCTGATTTTCCCCCTGAACTAATGAATGTAATTTAAAAAGATTGTTGACCCCTTGAACAGCTATCTTTCCTAGTAAAGCAAACCTAAAAACCTGTGCTAGTAGCCATTATGGTTATGCCAGCGTGGTTGCTGCTATACCCTTCCAGGCAGTCCTTGAAAATTTTAAGTTTCAGAGCAGGTCCTGATCTAAATTGGGAAAGTTTCTCATCAGGAGCATACAATATTGATGAAATCACATTTGATCTTCCCACTTCCCCCCTCTCATTCCCCCAAACCCTTCCTTTACTACAATAATTTCTTTCTGAAGATGCTTCTTTAGGCAGTGCCAAGGATGATCTGGTCCCTAGAGTTGATTGCCAGCTGATCAAGCCAAGCTCTTCTTCTTTTACACTACCACCTTGCCTTTAGCAGAGTTCTGTCCCTCCAGAGAACCTAACTGACAAGCTTCTGCTTCCCTGTGCTTTGAACTTGTGAGAAGGACTTAAGTGGAGAAGTCTTAGGAACTAGAGAAGGTGGTTGCTGCCATGAGGTCACTAGCACTGATTTCAGAATTAATGCAGTGTAGCTAAATCATGCACAAGGTATGCCACAAGAAACTCATCTGAACTACAAATAAAAGCCTCAACTTCCTCTTTCCTTTCCCTCTTTCTCCTGAGAGGGCAAGTCCTCTCCTGAATGATGCAAGTTAAAGAAAAGAAAGAGGGCCAAAATATTAAACTTCCCAATTTTACCTGGTATAGACCCCATATAAGAAGTTCTGCATTGAGGACTGCCTTTGATTCTTATTTTTGCTGTATCAGTTTTCTTAACTGATATCCTCATTACACCTGAAAAGATCTACAGCAAATGGTAGTGGCCAACATAGACTTTTCTTTGACATTTCTCAAATAGGCTTAATCCCAGGGGACTCTCCTTTGACTTTTGAAAATCAACAACATCATCAAAAACAGTAACAACAAAATGGAACTGGCCCTAAGGAGCATACTTAAGAATGCGGGTTAAACTGTGCTATTTTGGTCCCAGATACAAAAAATGGATTACTAAAGACAGGACTTTGTAGCAAATAAATAGTAGTTCATTGACTCCTGTGAATGGAACAGGTAGATGGCACAGTGGATAGAGTGCTGGCCCTGGAGTGAGAAAGACTCATCTTTGTGAGTTTGAATCTGGCTCCAGACACTTTCTAGTTGTGGGAGCCTAGGCAAGTCACTTAACCCTGCATGCCTCAGTTCCTCATCTGTAAAATGAACTGGAGAAGGAAATGGGAAAGCATTCCAGTAACTCTGTCAAGAAAATCCCACATGGGGTCACAGGGAGTCAGACATAACAAAAAATAACTTAACAACATTGACTCCTAAACTGATAGTAAAAATCTGATGTCCATTTCCTACTTTGACTTTTCTTTCTTCTCTCCCAATTCCTACCTTTGGATTTTATAATAGATGTAACTATTAGTAGAGCAGTAAATGCAGATAATTTATAAATGAATATATATATGGGGGTGTAGGCTTGAAAATGTTTATTAAAAATGATTAACAATCAAAAGTGTTTGGAGACTGTTGATCTAAAACAGAGGTTCCAATGTAACGTGGTCCCCCACACTCCTGAATGTAGCCTGAACCAGAGTGAGATGTAATTGGGAAATATTTAAGAAGGAAAAAAATACGTATAGAATATAGAGAATGTTAGTCTTTTTCTAAGATAATATGTCACCTGCAAGTATACTTATATATGGTTTAAATGACCCTTTTCAATTTGAGTGTGACGTAACTAGTCTCAAATACTGTACAGAATTACTTTATTCTTTGAAAATATTTCTGTATCTCATTAGTACTTGAATGGGCAGGTGTGACTACTCTTAATACGTAATGTTTTATGGAATATAGGATTTATATGACATTGTGAAGTCTTTAAGAATGCAAAGTTTCACTCTTAAGTTTAAGATTGAGTCAAATCCAGTCTGGAGAGCAAACAAGGCTGAGATTTGAGGAGACTAATGAACACTTTCAAGTTCAGTCCACTCGTTTATAAAATGAAGGGGTTGAGCTATATGATCTCATAGTGCCTTCTAGTCTGCCACCCTATAATTCTGTGACTAACTGGGGAACCACTTAGAACACTGAACTCTTTAGTCTGAAGTAAATGGTGCTATTCAGGCATCCCTACAACTGTGACACCTGAAGATAAATAGTTGAACTAATTCCTTTGATTGTCAAAATAATTAATTCAGTCTGTTAACACTTCATGAGAATACTTCTCATATTAAAACATTAGATTGTTGTTGTTTTGTTTTTTTTTCTCCTAAGTACATAACACATGGTAGAATGAAGGCCAGGCTTATAGGCACACTGTAGTTTATAAGTGATTTACTTTTATTCATATGTTAGTAATATCTATATTTTCTAATAAAATTGGTTGCATCTGTTCTCAATTTGATTTTTCTTATAAGCAGATTTGAAAAAGTTTCTTTGGCCTCTTGACAGAAGTCTGTGCAATGTCTACTCCAACAAGTAATATTATGATACATAGTAATCCTTTTGTGAAAGCCTTGTAAATGTTGATGAATTGGGCACTGTAATAAGGGGAAATCAAAAGCTACTTGTATTCTGCTCAGTTTGACCAAACTCATCTAATGAAAATACCACCATTTTAGAAGAGCTTCCCTTCATAAGAGTGTGGTTATTGAGTCATTTCAGTCATGTCTAATTCTTTGTGACCCTATTTGGGGTTTTCTTGGCAAATATGCTAAGTGATTTGCCATTTCCTTCTCTATCTCATTTTACAGATGAGGAAACTGAGGCAAAAAGGGTTAAATGACTTGCCCGGGGACATACAACTAGTCAGTGTCTGAGTTTGAATTTGAACTAAAAAAGATGAATCTTCCTAATTCCAGTCCTGTTGTTCTTATCCACTGTACCACCTAGGTCCCCATTCATAAGAGTAGACTAGGGGGGATTTTTAAAATAGCTAAGCGAATTTGATTTATGTTAGATGGAAGATGGTCACACGATTGTAGATTTAGGGTTAGGAAAGGTCATAGTGGTCATCTAGCTCAACCTGATTTTACAGATAAGAAAACTAAAGCATCTATGAGCAGCTGTAGTGATATTTCCAGGTCACCCAGACAGTAAATTGCAGAGAAGGTCCCAATTTCCCTGTTCCTTTTATTAAACTATAGTACCTCTACAAAGAAAGTGCTAATTCAAGCAATTTGTTCTTCAGTGTCTTGCATGAACTGTAGTTCTCTGTGGCACAGATGATAAGCCAGTGCAAGTTGGAATGAAAAGATTGTATTACTCATTTGTCACATAATAATCATCATCAACATCATAATCATCATAGCCAGCAAAACTTGTTAAGCACATAATAATGTATAAGATTCATTGTGGCAGGTTCTACTGATAAAAAAGAAAGAAAAAACCCCCAGCAACTTTATGATGAGACAATACCTGCCTTTGAGAAGGTGATATATACATTGAAAAAACAAAGCAACAATCAACCATACAAGTTAGCACTGCTATATTGTGTGTGTTTGTGTGTGTGTGTGTGTAATTTGTTATAGGAAATATCAGGGAGCCAATTTACATATGTGTATTTGTGTACACATAAAAATACATAGATGTATGTAGAAAGAGTATATTTAAAGTGGCTCCTTCCTATATATGGAGCCAGTATATCTGCACACACACATATATATGTGTGTATTCATATATGTATATATCACATATGAATATATATGTATACATATATACATATTTACATAAAGAGAGAGTGAGTTATAGAATTTCTCATGCTGCACCATTTCCTAACTAGTCTCCTCTAAAGGCTTATCAATCATGCCCTATACCCTGTTCCCTATGTGTGTTTGTTTCTTGTTCCCCCTTTTCTTTCCTTGCCCTACTGACTTGCTTGCTGGCCTGACCAGTTCTCAAGGAGTTCACATTGTCATCTCTGTGCAGATGACTCCCAGATTTATATATCCAGCCTTCATCTCTCTCTTGAGCTCCAGTCTGACATCTCCCACTGTCTGCTGATCATTTCTTCCTTAGTATTTCATGAGTTCCATCTCAAACTCATCCAAAACTAAAATGGAACTCATTAACTCTTCCTCTCAACGTTAGCCTGTTTTCATTTCCTTCTTTCCACGAAAGGTAGATCATCACATCTCTCACATATGTCCCCTTCTCTTTCCTCGCAGATACCACTCTGGCTCAGGTTCTCATAACCTCTCAACCACACTATTACAGTAAGCTAGTTGGTTACCCTGTAGCCAACTTCTACCCTCTTTCTAATTCATTTTCCATACAACTGCCAAATTGATATTTGTGAATTACACATCTGATCATGGCACTCTCCAGCTCAAGCTTCAGTGACTTTCTGTTGCCTGTAGGATAAAGTACAAGTTCTTATGTTTGTCATTTAAACCCCTTCGGAACTTTGACCCACGTTATCCTTTCTGGGATGGTTACATGTTATTTTCGAGGAAGATTAGCACCTCTGGTATAAGGGCTTCCTAAACCCTTTTTCAGGGCTACTCATCTACCTTTGTTGTCCACCTGGTACTCAGCTTCCACCTGTGACTTCAGAAGCTGTAGCATGTTCAGTGACCACATCCTTGTAAACCATCTCAGTAGACAGGCTAAACCAGGTCGAGGGTAACTGACAGGCCTCAAATCTGTTAGTGACTTGGTGGGGGTACCCCAAGCATGTGAAGATTTCCCCTGGCGGAATGGGCTGATGAGAACAATTTATTGCAATGGCCATGAAGGTGGCTGAAGCAGGTACTTAGAGCTTGGTCAGACATCACAGATGCCAAGGTTATCCATTTCATCTTGGGCCATTGCCAGTCATCATGACTGTTGTCTTGCCACTGGACTTTAATGACTCTGGAAGAGAGACTATGGTTGATGACTTTGTGCAGCTCTGTTGCACTTAAATCTAATTTACCCATGAGCCGAGACATCACCCTGTAAGTGATGTCATCAGTCCTCTTCGAGAAAGAACAAACAAAAACATTATTCTCCCTTACACATTCAATCTTCCAGTCAAATCGGCTCCTTGCTATTTCCTGTTTACAGCATTCCACCTTCCACCCCCATACCTGGAACGTTCTCCCTCAGTACTTTTACATCTTGGAGCCCCTAGCTTCCATCAAGACTCCGCACAAATGCTACCTCACAAAGAGGCCTTTCCTGTTTCCCCTAAGTATTTGTAGTCTTATGTTTCATGTATTTTGTGTATATTTTGTATTTATTTATCTGTGTACATGTTGTATCTCCTAGTTGACTCTAAGGTCCTTGAGGTTAAGGACCTAGCACAGTACCTGGCTTATAGTAGACATTCAGTAAATTCTTATTAAATGGAATGGAATTGAACTATTTCTTATGTAACTATAAGATCGTAAATTCATCAAGGATAGATATGCCATGTCTTTAAAATATTTGTATTTCTAATAGCATTCGCATATTGCTTTGAATATAGTAGATACTGAATAAATACTTGTTGAAGGAAGAAATTAAGTTAATGTGAAGAAATCAAATATTTTGTGTATGTATGACTTAATTCCCCAACTAATTATAACCTCTTTGATGGGAGAGACTACACTGATCCCTTGTAAGACTAGCCTTATTGGAGGATTAATTGGAAGGTGTTCTGTTGAACTTTAGGTTTTAAAAAAATCTACATAGAAGATAGGTCAATACCAAAGGAAATGTAAAACACAAGTAAAATTCATCTGTGTGTATTGAAGGATGATTATATGATTACAGACATATACAAATATGCTAAATCCCCTATCTGGAAATAAGGGAAGATATAAGGAGAGAAATGTTACATGAAAATAACCTTGTATATCCAAAACATGAGTGCTAAGGAATTGTAAACCCCATAGGTGTCTTGGTTAAAAGAATTTGGCCTTAATCAACCTCTATTAACAGAGCACTTACCTTGACTTTGTCTAAACAAGAAAAATTGTTTGGTTCCAAAGTTGTTGTTTTTTTCCCCTGCCTGAAGCTAAGGAGAATGTTAAAGCTAAGGAAGGCTGGGAATGGGACCAATTAACACCAAGTCAGAAAGCATTTGCCTCAAAATGTAATTGTAAGCTTAGACATACTGACTTTAAGAAAAGTTTTCAAAAACTTTTTTTTAAAACAGTGGTTATTTCATTATTAGGGAAACAATAATAATAACAACGATCATGTGCATTGAACAATTTCTTTCATTGATTCATTTAGCAAACATTTATTTAGTACCAATTGCATACAAGGCCCTGTGCCAGATGTGTGTTCCTGGTTTCAAGGTTACCAAAACTTGGAGTCTGAGCTCAAATGTTGTCTACTCCTCATTTTCTATCTGATCCCAGCCAGTCCTTCCTTCATCTTTATCATAGTGCTCTCTACTTCTCTTACTCACTTCACTTATAATATATATTGTAGTTTTTTGTGCATATTTATTACCCCCCCAAGAGATTTTATGGTAGGATCTCATGTATTTTTTATTACCTCACCAAGAGCCAGGCAGTATGTATTGCATATAGAAGGGGCTTAATAAATGATTGTTGAATAAGTGAATATGTATTTTGATGGCTGTTTAGGAAATTTTAGTGTCATCCCTTCCCTTTTTGGTTAGAATGTTTGAAGGATGAAGAGATAAAAGGAGATGTAGGATAATTGGTTCTTGATGACAGGACAAGAGAGCTTTTACTATAAAGGTACATGTTGCATCCTCAAAATAGAATTTTAGAGCCTTAAGGACAAGAATAGTTCTATTTTTTTCTTGTCTCTCCCAGTTCCTGGACTTGCGTGTACAGACACTTAATGAATGTTCTTCAGATTGGATTGGATTTGGATCATTTGTCTTGTTTACATTACAATGTAAACAACATATGATAAGAAACTTTCACAAAGAAAATAGGAACCAAAGAAAGATGTATTATAGAGAATTGTTCATTGTAGAGACTTACAATTAAAAAAAATTCTAGTTCAGATAAGTGCCATCTAAATGGACATCAATGATTTAGCTATCTGTATCTAGAAATGTATCTGTAGTTATATTAACATTTTACCTTTTATTACCTGTAGGAACTGAACATTTTCTGTTATACTTGTAAAGAGGTTATTATTTAAGAATTCATTCCTAAAAGATGATGTAGTTTAGAGGGTTTTACTTAATAATATTTTTTATTTCTTTCTTCATTATTGCTATTTACTAATTTTGTCATTTTCATGATTGTGGTTACTATAGTTGAGAAATAATAAATGAATCTCATATTAAACTGAAGCTAGACTTGATCATTTAAATGGACTGCTCTCCTAAATAGAATCTAGGGCAAAGTATAATTTCAAAGGAGAGAACTGATGGAAAAGAAAGGCCCAATTTTTACAAAACTTTATTATTATCATTTCTCTTGGGAAAGAATAACAGCAACAAAATTGGAATTTCTATAGTGCTTTAAATTTTGTTTTTCCTCTACCATCTCTCTTTTAAAACCTTTTAAAAATATATTAGCTCAAAAAATGCCAGAAATATGAGCAAATGTCAAAGCAGCATTTCATTTGGGAGCTGTTATATTCTCCAGGTATAGCCAAGTCCCAACTGGTGGTCATTAATTGCTGAAATCAATCTCACACCATAAAAATAAGTTGCCAGGGTCTTAGGACTGACCCAGACCAACTATTGCAGCTGGAAATAACTTTGTGTGTAAATCACGAATGCCTTCTGGTATCACTGATATTTTTCTTTCTCTTTTTTCTGTAATAGGTGTTAAAATGGGTAGAAGAAGCAGTTCAAGCTTCGAAAGTTCATCTCCTCTCTACAGATCATTTAGAAAAGGCTGCAAATACTTGGCAAATCCCTTTTGATCCGAGCCTGAAAGAAGTTACTGTATCTTTGAGTGGTCCTTCTCCACTGATTGAAATCCGTAATCCATTAGGTAAGTATATATATAAAATACCTTCATATCACTTCATTTTTTTAAATGTACAGAATGTGCTCTGTTTGTTCCTTTACACCAAACCATATCATATAGCTGAACCACAACTGAACAAACCACAGAACAGATGGCAAAACCATTTTTTTGAAAATCTGGTTTTTTAAACCCATAAATACTGCCAGATTTCACTGGGAGTGAGAGAGCTGAAATTCCTTATGAATAGAATCTATGTATGTGTGTGTACTTCTATAATATATGTTTACATATATACATGTATACATATCTATATTTTGGCCCAGACTTGTGATTTTGTAGGTATGGGGAATTCCCAGTGTGGGAAATCCCAAACTGCAACTTATCTGTGGGACACTGAGAGGTTAAGGATTTGGCCACAGGTATTCTCCTAATATGTGTCAGGCCTACAGAAGCAGGCTTGGTTGTACCAAGGTCTTCAATGGAAAGACTACTAGATGTATAATCAGAAGATCTAGGTTTAAATCTCAGCTTTGCTGCTCACTATTAAGATGGTTGATGAGAGAAGGCTGTGTATGACTTCTAGGAATAGGAAAGTGATGGTCCTCCATCCTTATCAGATCTCACCTCTTCAGTTCTGGGAGACTTGGTTTAAGAAGGATATTGATAATCTGGAGTGTCCAGAGGAGGGCAAACAGAATCAGGAAGCACCTTGGGTTTGAATGAAAGAAGTATTGATGAAAAGAAGTTTAGTTGAAAGGAGTGGGATTTTAAGCCTGAAGAAAAGACTACTCCAGGGTAACATAATAGCTGTCCTTATGTACCTGAAAGAATATTACCTGGGGAAGGTTATTGGTTTATTCCATGTGGCCCAAAAGGGTAGAACCTGGAACAATGTATTGAAGTCTGCGAAGAGGGAGATTTCAGCTTGATGTCAGGAAGAACATGGTATGCTTTGTAAATTCACATAAGACAAATGTGTATACTTTGTAATTACATTTGGATGATTTTCAAATCAGTATAACCAAATAAAACATTATTTAATGCACACCAAATGTGTGTGTGTGTGTGTGTGTGTGTGTGTGTGTGTGTGTGTGTGTGCATGTATTACCCACTGGATTTCAATCCTACAGTAGTTGTCTTCCAGATACTGGCAACCAGGACACATCACCAAAGTATGGTCTTAACATCTTAATTCGGAAAATATTTTTGCCTACTTTTGGCAGTCAAACAAATTTATTTCTAATTGAGTATTGAGCTTGTTATACATTTCCTGCATACTTGTATCGTTGCTTCGGTTCTGTTCTCAATGCAGTTCATTTTCTGTTGTGTTTTTGTTATTTGAAAAATTGTTGTGTTAAAAGGTATCTGACATACAAAATTTTAAAAATCTGAAAATTTTTTCAGAAGTTTCATGTACCTTATCAATAAAATTGGAATTGAAGAAAATATCTGGAAATCTAAATATTCTTATGGATAGCACTAAAGCACATGACCTCCCAAGGCCATATGTATCTCTTCTCCTTGTAGTTTTTTTGGACGTGATCCACTAAGAAGTTTGTCAATTGCCATTGACAAAAGAAGCAACAAATCCATACATTGTTGAACTTACTATGTTACCTGAAAAATATTCAGGCTTTTCCCATTATGGATTTTATGCCACCTTGATAATTCACGGATCCTTTTGCCTGATGTTTCAACTTTGTCATTTTTCAATGTGCCAACATGTGAATTAAGGCTAAAATTGTTCAAATTCATTGATGAAATGTATCATTATTCTGTGCAATATTTTGGCTTTTATTAATTTCCACAAATGCCAATGTAGATCTTTTCTTAACTGGGAAGCCAGAAGTGGAATCAATCACAAAATATGACTTAAATCCATAGTATAGGATTTATAGGCATTATAGGACCAATTTAGTGGATATGTCAGATACATTTTATGTTCATAGGGACTAGTTGGAATTATCTGGTTACATTTTCTTGATTATAGTTTATAAATTTATTTTGCAGGATAATATCCCTACCCCATGCCCCATGTACAAAGCTTTTTACTTTGTATATAAATTGGATAAAATTGTTGATTGTCTCCAATTTTTCCTGTGTATAGTTTATACTTGGTTGCTTTCATGTTGTATGCCCCATTAGGCTGTGAACTCCTTGATAGAAAGGACTGTTCTTTGTCTTTGTATTCCTAGTTTTAGCATACTGCCTAGCACATGGTATAGATACTTAACAAATACTTATTAACTGACTTTCTTAGTTCTAGATTATACTAAGGGCTTTCATGATAACAATTTCCTGAATTAATGTTAAAGAATTATTTATCGTGGTGTATGGAAATTGCTATTCATATATGACCTTTGTGACCGGGGGACAGATTTTTAAATTATTTTGATAATTATAACAGAGGAAGTCATTGAAAATATGACCACAGTATAACAATGGTTATTTATTTTCTTTCTAGATATAAAAGTCAACAGGATAGAGGTGAATCTCTCTAGTTCTAAAGCTCATACCCTTATGGTATTTGTGGATATAGGAAACATTCCTTGTTTTATGATTTTTTTTATATTTAAAAAAATTTTTTTTTGCTTTTTGGAGGGGGGAGGGTAAGGCAATTGGAGTTAAGTGACTTGCCTAAGGTCACACGGCTAGTTTATTTTTGTGTCAAGTGTCTGAGGCCGGATCCGAACCCAGGTCCTCCTGAATCCAGGGCCGGTGCTGTACTCACTGCACCATCTAGCTGCCCGTTTTATGATTTTTTAAATCAGATCTATTAGTAAATATATATTGTAGATGGTATACACTTCATTTATCCAACAAACAGAAATACAGTGTATCCTTAAGCCTGTGTTCATAGTTGTTTGGCAAGAATATCACTGAGAGAAAATTGTGACTTGAAATCTGATCTTGCTCTTGGATTTATGTGGTGATAAATCAGTCAGTATTCAAAACTAAAAGAAATATTGTACTTGTTACCTTTCTGTCTGTCTTTCAGGGAAGCTGATAAAAAAAGGATTTGGCTTGAATGAGCTCTTAAATATCCATAACTCTGCCAAGGTAGTTAATGTGAAGGAGCCAGAGCCTGGCATGTGGACAATTAAGGTACTGTTATTTCACAAAGCATTTCTTATTATTATTTTATTTCTATGGTAATATGTTTTATAAAGTGTATGTAACAGACCATTTACAACATAAATCTCTTACAAACATAGATAACAATTTAATAAAAAGAAATCCACATAATATATTTTAAAGATATTTTTAATATATGAATTATCTCCAGTGTCTGGAGGTAGCCCATAAAATCCCCAGAGATAAAGCACTCCATTCATCATGCTGGTAATTTGTTCTTCCCTAAAAGTTAACATTTAAGAAAACTATAGTTATATTTTATAGTTTTCCTATTACTTAGCACAGAGTTGATATGCTTATTATAAAAAGTACCTGAAATGGAATGTACCACAATCATTTATTACACTACTGACTATACTTTCAAGTTTGGAAGTCAGAAAGTGGTGACCTAGAGTTGTGGCTCTGCCACTTATTTTACTGTTTGGTCATAGGCATGTCCCTCACTTTTCTATTCCTTATCAGTCTCATTCATGAAATCAGGATGATAATATCTCTGCTGAATAGGATTGTTGCAATGATGAAATGAGGTAGCATGACTAAACTGAAAAAATGAAAAGACTATTTAAATGTAAACTATCAAGATACCATCATTTGTTATTGCTGTTCTTGTTGTTATATCACCTAGATAGCACAGTAGATAATAGTATAAAATAGTCCATTTAGAAAAGATTACATCATTGAAAAATGTCTATTATAGATACCTGGTACATATATAATTCAATGGCCAATTCGAGTTAATCTATTGGAACATATATCTTGTACACACAACTCCAGAGAGCAATGAGTTGGGTCAGGAACTGACTAGGAAGAGAGTAGTAGGTTGGATTGCATTTGGGAAATTGTTCAGTGCTTATAGTGATCCCAAATTATTTACTTGTGCAAAATTTTGTCCTTAAAAAAAAACACAAATATTCCTTGGGTGATACATAGCTGTGAATCTTGTAATAACACAGTCTCCAAAATGAAAAGTCAAGGGTGACCCAAAGCAAACTGAATGGTTAAGCATGGTGGGTCCAATTAGCATGGTCCTATCATTAAGCATTAGCATAGGGCTTAAGTGTAAGTTGTTTTATAATAATAATGATTATTTTTGTTATTAATTATCTCATTCTCATCTTTATCAATGGAGTTTGGATAGAAATGATTCTAGCACAAGTCTCTATCTTGTTACTGTTCTTTTATATTTGATATTCTACAGATATTCAAGCATTCCACAAGTAATTATTAAGCACCCACTATTTGGCAGGCATCATGTTAGGCCCTAGGGGTACAAATTCAAAGAATTAAACACCCCCTACTCACAATGAGACCATTGTAGTGAAGGAAAAATAACTGCTTTTTTTTTTTAATAAAACCAATATATCTGATGATTATCATCGTGTGGGAGCCATAATTGAAGACCCTTGACCATACAGTCTATTTTATTCTTGCTACACTATCTTTAGCACAGTATATACATATAGGAATATGGGCAAAAATGATGAAATATTTCTAATATAACATCAATTAAGTCAAATCAACAAACATCTGTTAAGTGTTACTATATGTTAGGCACTGTGCTAAGCATTGTCAATGGAAATAGAAGCAAAAAGAAAGACAATCCCTGCCCTTGAGGAGGTGCTATTCTAATAAGAAAAGATAGGACACAAAAGAGAAGTGAGAGGGGAGGCAAGGAGAGAGCATCTGTGGGAGGGGGAGGAAAAAGAGGGTCATGGTGAAGAAAGATGACAAGGAAAGCAGGAGCCGTGTTAGGAATGAAGGAATGAACCACTGGTCCAAATCATTTTGGGTAGGGGGAGAGTATGGAATGGAGCATGCTAACTCTTTTCAGGTTATTTAGCCTGTGACTTGCCTAGTGGGTAAATTCTGTTTGTCAATAGCTGTTAGGTCTGTTCTGTGCCTTCTGTATCATAGGTTGTCAGTAAACATTACCTGAAAAGGAGGTCATAGGTAAATGTGGGGAAGGTCCTTAGATGAGCTTGTGAGTAGAGAGGAAAACAATGATGTAATGAAATGATGAGGGTTCTGTTCACATGGTTGTAGGTAAATGTCACAGCTAACATGCCAATAATTAAAGAAACATACAGACACAGTGACTAGCTCATTGTAATCTTAGATATATATCTTACATGTATTGTGAACTCAGTTCATATAAATCATTCCTTTTTTTTTAAGCTTAACAACTGATAACAGCCCCATCAAATATAAGCATTATGGTATTACTCATATATTTTCACTACATAAGATATAAGAAAATGTAACCAAACTCATGCCATTCTTATAGTATGAAGAGCATATAATCTACTGATGGAAGAAAGAAATAGAATGGATTGACCATATACATAAATATCCAGTGCTCCAGAAACTCCAGTCTTTACCTGACATTCCATGGCATATGACCACAGATTTTCAGTCTGATCTCATATCGCTTCCCTTCGTGTATTTAACATACAAATGCCTAGACAGCTTTGTTGGTATTGTAGCTTATTCTGGAATGTCCTCTCTTCTCTTTACTCTCTGAATTTCTACTCATCCTATAAACCTCAACTAAAATGCTTATTTTATTTTTGAAACCTTCCCTGATCCATCAGTTTTATGATGTGGCAGTTAAATGGAAAAATGGATAGAGTGCTGGCCTTGGGTGATGGATAGAGTCAGACAGGAAGGCTTCAGTTCAATCCTGCCTTAGACATTTACTAGCTTTGTGACCCTAGGCAAGTCATTTAGTCTCCCTAAGCCTCAGTTTCCTCATCTGTACATGCGGATAATAATAACTTTTTCTTCAATGTATTGTTGTAAGGAATACATGAAAAAACATATTACTCTGAAAACCTTAAAACTGTGTAGAAGTACTGGCTATTGTTATATTGTTCATGACCATATCAGACCTAAACAGCACTCTGTTCTACAATTATTGATGCATTTTTCTTATATTTTGGGGTATTACGTTCTCTATGTTTGTAGCATATCTCAAACCCCTTCACTTCAGCCAACACCTAACATAGACACACAGACATTCATAGTTCAGGTCTTCATTATCTTTCACCTAGATTATTTCAGTAATCTTCTAACTGATCTCCCAGACATCAGTTTTATTCCTCTCCAATTCTGCATCCACACAATTGCCAAATTGCCATTCTTCTGCCCAGGTCTGACCTTGTCACTCTTGTCCTCAGAAAACTCCAGCGGCTCCCTCTTGCCTCTAGAATAAAATCAATACTTCTCTTTTTGGTTCTTAAAGCCAAATTTCTAGGCTTATGGCACATTACTCATTCTTTATACCTCTCATTCCCTCTCCTATAGATAGTGGAAAGAGAACTGGATTGGGAATCAAGGAGACCCGAGTTCAAAATCTGACCTCAGACACTTACAAGCCGTAACTCACTTAACCTCTATTCTCTGCAATTTACTCATCTGTAAAATGGGAGTATTAACAGCACTTACTTCATAGGGTTTTTGTGAGGGTCAAATGTGATACAATATTTGTAAAGCACTTATCTCGGTGCCTGGCGTGTAGTAGGTACTTTATAAATGCATATTCTGTTCCCTCCCCATGTTCTTCCCTTCCTTCCTGTCTCCATATGAGCTGTTCCTGGTCTCTAAAAGACACTGCTATCTCATATGATCTCTGTCTACTTTCAGAGTTCAGCCCAAGTACCACCTGCTACAGGAAGTTTATCCTAATCCCCCCAATCCTTTGAGTCATATGGAAATCACTTTGTTTCTGTTTCTCCACAATAGAATGTAAGCTTCCTAAGGTCAAGGACTATTATTTTTTTTTCTTTATTTTCCCAGCAACTAGCAAATTACCTAGCATGTAATAAATTCTTGTTGAATAACTGTCTCACCCCCTTCCCAGATTGTAAACTCCATTAGGACAGGGATTTTGACATACCGAAATGTTGCATCTCCCTCAGTGATGAGCATAATTTTTTTCTTGTAAAGGTTTTAGTAGTTGTCTGTTAAATAAATGAAAGGAATCCACTTGTAAAAAATTCATTTTAAATTCAGCAAACATTAGGGAAGCATGACTTTATACAAATCTCCTGTACTAGGTAGACTCTGGAGATTCAAAGACAGAAATGAAACAGTCCTCATCTTCAGGGAACTCATATTCAATATAACTGTTACCTCTGAACCTTGGTTTAGATAAACTGTTGAATAAATTAATTACATTTGGCCCTTCTACAGAAATAACAAAAATTTGAATTATCCTTGCTCCTATCTTTCATGTTTTCTCCTATATTGTGTCTACTGTGTCTGGATTTAATCATTCTCTGACTATGTTACACATGGCATATTTTTTTATCCCATAAAGAGAGCATAAACCATATATATTATTTGTCCTAACAGCTTTCACGAATTAGGGGGGCCACTAACTTTCAAAGCTTTATTTTATAGGTGGGGCAAATTGAGGTGCAGAATATCTAAGTGATCTGTCTAAAGTGACAGACAGACCATATAAAACTTGCAGTTCCCAATCTCTGTGGCTTGTATTAGAACTGCAGTGCATATGTACTGTGACATTTCAAGGGACACTCAACAAAGAAATAAATGTAAGTCTTGTGTGCCTTTCATACAGATGAGTCAAATGTTTTGGGTTACATCTGATGCTAGTGAAAACATGCTAAAAAGCAGCAATTTAAGAGAACATAAATTATTCTTTTATTAAAAACAAAAGAGAAAGTTGTTTTAAGCCAAACATTCCCATCTGTAGGGGGGCTACTTAATATGGTAAATCCTGGATCTGATTTCCAAAATGCAATATTAATTTTCCATCCAGACACATATCTCCATACCTATAGAATTCAATTATAATCACATAAGTACACATTTGTGCTAAGCCAAATCTGGCCCCCAGCTACTTTGGGGAAATTCTTGACAAAAACATTAAAGAAATAAGAACAACCATAGGCTCTAGAAAGCACAAAATCCCTTGATTAGTATATGATTATCAGCATAATTGGGTAATCTCACATATGAGTCTATTCCCCAGGGTGTATATCCATTAAGAAAATTTGGATAAACTGGTAAGATAATCTTCCAAAGTGAAGAGAGAGAGTTCCAACTATACAGTTACATTGAAGGCATTCATGTTGGTTTCCTGAGCCCATTAAGGCATTTAAGCACGACCAGAATGCTTTTGAAATCATATTCAAGTAACATGAATTTATTTAGCAATGAAAAGCAAATCAACACGATGTGTACCAAGGACCACACAAGAGGAAGGATTATACTAACAGCCAAGTATTCTTACCTGTTAACTCTTATGAATAAGCTTACAAACTAGCTATACCAGGTGTGCCCTTTAGATGAATTAGATGTGGCACCAATTCTCTTTGGGGTCAATGGAATGTATTGTACTAGCATAGCTCTTTCCTGGAATTTATCCCAGTTATTTGAACTTGACAATATCAGATTGCCAATTAAATGGAGTATTTTCTTGACATGTTTATGCATATATATATCTATACATAGGACTTAGGATTGTGAAGGGCTTTTACTTCATGCTTTTTGAAGATCGAAGAAACTGGTAATATTTAACCTAGAAAAGAGAAGACATGGGGGGACCTGAGAGCTATGTTCAAGTTCTTGAAGCACTGTTATATATAATGTGGATTAGACTTGTTCTGTTTGATCCCAGAATTCATAACTAAGAGCAATGAATAGAAATCAGAAAGAAGTAAATTTAATCTTGAGGTCAAGAAAATTTCCTAACAGCTATGTCAGTCCAGAAATGGAATGGGCTACCTTAAAGGCATGGGGGGAAGAAGGGACAGGTTCTCTTCTCCTTAGAGGCCTTCAAGAAGAGGCTGTTTGATTGCTTCTCATTTTGTTCTAGTGGACATTCCTTTCAAGGGTTTGACTAGATCATCCTTGAGGCCCTTTCCAACTCTCATATACTGTGATTTTGCAATACTAAAAAGAGCTTCAGACAATGCTAGATCTCTTACTCTTTGCCAACTCCAGATACATTTCTTTCTGGCTTTATAGTTCCTTGGCTCCTCAATATACAATGGGGAAAACAAAAGATCTCTCTGTATAGAAAACAGAGGCATATATTTAGTTGAAATCTAAGTCCCACCATTAGCTATTTGGTCTGAAAGCCTATTAGAGGCTATGTCTGTAACGTGGTATTATTTCTTCTTGTTTTATGTAAAAATGTAATCAAGTTTTATGACTCTGATTACTACCCCAAACTGTTCTACTTTTTAAAAATAAAACCTTACCTTTAGGATTATTTCTTGTCAGGAAAGAGAATGAAAGAATATTTCTCTAATCAGATTTTATTTCATTTTGGAATGCTGAATTTCTTATGACTTAGAGTTTTCCAGAGTTAATTCAGTACCATAAATATTAGCTTTCTAGTTTATCCTCTATTACCATAGTGTAGGTGTGTTATGATTTTGTGTCTGTAAATAAGTTTAGTGCTTATTCCTGACACAGCATTTTAGTGTACCTTTTAGTTCTTTAGTGTACATTTTAGTTCTTTTAATTACATTCTACTGTGTTGGGAAAAACGTCTTCTACCCTATATTATTTTCAGCTAAAGTGAATCGAAATATAAAGATATTCTAACATTAAAATGTTTGATTTTAATTGTAATTACAAAAGCTGTAGGTACCACTACTGCTCAGTCACTTTGGAAAGAAAAGTAAGGAGAATATTGTGTAGAATTAATTTCCTAAAGATTAATGATACAATTAGCGCGCTTAATTTTTTTTACTATATTGTTTCAAGTTTAAGTCTTTTAAAAGAGCTTCTTAATAATAAGTGTATAATCACATAATTTTAATGTTGAAAGGTACCACAAAAGCCATGTACACTAATTCATACTTGAACAAGAATCCATTCTATCACCTAACCTACCATAAGACTTTGTTTGAAGACTTCCAGTGAGAGTCAACCTATTAACTACAGAGGTAACCCATTCCACTTTAAGATGACATTAATTTTCAGGAAGCTTTGTCCTCCCTCTAATCTAAATTTGTTACCATGTGACATTTGCCCTCTGCTTGTATCTCTGTCCTTTGGTGCTAAGCAGGAGTAGCCTAATCCCTTTTTTATGTGAGAATCTTTCAAATAATTTAAGAAAGTTATCATGTTTCCCCTATTTTTTAAAATTTTATGTCTATTTTTAGTTTACAACATTCATTTCCACAAGATTTTTAGTTACACATTTTCTCCCAATCTTTCCCCTACCCGCCACCCAAGAACAGCAGTCCCACTCAATAACCCTTCCCCCAATCTGCTTTCTCCTATGTCCTTCTCCATTCCACCTCCAACTTTCCAGTAGGGTAAGCTGGATCTCCATACCCTAGTGTCTGTATAGCTTATTTCCTAGTGCATGTAAAAAATAATTTTTTTAAACATTTGATTTTAAAACTTTGAATTTCAAATTCTTTTCCTTCTTCCCTCTTCACCCACCCTTACTGGGAAGATAAGCAATATATTATCAAAAATTCAATATAGGTTGTATATGTGTAGTTATGCAAAACATTTCCATAGTGGATGTATTGTGAAAGACTGGCTATATTTCCCTCCCTCCTATCCCGCTCCCCCTTGTTCTATTTTCTACTTTGACTCTGTCCCTCTTCAAAAGTGTGTGGTTCTAACTACCCTTCCCCCAAATCTACCTTCCCTTCTATCATCCCCCCTCTTTTCCCCTTTCCCCTTACTTTCCTGTAGGGCAAGATACCCAATTAAGTGTGTATGTTATTCCCTCCTTAAGCCAAATTCAATGAGAGTAAAGTTAACACATCCCCTTTTGCCTTCCTGTTCTTCCCCTCCATTGTAACAGTTTTCCCTTGCCTCTTTTACATGACATAATTTACCCTATTCTGTCTCTCCCCATCTCCTCTCATTATATTCCTCTCTCACCTCTTAATTTTATTTTAAAAATTTCATCCCTTCCTATTCAATTGATCCTGTGCCCTCTGTCTATATATACCTGTACACATATATACACACTCACATATGTATTCATATGCCCATATACCCTCCTATATGGACACATATATGTATGCATACATATATATTTATATTCCCTTCAACTATCCTCATACTGAGAAAAGTCTCATGAGTTACAATTATCGTTTTTCCATGTAGGAATGAAAATAGTTCAATTTTGATAAGTTCCTTATCATTTCTTTTCCCTGTTTACTTTCTCATGCTTCTCTTGCTTCTTGTATTTGAATGTCAAATTTTCTATTCAACTCTGGTTTTTTCATCAAGAATGCTTGAAAGTCCTCTATTTCATTGAATGACCATATTTCCCCTGAAACATTATTCTCAGTTTTGCTGGGTAGGTGATTCTTGGATATAATCCTAGCTCCTTTGACCTCCAGAATATTATATTCCAAGCCCTTCGATCCCTCAATGTAGAAGCTGCTAGATTTGTGTTATCCTGATTGTGTTTCCACAATATTCAAATTATGTCTTCTTGGCTGCTTGTGATATTTTCTCCTTGATCTGGGAACTCTGGAACCTGGCTATAACATTCCTAGGAGTTTTCTTTTTGGGATCTTTTATAAGAGGTGATCAATGAATTCATTCAATTTCTATTTTACCCTCTGGTTCTAAAATATCAGGGCAATTTTCCTTGAGAATTTCTTGAAGGATGATTTCTAGGTTCTTTTTTTATCATGGCTTTCTGGTAGTTCAGTAATTTTTAAGTTATCTCTCCTGGATCTATTTTCCAGGTCAGCAGTTTTTCCAATGAGATATTTGATATTGCCTTCTATTTTTTTTCATTTGTTTGGATCTGCTTAATAGTATCTTATCTTGATTTCTCGTAAAGTCATTAGCTTTCATTTGCTCCAATCTAATTCTGAAGGAATTATTCTCTTCAGTGAGCTTTTGAAATTCCTTTTCCATCTGGAAAATTCAGCTTTTTAAGGCATTCTTCTCCTCATTGGCTTTTTGGGCCTCTTGCCATTTGAGTTAGTCTATTTTTTAAGGTATTATTTTCTTCAATCAGGTTGTTGACTCTCTTTTCCTGATTTTCTTGCATCATTCTCATTTCTCTTCTCAATTTTTCCTCCACTTCTCTTACTTGGTTTTCAAAATCCTTCTTGAGCTCCTATATGGCCTGTAAACAGTTCATATTTTTCTTGGAAGCTTTTGTTACAGGAGTTCTGACATCATTGTCTTCCTCATGTCCCATGCTTTGATCCTTTTTGTCCCCAAAATAGGAATCTAAGGTTTGACTGCTGTGCTTCCTTCGCTTGCTTTTGTTGCCACTCAGTTACTTGACTTTTGAGCTTTTTGCCATAGTAGACCTCTGCTTCCAGAGAGGAGAGCTTTGTCCCAAATTGCTGGGGTTTTCATAGCTGCTTGAGCTATTAGTTGGGTGCCCTCTCTGAAGCCTCCATGGGTTCTGGCACATGGTCACACACCCCAGGACCTTCACCCTAGACAGCAATCCAGATCCAAGCAGGTTAAAGTAGGAGTGATTACCCCTCAGAATGGTCGCTTGGTCCCCCTACAATCTTCAGGCTGGGAGCTCTGAAGCAGCAACACAGCAGTGACTTAGCATGCTTCTTGCTCCAGGGGCAGGGACCAGAATGCACCTTCCCTCCCAGTTCCAAAAGAGTTCTACACTGACCTTTTACTTTGTCTTTGGCATTTATGGGTTGCCAATTCTGGAAACTGCCATAGGTGTTGGTGATTCACTCTCCTGAAGACCTCTCTAGCTGTTGACAGTTGGGGCACCCTGGGGCTAAAACCACAGGCTCATTCATGGCTGGACTCAGCTCCCCGTGTACTGTGATGGACCCTTTCTGTGGGCCATCTGTGCTGCCTTCAGTGGGAGATTTGTTTCTTTCTGTCACTTTGTGGGTTCTGTAGCTCTAAAGTTTTTTTAGAGTCATAGTTTGTAGGTATTTGAGATGGTTATGGGGGGAGCCCACGGAGTTTTCCTGCCTCTATGCCACCATCTTGGCTCTGTCATATTTCCCCTTTTTCTTCTCTTCTCTAGACTAACCTTCCCCAATTCCTTCAACTAGTTCTCAGATTTCATGTTCTTGATATTCTTCTCAACTGTCTCCCTTTTTGGAAGTTTTTCATTCCTTTCTAAAATGTGGCACTCATAATCAAACCTAACATTTCAGGCATGGTCTGACTAGGGCAAAGTATAGTAGGGCCATTAACTTGAACATTAAAATAAAAAAAAAACAGTGACTTCTTCAGTAAGGATATTCCTTTAGTCATAAAACAATGCAAGCCTACATGCCTTAATTTCATGAATTGTTGTGGCTCTCCCACAATTCATTGTCAAGCTTTCCAAATTTAACTAGGTTCAATGAATATTTATTAAGTCTTTACTATGTTCTGGTTAATGTACTGAGACATGAATGCAAGGAAAAAGCAAAAATAATCCCTGACTTTAATGTAATCTTACGTTCTAACACAAATGACATCATGTTTATGGATTCTTTTATATAAATAGAGAGGAGATATAAGGAAATCTCAAAAGGGCACCAACATCTGGAGATCAGAAAAGGCTGCCTGCATATTTTTTTATTGTTCAGTTGTTTCAGTAGTGCCTGACTTTTCCAGATCGCATTTGGGGTTCTTGGAAAAGATACTGGAGTGATTTACCATTTTCTTCACCAAGTCATTTTATACATAAGGAAACTGAAGCAAACAGAATTAAGTCATTAATTAACAATTAATAATTAATTACCAAGTCATTGTTTAGGGTCACAAAGCTAGTAAGTGTCTGAGGTCATGTTTGAACTCACGAAGATGAGTCTTCCTGACTCAAGGCAAGGTGCTCTGTCTACTGTACCACATACCTGCCAAGCATATATTCAGAAGACAGCTTTTGAGTTTAATCTTTACAGACGTGGGGAAGAGTCACTGCAAAGGCACAGGAATTAGAGATGTAATGTCACGTAAGAACAACAGCAAGATGGCAGATGTTGATGGACCGTTAAGTACTGGAAAGGCAGGAAGAAGCTAGGTTGTAAAGAGCCTTAAATGGCAAAGAAAGGACTTTATATTTGATCCTGGAAGTAATGAGGAGCTTCTGGAGTAGGTAGGGTAACATGGATAGGCCATGTGCTTTAGGAACATCACTATTGAAGTTGTATAGAGGATGGAGTAGGGAAAGTCTTGAATCAGGGAGAACAATTAGAGAAATATAGTAGTGGTCTAGGTGAGATATAATGAGGTTGTGAAGTAGGATTACCCTGTATGAGTGGAGAAAAACGCATGTATACAGAAGATGTAAACATAGAAGTGCGAGGATTTGGCAATGGATTAGATATCAGGGGTAAGTGAGGGTGAGGAATCGTAGATGCCACTGATGTTGCAAACCTGAGTGACATGGAAGATAGTTAGTACCCTCAAGAGGGATAAGAAAGTTTGCAAGACAGTTTATGAAATAGAGGTAATTATTTTGGACATGTTGACTTTCAGATAACTATGGGGTATCCAATTTAAGGCAAAGGCAGTTATCAAAAGGCAGTTAGGGATCAACAACTAGATCTTAAGAAAAAGACTAAGACTGAATATATAGATCTGGGAATTTTCTGCATAGATGACAGTTGAACCTATAAGAACTGATAAGATTATTAAGTAAGAGAGTATAGAAAGAAAAAAGAAATGGTCCTATGGCAGAGTCTTGGAAGTCACCCACAGTTAGTTGGGGTGACGTGGATAAAGATACATGAGAAAAAACTGAGGAAACATGCCAAACATGTAGAAAAGGCCGACATCTCTTTGTCATTTCTCATGGTCAATAATATGTTTACTTAAGTCATACTCCAAATGATAAGAACCCTCTTCATTCCAGTTCTTTCCCCCCTTCTATTCCCACTTCCAGGTTTTTCTCCCCTTCTAATCCCACATGCAGGATCAAGAAGTTCATTTTGTCTTGGTATTATTCTACCTTTTAACTTCCCCCCAAATGCTGTCCCTTCCTGTTTCCATGTTGAGTTTGATATATCTCATAAAACTATTTATGTGTGTGCATATATGTATATGTTGTGTGCACGTATGTATGTTTTATGTGCATGCATGTATGTGTTCAACTTTCTTGTGTCTGATTTAGATAAAAATGAGATTTATTTGGTATTTGTTTTCTGCACTCTTTTCTGCTTTTTTTTCTCAGGGACCTTGATTAGAAAGAGAAATCCCTCTTTCTTGTCCCTCCTTTTTATATTGCTGTATTATTTTTAGCCTCCTTTTTTCTTCCCCTCTTAAAACCCTCAGAACTGGAAAAGTTCACTCCTGTGTCTTGTGATTTTCTTGTTTAACTTCCTCAGTGCTCTTTGGAGACAAAATTTTTGAAAGGACCCTTGTTTTTTTTTTCTCCCTGTATTAGGACATTAGCACTATAACATCTTTTGGGTTCTTTCAATCAATTAAATAAACTGAATTGTTGAGGGTTTTTGTTCTTGGGTTTGTATACCAAAGTTCCTACTGAACTATGTTCTCTTGAAAAGAAATACTTAAAAGTCCTCTATTTCATTAAAGGTTCATTTTCCCCCCATGTATGATGACACTCAACTTTTCTGAATAACTAATTCTTTACCATAAGCATTTTTTTTTCCTTTTTGGATATTGCATTCCAAAATCTCTTCTATGCCTAGTCTTGTGTGGTACCAGTGGTCATTTGTTGGTACTTAAACTCTTTCAGGATTCTTGCAGTGATTTTTCTTTGACATGGAAACTTAGAATTTAGGCTATGACATTCTTTAAACTTTTCCATTTTGGATTTCTTTCTGGAGATGAATAGTTGATTCATTCTATTTTCTATATTGACCTCTAATTCTAATAGAACTGTATAGTTTGAATATTTTTTTGAAATAGAAGGTTCAGAATTTTTAAAAATCATGGTTCTCAAATGATTTTTCATCGACCTGTTTCCCAAGTCACTCCTTTTTATAGCATATATTTTATATATTCTTTTTTTTTGAATTTTGCTTTTGCTTTAATATTTCTTCCTGTCTTATGGGATCATTTATTTCTGTTTGTCTATTCTAGTTTTCAGGGGGTCCATTACTTGGATCAGGTTTTGACTGAAACTTCTTTTCACTTAACAATCTTATTGTACTTTTTTATCCCTTTCTAGAAAGCACAATTTGGTTTAGTCAGACTGGCCTTGCTTCTCCTTATATATGACCCTCACTTTCTTATATCCATATTTTTTTGGTACAGGTTGTCCCCCATCACTGGAATGTACTCTGTCCTCACTTTCAACTCTGAGAATATCTAGATTCCATCAAAGATATATTCTAATAAAATCCCCTAAATGAAGCATTTCCTGATCCCCAAACTACTGATGTTTTCACCCCACCAGTCAACTTGTAATTTTTCTGCATATATTTTGTTTATCAATAAATATGTATATGTATATATGCATACATGTGCACATATAAAGAAAATAATAAAAATAAATATTTAATAGTTATTACTATCATATATAATGCATATTCTATATAATATAATAAACCATGTTATATAAATAACAAATAATTCAATAATAGTTTAGTAATAAAACAAATGTAAATTAGAACTATATTTTAGATATGTATTGTTTACATACACATGTATATACAACACAGATATACACATGTATACATGCATATACATATACACATGTGCATATATAACTATACATACATATAAATCTTGTTTTCCCTGCTAGAATGTGAGATCATTTAGGATGAGGTTTGTTTTATTCTTATATTTATATTTGTAGTACCAACACATTTCCTGGCATGTAGATGGCATGTAAATACTTATTAATTGGTTAATTGAGCAGATTTTCAGAACGTGGTTTTTAAGATGATCTTACTGATAAAAAGCAGTGTGGTTGCTAGATGCAGATGCAGTCATATTCAGTTTACACATATAAATGTCATATAGAATTAGGAAGCAGGGAGAACATGTGCTTTTTCTTTTATTGCTCATGGGCAACATTCCCTCACTACAAATTCACATGCACTCTTTAAGCTTAAATAACCATTTTATGAAATGGAAAGAATTTACAAAAAAGCATTCATTATTTATATGAGAGAATTGTTAAAGACATGTATTTATCCAGACAGCTGAAATAAAGCCAGATAAACTTACTTTAATCACCCCAAATATAGAAAAATATCCATTTACTTCTATTATGTAATGAATGCCATTCAACAAAGTTAAGTCCTTAAATATTCTAAAATCTCAAGTACTCTTAGGATCTTCAAGGATCATAAAATATATAATCAATGTTGAACCTGGGGGAAAATATTAATTAGGTAAAGTTTGGATTTGAACTTTTCAGTATTCCATCAAACTCCACATTTCTTCTTGAATCCTCTTCCTTTTACTTCCTCAAGTCCCTCCCACCCCTGATGCCATTGCTGACCTCCATTCCTGCTACAGCATTATATCGTGTTAACACTGGCTGCCTGGGATCCCCCTCTTTGGCATACCCATGGAGTTTATATTTCCTTATCCTGTCCCTTTTTCAAAATTTACCTTGCTTGGTGCTTTTTCCTTAGAGTATCGTCAATTGAATGCTTAGCTAGTTCTTAAAACCACAAAACCTTAGTATGTTAGAAAAACATAGACCTTAAAGATAATCTAATCCAATTATTCTGTTTCATATGAAAGAAAAATTAGACTCAGTGAGATAAATCAATTTACCCCAGGTCACATACTTAGTAGCTATTTCATTCTGTGTTAATTAACAGCAATGGGTTAGTGTGTAACCCCCTTTTCTACCTCCAAACCTTTACATGATGTTGTGTTTTAGCAAGTTTCTTTACTGCTCGCACTAAGAAGAGATGGAAACATCATGTATATTTCCAAGTTCTCTGAATCTGGTGTCAGGTGATACTTTTTGACATTCTTTAAATGATACTACGTAGACACTTAGAATAACCATGTCTTCCATATGTGTTATACTTTTCACCTCAGAGTGATGATTTCTCTTAATCTGAAAGTTGTTGATTTTATTTTATCTGTCCTTCCTTTTGCAAAATGGAAATCTAAGGAAGAAGGATGAAAAGGAGGTAAGTAAAGACAATAAAATACAAAACCCTACCCAATAAATAAAGTGGCCAGAATTGAAAGTTACAGAGAAATTTGATAAAAGTTTGGTCTCTGTAACACCTACACAATATTCACAGTGCTGACGTCCTCTGTAAATATGTTGGCATAGTGCTCAATCACAAAATATAACAGACTCTCTACATAGAAGACGAAAGCAAAACATTTATTCAAACAACAGAAAACCAATGCCCAAACTCAGTAAGTTGATTCCATCACAGCAACATAGAAGTTAATAAGCCATAACAGCACAGAGAATCACAGCATCCTTTAATCTTCCCACAAACCAGCATTTACTCACAAGCCTGTCTCCCTCAGGTGCATCCTCTCCTCCCTCCAGCCTCTAATTGCTCTCTATGACTCCCAGCTTCCTGTGGGCTCTGCTCCACCTCTCAGAAAACTCCTCCCACCAAAGGCTCCCTGTGATTACATTCAGCCTATTAGGGGAGAGGGTATACCTTCAAAGAAAGAAGGTCTTCAAATTCCCTTAGGCTTATTAAGGGACAGGGAAAATCTTCAAATCACATTACCATTACAGGCTCCTAGAGCCTTCATAATGATAAATCTAGCCAGCTGGAGTCTTATTTATTTTAGGCCCTGGAAATTCAAGGTGACACTTGTTAAAAATGCATAACCAGTGTATATTCTGGCTACAGGTTAAGCCATAGCTTTAAAATTTACACTGGAATATGGGAAATTATGAGTACTCATGGTAAAAAGATAGTATTTTTTGTTAAAGCTAGAGTTAGTATGAATTGAGAATTTAAATTATAGGTTGATAAAATAGTTGTATTGGGGCAACTAGGTGGCACAGTGAATAGAGCACTGGCCCTGGAGTCAGGAGGACGTGAGTTGAAATCCAGCCTCAGACACTTAACACAAAAAACTAGCCATGTGACCTTGGGCAAGTCACTTAACCCCAATTGCCCTCCAAAAAGCAAAATAGAATAAAATAAAATAGTTTTGTTTAAAAATTGTCACTTAGGGGCAGGTAGGTGGTGCAGTGAGTAAAGAGCCAGCCCTGGAGTCAGGAGGACCCGAGTTCGGTTTCGGCCTCAGACATTTAACACCCACACACACACAAACGCAAAAAACTAGCCGTGTAACCTTGGGCAAGTTACTTTATCCCAATTACCCTCCAAAAAGGCAAAAAAAATTGTCACTTAAAGAGATTTTTAGTCGACAAAGATTTTTGGATGTATATGTATACGGTGTAAATGTATTGCAATTTAATAAATTAAATCCTTGTTTTATTATTGAATGTTCCTCAATTACCCCCCAAATTTTAAACATTTTACAGATAATATGAAGACAATTATCCTTTTTTCATATACAGGATTGCTCATTTAGGTTGCTTTATAAATCAAAATGAATTTGTAAATAAACTAATTCAGAAGGACATTCCAAAACAGTGATAACAATAACAAGTAGCATTTACATAGCACTTGAGTAATTTCCAAATTTTAACTCATTTGAGCCTCACTACAACCATGGGAAGTAGGTGCTATAATATTATCCCAATTTTACAGATGAGAAGATAAGGCAAAGGTTAAGTGATTTGCCATAGGTCACACAATTAATATTGGAGGTTGGATGTAAATTCACATCTTCTTAATTCTAGGTTTAGCACCCCTGCACCATCTACCTACCCTCAAATCAAGAAAATGGTTGAACTTCTATTTTATTTTGATATGACCTGTTTAATATTTAACAACAGTAGAGAAAAACATGTTTTCAAACATTTGGGAAAGTTCTAAATTTCTCACTGATGTTAAATAAATCTCTTGTAACCTAACCTTTGTCAGTTGGTTTACCCAAGGAATGTTTGCCAGGAAAATTGCCCTCGATAGGAGCTTGGCAGTTTATTGACTATTTTTGTGTTCTTTGTTTGGCATATTCAATAATTATTTTACACTAATACTTTTTGAAAGGAAAGGTGAACAAATAGAAATACCTGGAGGTCATTTTCATGTAACTGACTTTCTCATCATAATGTTGGATGGTTGGGCTTGCCCAACCATCCAACATTATGATGAGAAATTGGTAAAGTGCTAGATGGTCTAGTCAGAACCATATTTGTCATTAGAGGTATTATTGAAGAATCAACCATATAAAACCCCTCTAATTTACAAATAGCTAGGATACTAAAATGTCATTTGTGAGTCTATTGAAACTCAGAATGAATTTTTAAATGAAAAAATGTTGTAAATTGTTTTTAAGTTCTCAGCCAAATTCTCAGAAAAATAATACTAACTGTACCATTATAAATAATTGATTTATTTAATTTTTATTACTAATTAAAAAGATTTTATGGACTAGCTTGGAAATCTTAACTCCTACATATAATATTTCCAATGAGAATATTTTATGTAAGTAATAATATGAAGAAAACTTGACACCACAAATCACATATTTCTCCCTTTTTCCCTTCCTCTTCTGTTCTTCCTCCCACCATAGCCACTTCCATATCTGTCCATCCCACATTGAGAATAGAAGGGAATAGGGAAGGAAAGAAGCATTTATTAAGTACCTTCTATGTGCTAGGGACCATGCTAAATGTTTACAGATATTATTTCACTTGATCCTCACGACAGTCTTGTGAGATAGGTGGTATTATGATTCCCATTTTACAGATTAGGAAAAGCAGACAGAGGTTAATTTAAGTACCTAACCCAGGATCACACTAGGTACCTAGTTAAGTGTCTCAGGCCATATTTGCACTCAGATTTTTCTGACTCCAGACCCAGAGCTATCTCCATTGTGCCACCTTGTTGCCTGGGAAGGAAACAGAATAGCACAGTGAGCATATCTCCACTTAATTATGTATGATATTGACCCAGGGGCACTTTTTTTTAACTGTCTGTTTTTGTGGGGTAGTAAAGATTCCTATTTACAGTATGGCTATTTATTTTGCTGTTATTAAATTAGAGCTTGTCTGTATCATGTATGAGGATCTAATAATCTACTATAAAATATTTTATTTGTATTTTATCACTTTACCCAAATGCCTTTCCATTCATTATCTATCATGGGAATTTATTTGCCTACTTAATGAAGACAGTTTTTAGTGTAGAGCAGTTATAACTAGACATGTGATTTGTCAGTGAGGAATGAAAAAAAAGCATAGGTGTCTAATACATTGTTACCCAAGGGTTGATTTTAATCTCTCATCTTTTCACATTGATGTTGATATGAAATGATATTTTTATGCTGACACAGAATTTTGGTTTAATCAAAACTAAAATACAAGAGTCAAGAATATCAGAATCCTAATTACAAAAGAAACTGAGTTTCTTTCTAATTCTCTGGCCTTAATCCAAAGTACTTACTTTTGTTTATATAAAGTTTGACAGCAAGATTTAAGTTAACATAACAGATGTTGAGATATACTTTTCAAATAGTAGCAGGTGCTTAATAAATATTTGTCAGATTGAATCAAATTTTCTTATGTATTTACTTGAGAGAGAGGTACCATAAAAACTATATAGAAAACTGGCTTTGGAGTTAGGGAAAAATGAGTTTAAGTCCTATTTCAGAGACATGTTAACTCAGTGACCTTGGATAAATCACGTAATCTGTCTCCCAACGATCTATCATTATAATTTGCAGAGACAGTGCTGACCTGAATAATAGAGTTTCTTATCAGGGTTTTCCTATACCAGTGAAATTACAGGTGTGGTTTAACGCATAATCCTGTAGACTAATCAAATAATCATGTGTAATGGAGAATCTAAACTTCTTAAAGTCTGTGGGAAAAGTTGTAGGATGCTATTTCCTGTCTTTTTTATTTTTGGCAAATAAAATGTCAGCTCTTCCTCCTATATCTCCTCTGACTCATTTCTGAAAATAGTAGTCAATAAGAGTAACTGAAAAGGAGTTGGATTAAAAGAAAAGAGACAAAGAACCAGTTTATACACATTGCTTATAAAAGTTATAAATTGTTTATAAAAATGTCATAAAATGCATTTTCACTTAAAATTTACCCATAGTAGATTGTGTAGATTATATAGGGATATATTTTAAAAACATTCACTTTTATAATAGGTGTGTATGAAAAATAGGTGTCCATTTTAAAAACGGATTCCTCGTTACTAAAATTTAATTATAAAATAATTTAATCTCCATGCAAACATTGGAGAAATTTTGGTAGATGGGTTACAAATACATGAAAAAACTTTTATATGTAGATTGATATCTATTTTTGGTAGATAATCCTAGAATGTACCCTATATTGTTTGTCTATTTCTGTAAGTAATATAAATACACATGTGTTTATATATCTACCTATCATATTCCTTCCTTTCTTCCCTCTCTCCTCCCCTTCCTTCCCTCTTAATTTTTTTTTTTTTTGCTTTTTGGAGGGCAATTGAGGTTAAGCAACTTGCCAAAGGTCACATGGGTAGTTTTTGTGTTGTGTCTGAGTCCAGATTTGAACTCAGGTCCTCCTGAATCCAGGGCTGGTGCTCTATTCATTGAGCCACCTAGCCACCCCCCTTCCCTCTTAATTTGCAGTTAACATTTGGTAGCACAGATGATAGAGAACTGGGTGTGGAGTCAGGAAGTCCTGAATTCAAATTCATCATTAGATACTTACTAGCTGTGTGACCCTGGGCAATTCATTTAACCTTATCAGAACTGAGTTTTCTCAACTAAAAAATGCCAAAAATAATACCACCTATCCCACAAGGTTCTTGTGAGAGTAAAATAAACTGGTATTTTTGAAAACATTTAGTGCAGTTCCAGGCCCATAATAGGTACTATATAAATGCTTATTCCCTTTTCCCTATCCATATGCATGTGTGTATATATACATACATATAGATACACACATACATACATGTATGCATGTCTGTATATGTTGATATATTTATGTCTATATCCATATGCATGCACATATATTTTCATTAATTGAGTAGAATCAGATCATAGATGACTTTGAAAACAAACCAGAGATGGGAAAAAATTGAAAAACATTTAATGGGACTTAGATCCAAAAGTTCTTTCTAAGAAGTATTTATGTGTTGATATTAAGTATAATGGACTGAATTGGGTAGAGGTCAGAATTAGGCAGCCCAACTGAAAGGCTCCTACAATGATCTTGGTGAGATAACAAAGTAGGAGGGAGGTTAGTTTTCTTTTTAGGTAGAGGTAGGTTTGGGAGAAAGATGAGTTCCATTTGGTACATGCTTAGTTTGAAGTACTAATGAAAGATCCTAGTGAATTTTATGTAGAAGATGGAAGCTCCAGCAAGAGGACAGAAATGAAAGTTTCATTTAGCAGTCTTCACTAGAATATAAGCTATTAAGAGTAGGGACTGTTTCATTTTTGTCTTTGTGTTTCCAGTGCCTAGCGCAATAGTTTGAATGGCATTAGTACTTAATAAGTGCTCCTTGAATTGAATTCAGCAAAGGGGAAAAAAGTTGGAGCCAAGTGAATGGATAAACTTTCTGAATGAGAAAGAAAGATTAAAGAAGACTAGAGAATCAAAAATGGAACCTTAGTGTGGATGTTTGTTGTTAGGTTTATGGTTGGAGGTCAAGAGGAGGAAGAAAAGAGCCCTTAAAAGTCAGAGGGTAGAAGATGAATTAGGATAGTGCTTTGTTAGAGAATGCAAGGGTGAAAAGAATTTCAAGGTCAGGGGGTGGTCAGCAGTATGAAAAATATAGTAGGGAATATTTTGTTCTAGATAAATTATTATTCCTTAAATCATAGAAATGGTGCAATAAAAATAGAGCATAAAAAATGCAGGAACCAGCCTTCATTTTTACCAAATGTTCCCTTTATATATATATATTTACTAAGCATTGATAGGAGTATATGTGTTTGTGTATGTGTGTGTGTGTGTGTGTGTGTGTGTGTGTTCATGTTCTCAATACCTGGCAAACATACCTGAATTATACTTAAAAAATGAACACTTGGTAAAAGTGGAGACTTCTTCCTGCCTTTATGTTCTTTTTTTATTGCACCATTTCTTTTTGTTGTTTATCCTTTGTTCTCTTAGAGGACCATGACTGTGGGAAAGTTATATCATGATTTGCAAGTGAACCAGCCTCACTGTCTCGAGCCCTCTGGGCCAGTGGTAGGTTAAGACAACTAGAGATGAGTTTGGATACAGTAGGATACCTTGGTCTTTTAAGTTAAGGTCTTTCTCAGGTCTTAGTTTGTATAAGGCAATGCCCATTCAGTGATTGAGTCTAGGTAAGAAATGAGGCAAAGAATGGCCTCTTTTACCTAGTTAAAAAAGAAATTAATCTGGAAGGGGAAAAGACAACACATAGAAAGAAGGTAAAAGTGACCAGTGAATTAAAGAATAATAATTCACCTAGGACAAAATATTCCATGCTATACTATATAAATTTTTGTGTGCACACATGCAGTATTTTTTTTTCTGACAGTTGTTCTTCCAAAAAAACCTTTTAAAATGTAAGATGGAGGGGTGGCTAGGTGGCACAGTGAGTAGAGTGCCAGCCCTGGAGTCAAGAGGACCTGAGTTCAGATCCGACCTCAGACACTTACCAGGAAAAAAACAAAACAAAACAACTAGCCTTGTGACCTTAGACAAGTTACTTAACCCTAATTGCCCTCCAAAAAAAAAAAAGGCAAAAAAAATGTAGGATGGTATTTCCAGTGCAGATCACATGGAAGAGCCTAAGAATTCTAGTACTTGTTAATACATAGTTTTGAGGTTATGTGCAAAGTATATAGTTAAAAAATATTGCTCTTTTGGTGTCTACTATAATGGAACATTTCCTGTTTTAAAAGTCATAGTTATTGCTTTAATAATTTATAAATAATTAGTGGTAATTGTTGACATAGTCTCTCTTTCAATGTTTTTTAGACATCTAGTAATGGAAGACACTCAGTTCGCATTACTGGCCTAAGTACTATTGATTTCCGTGCTGGCTTTTCAAGAAAACCAACACTAGACTTCAAAAAAACAGTTACCAGACCAGTCCAAGGTTTGTACATTCTTTCCTTATATTGACAGAAAGATGTAAATTGAAAACATTTCTTGGTTATTGTACTTATTCCAGTGGTATTGTGTGCTTTTATTACATGAGATACAATCAGATCAACTCAAAGTCATTGCCAGCTCTAAATAATGTAAAAAAGTAGAAATACCATATAAAATATCTTGCACATTTCCTCTCCTAATGATTACTTTCTTGATCTATATATCCTGATCATATAATTTTTTGCGTATTTTAGTTTTATTTAGTTTTATTTTCATTGGGATGATTATATATATATAAATAACTGAAATATCAGAATCATAGAATTTTAACATCAAATGTGATCTCAGCATCATGTGTTTCCTTTCAAGTTTTCACTTCTTCAAACTAAAGCTACACAGTTCTTTAAGTCTATCTTCATAGATAGTAAGAAATAAAGACTTTTCTACTTATTAAATATCCTCCCTAAAATTCAGTATTCATAACCGATTACAATAACACAGATATAATCGAACCAGGGTATTGTCACCTCCTCATTCCTAGAAGTTATGTCCATTTTAATGTAGCCTAAGTTACCATTGACTTTGTTAGCTAAAGGCACATTTTAAATTCATATCAAAAAACATTGATTCATATGAAAAACTTAGCAGTGTTCATTCATGTTCAAAGAGGGGGACTTAATCCTGCTGGCTTACTCTACCTTTTTATATATCCACAAAATTTCATGCTATGTTTATTCTGTCCAGAAATAGAACACAAAAGGAAGGATATTTCTTATGCCATTATGCTGTTTTCATTGTGGCCATGGAAGTTTGAATAAAAATCATAAATCTTCCAAAATGTCCATGTAGACACCTCTATAACAAAATGTTACATTTATGTTTTATTTTTTAAATAATACATTAATGTATTAAAATATTATAGAAATGATTATACTTGGTTTTCTAAATAGTTTTTCTGATCAAGGATATATTCTTTCACATAAAATGATGATACTTATCTTTAAGGAATAGTTGGCAATAAAAACTATATATTCAAACTATATATTATGTAAGCATTCATGTACACATATACATATGTATACATGGGAATATGGGTATATACATGTATAATATACACACATAGCTTTTTATATATATACATATGTAAGTAAATACGAATATAACAATATATTATATGATATGTGTCATGTTTATCATACACATACATATACATGTAGACAGGTGAATATGTGTATATGTTTCCATGAGTATACATGCATTGTATGTGTGTATATGTGTATTGTATACACACACTGTATATGTGTATATGTGTGTGTGTATCTCACGGTGGATAGAGTGCTGTATTTAGAGTCGAGAAGACTTGAGTTCAAATACGACCTGGCTACATGCATGACCCTTAGGAAGTCACTTAGCCTCTGTCTACTTCAATCTCTTCAACTGGAAAATGGGAGAAATAACAGCACCTAACTTCCAGGGTGGTTGTTACAATTAAATGATAAAATTTTTGCAAATTGCTTAGCACAGTGCCTGGCACACACTTATAAATGCTTGTTCCCTCTCTCCTTTCCTACTTTAACAGCAAAAGCCAAAGCTTTATATCAAAACATAAGTACAGGATAAGTGCTTTTCCAAATAAATATTTCTTTTTGTAGGTATACCTACATATGTACTTTTGAATACCTCTGGGATAGCTGTTCCAGCCAGAGTGGATCGTCTTGAACTTCTGAGTATTTCTGGAGATCCTCTTAAAACTATTCCTGTTAAATATTATCCAGATCGAAAACCTTATGGCATATGGAACATTTCTGACTTCATTCCACCAAATGAAGCTTTTTTCCTTAAAGTAACAGGTTATGATAAGGATGATTATCTTTTCCAAAGAGTTTCAAGTGTGTCATTCTCTAGTATTGTTCCAGGTAAGTAATTCTTAAGGATTTTGAATATTTGTATGTGAATAAATTAATGCAGGAAAGTTGTCTTATAGAACATTAGTGGGCTAGCAGTTAGTTTACTATGCATCTAAATTGATTTCTTCTACTAATGTATTAGTCATTTGGGTTAATTATTTCTATCACCTTTTCTATAAAATAGAATCTTCTATGACTGTTGAATGCTTACGCAGAATTCACTCACAATGTAGTGAAGTCTATTTTGACATTTATAAGATAATTTGATAAATTTAACTAATCAATCTGATCCCAAAGAATATACTTTAGCCTAAATTATCCAATTTTACTATGTGTATTTCAGATTAGAACATGTAATTCCAGTTCTTAGCTATTTTTGTTTAATTAACATTTAATTCAATTAACAGTTGAACATTTTATTCAGTTAACAGAGAAGCTCAAGAATGGCTGTGGACTCTTGGTTATTGGAGGGACAGAGTTCACACAATTATGAATTATATGGTAAAACCAGCTTATGTTACCAACTTAAATATGTAAGCAGTTTTTGTTTATGTGACTGCAGAATTGTCCTTGAATCAACCCAACCATACCTTTAAAATCTCAGTAATTAACCTTTGTTTTTTTAAATAGCAGCATAATTGACAGAATACAGAAGCAGATTCATAATCAGGACCTGACAAACCAGAGCTCTTGCCCCAGGGCATGGAAATTTAGAGGTTACACAATTTAAAATGAAGATTTTAAAATATTGTGGAATATTTACATTTTTTACATTTGCTTTTTGACAACACATGCACTCCTTTAGCAGCATGGAAACAACTCAAACTGAGCTGCTCACCGACTTGTAAAGAAGACTAATTCACTAAAATTGATTTGAGACCAGTTAAATAATATAGTGGATAGAATGTAAGACTTGGAGTCAGGAGTACTTGAGTTTGAATCCTATCTCATATAATGCTAGCTATGTGGCCCTGGGCAAGTGATTTAACTCTTCGACTACTCAGTTTCTTCACCTCTAAGTTGAGAAGGTTGGATTTGATAGCCTCTAAGGTGCCTTACAGGTCTATCCATGATCATTGGAGTTTACAGAAATAAGATACTGTTAGATGGAACGCATTGTATTTTATAACACCCATATATGAACTACTGTGGCAGTTAATCTGTCTTTCTACTTATTTTGTCTTAATTACTTTTAAATTGTTTTTACTTAATGGATTACAAATTTGATTGGAAGGGTTATTTTGTTTTATTTGGCCTGGAGGTGCTACTTGCCCTGCATGTGTTATCTCCCCTCATAATCAAAGTGCTAATTATTGCTCTATTCAGGATTATCAGCTTCTCTGGTTGTGATGCTATGTAGGACAATAGCTGAAAAAATGCAACTCAACTAGCTATGAGTTTAGTAAGTATTTAATATCAGTGGAAGTAGGACAACCCTTAAACTTTTTCATATGTAATGTTCTGAGACCTTCATTGTGTCATATTTTGCAGTCTCTAGCAGTAGACAGATAGTAATGGCCCCATGGAAATGTTTGCAAAACTTATGGGTTTAGACTCTTTAAGGAAATATTTTTAATGGAATATTTGCTGAATGTCAGTAATTGGATTATCAGTGATTCCCTGTAATAATGTCACAGTTACATTTGTGAATATTGGTAAGTAGTCAGAATTAGGATGGCCTTTTAACATATAATGGGTTTTTTTCTTCCTCCAGATGCTCCCAAAGTTGCAATGCCCAAGAAAACTCCAGGATACTACCTTCAGCCAGGCTATATTCCTTGCTCTGTAGAAAGTCTTCTGCCTTTTACTTTGCGTTTTGTCAGAAATGGGATGACGCTAGGAGTGAACCAGTACTTGAAGTATGTAACAATTATCAAATATAAAGTTATATGTCATTAAGGAAATCTGAATTAAATTGCATTATTATTCTACTGCAATTTTTCCCCCAAGGGAAGGGATGGTACAGCCAAAAATTCTGTTTTAATGTCCTGTTTCAGTATAAACATAGCTATTCTTTCATTGGGTGATGTTGCTGGAATGAAATCAGGACACACTGAAGTACATATGGTTATTTCATATAAAAATATCACGAGACATTGATCATAACCTATTCTTTGTGAAAACATATCACTGTCTGTTGGCATCTGATACCCATTAAATACATTAGATTTCCTTTAAAACTTACACAATAGTAATAAAAAGGACTTACCTATTATGGTCCCAGATTTTCTTGATTGTGCCCTCTCCAAAGTGTAGCATTTCTTACTCTGAAGCAATAAGGCAAAATGTACTTGTAGGCAATGATCCAACTTGATGCTTTCAAGAGAGGAACACATTTTTGGATGGGGGAAACACAAACTAAAATAAGGAATTTAATTAGGAAAATTTAGGCAAGCATTTAGAAACTAGTAAGGACAGGGAAAAGGAGACATTTAGGGAAAAAATAAGGAAAGGATTTCCCCTCCACCTTCCTGCCATAAAACAGAGTATATTTTAGAAGAAAACTGAAGAATAATGCCTTATGTAAGTTTAACATTGCTAATCGAATATAGGATAAATAAATTCTATAAACCACTGTAAATAGTTGGTCATGTTAGATTGTATAGGATATGTTTAAGTGAAGAGTGACAACAGAGACATTCATTAACCATTTTGTAAAATTTTCCTTTCTTTGATGAATAAACTGCATAATTGTCAGTGCTTTTTCACATAGTATGACTTGGTTATTTACTTAATCTCATATTTAATGATCTAGTAACATAAATGACTAATCAAGTCAAATACTCACACTACATAACTGAGTGATGTAGTCAAATGATAAGGATTCTTCAAATTTAAATAGCATTTTTTGACAGGGGCACTTTGGATACAGACATTAACTCATTAATTCCAAAACACCCTGGGAATAAAGTCATAAGTATTTCATCCTTTTTTTCTATAATTATCATTCATTGAGAATTAATCTGTTCTGGTTGAGTGTTTTAATAAATTCTTTGCATGAGAGAAGCTAAAGAGAGGCAGGTTTAGTTAATGGACATTCCAGGGATCCCAACAGAGTCTTGCTTATAAATACACAGGAACTGGGTCTTACTATCTGACAATGGAGGGGCTCCTTCACGTCACACACAGTAGTAGGACTCAGGATCAGGATCACTGACTTAGAGATTGACTTTAGAGAGACTTTAGAGTTAGTTTGGAATTTTGTCTAATTCGTCTAAGGTCCAGAGAGCATGGTTGACTTACCCTATGAGACCTAATTAGTAAATGTCAGAGATAGGATTTGAACTTGGGTCTTTTGACAACTCCAATTCTAGTGATCCATCTTTCTACAATACCATGCTCCATCCAATTTGCTAATAATGTAATTTATTCAAGGTTTCCTGATTGTTAGGGATATGAAGTTTCGTATTTCTTGTGTATTTGACATGCTATGGGAGGCAGCAGATAATGAGTCTGGATTAAGGGTGCTTACATTTGCTTCTCTCATTTCTCAAGGCCATCTCTAAAACAAAACAAAACAAAAACATCTACTCACTGAGGGAGGCCCAGTGGGTTTAACACAAGCTGAACTTTGGTTGATTTACTCAAATATGTTGACCTTTATTATAATAAAAAGGATATTTTCTAGATTTGAATGAAATAGGCTTTGAATTTTCAGTCCTGTAATGTGAATTTTTTAGTACATCTGGACTGTGAGAGTGTTTTCATAGTTAATTGAGGAGAATAGTGGCAAGAAGAGGGGAGGGATAATTTGCTGGATGCCTTTCCCAGTTTTATCATCTGATTCTGATAGAGATTTACTGTATATACCTCATATAGTAACCATGGTCCCAAAGGTCAAAAGTATAGTTTAAAATAATATTCAGCACTTCTCTACAATCTGTTATCTTGATAGTTATCATGATAAAAAGCTTTACTTTCTAAATGTTGATCAGAAGTTAGAGATATAAAGTTGTTATATATTAGATTTTGTTGGTTTTTTTCAATAGTTACTGAGAAGTTTTTCTTTATTTTTTCTTTCAGGGAATCAGCAAGTGTGAGTTGGGACATTGAAAAAGTTACCTTGTCAGATGAAGGTTACTATGAATGTGAAGCTACTAGCACTGCAGGGATTGGTCGTGCAGAAACCTTTTTTGATGTTTCAGGTGAGTATCAGTTAATTCTTCTGCACCAGAAAGCATATTGTTTTATGTATTATCTGATTAAGTAATGTGGGTTTATTTAACATAAACCTCGTTGTTATACAATTGGGATAGTTTTCATAGAAACAACTACTTTTTTTTTGAAAGAATAAAATTGCTTAATGGATGGGGCTTATTCTGTTCCTAAGAATGTCAAATCTGATTCATGTGTGTGTATACACATACACACATATATGTGTGTGCTCTCATATATATGATGACATATCTATGATATATGTTTATACATATATGTGTAATTAGACATATATTGTATATAAATACAATAGTAGATACTAGATGATACTTTGCCAGATGAGTAAATACCAGTAGAGGAAGTCTTTTTGCTTGGCCACCTCAGTAAATGATGTATCTCAATTAGAATTTTTCTTGTGCCCCTCCTCTTCCTCTCTCCCTCCCTCCCTCCCTCCCTCCCTCCCTCCCTCTCTCTCTCTCTCTTTCTATCTTTTTCTTTCCCTCTTTTCTATATATATGTGTATGTTTATACATACATATACACATATACACACATAAGCATACACCACACACACACACACACACACAATGTCCCAAAAGTCTTGGTCTAGTTTAAAACTTTAATATTACCAGAACAATAAATCCTACAAACCTACAAAAGCATAATCTGAAATTTTAATTACTTTATTGATTTGCATTTATTTTGTTTTGTAAATTTTGAATAATAAACTTGTAATTTTATGTATTGCGTGACATGTTCTGGATGATAGTTTCCCAGATGGGTAGATACTAATGGAGGGGCTCCTCTTGCTTAACCACCTCAGTCACTTGATGTATCTTAATTGAGCTTTTTTTCTTGTGGGGACACATCAAAAGTATTGTGAATGCATCACAACTTTGTTCTTTGAGTAATTTTGGGATATGATTGTAATGAAATTCTATTCTTCATTGAACAACAGCTGATGAAAATTTTTGCAAAGTCAAAAAAATGAATGAGAGCAACATCTATCTAGTACAAGAAAGTGGTTATGTTAAATTTTAATTTAAAAATAAGTATTTTGGATATTGAAATAATTAACCTTTTAAATGTTGTATTTTGTAGGTTTTATGGCATTTTTACTTCTGAAGCTATTAAAGTTTAAAATCACAACAAGATTTTAGAGATACTTTATATTTTCAGATTTAGAAAGCAACTGAAAGGAACTTTACTTTTTTTTTACTAGAATAGTGAAGCATAGGAAATTATCATTTCAAATTTATGTACTGTCTTTCTCTAAAAAATATATAACATTTTACAAAAGATTCTAAGAAACAAATGGAAATCTTCATTACATCTTAATGAGATAGAATGCAAAAATAATGACAGAAAAGCTTTTTTGCAGGGAATATTGTTTAATTATCCTTCTTCTTCAAGGTTCTCTTAGACGGCATCCAGGCTGCCACTGGAAATGCAGGCTACAATTTTAGACATTCAGCCTGTCTGGAACTAGACATTTACCTAAATCTTAGTTGTAATACAATTAATTGATTCTTACCATGTGTAATGGCATATTGTTTTTACAACCCGGCAAATAATAGAAACCAGGTATTTCTTTGTCAGAGTAGCAGTTCTATTTTAATTCTGTACTCCCTGAATCTGCTTTTGTACCCATGCATACATATTTTTAAAACAACTTAAGACAAAAACTTTTTTTGAAATAATATATTATGCTTATATCATTATTTATTGTTTTTATAAATAAATCACTTTTGAAATATAGCATGGTAGCATATAATTAAAGAAAGCAAATCACTTGTTCTGCAATCAAAACTACCTGTATAATGTCTTTCTCTTAGAAAAATACAGTTTGTCTTCTAAAAAATTTCCATTTTAGCAAGTTGATGTACTTGTTATGAACTACACATTTTTTCAACTGCTGTAATTATGGAAGGAATTGGAATGGTGTCAACATTCTTCTGCTTCTGAGAAAACAAACACTTGTGCTCTTGGTTTTTCCTTCCCAGCAATATTACTTTAAGTGAAGGAGAATAGTGAAGTAGTTTAAGGGAAGAGTAGATTCAGACATATAGCTTAAATGAGAAGACAGTCAATTCCAATAAAGACTTGTGAACTCACCTTAATGAGTTCTAGTTATATGTCCTTTACATATGTATGTGATCTGTACAGACCTATTTTCAGTCTTTCTACACAGATGTGTCTATATGTAAAATGCACATATCTACATATATGTATATATTAGAACCAGATCTAGACTAAGAATTCCTAATTATTCCATTTTCTTTCAAAGGCATGGACATACATCAAAATTGTGTCTTTCTGTGTGTGTATATGTGTGATCTCGGAGTTAAAAGGAACTTCTTAAGCCATCTAGTTGAATGCATATCTGAACAAGAATTGTTCTTCTACAAAATATACAAGAGGTTATCCAAGCTTTCCCTGAAGGCCTCCAAGAAAGAGGATTCCATTACCTTCCAAAGCAGACCGTTGTATTTGGCAATAATTCTAGTTGTTAGGCACTATTTCCTTACCATCAAACCTAAATTAGCCTTTTTGCAACTTTACCTGTTGCTGAATTAGTGTTATTCACTAGGTTTTTAGGACTTTTAAAAATTACATTATCAGAGGATCATAGATTTTGAACTAAAAGAGTTCTGTCAGACCATCTAATTCAACCCCTTCATTTAATAGATGGGGAAATTGAGAGATTAAGTATTTTATCCAACATCATAGAGTATTAAGTGGCAGAATTAGGATTTAAAGGAAGACTATATGACTCCAAGTTGGTTTTTTTCATACCTATTTCCTACATTTGCCAGAACATACCTTTTCAATCTTCTTCATCTAACTTTTCTACAGGGTTATGTCTTCTTTTGTACCCTCCAGAATATGATGTATTGCTGTGCTTTTTGTGCAGTGAATTTTAATAAATTCATCATAAAAATGTTGATTTCAAGTCTAAATGAATGAAAATGATTCTTGAATTCCTGACCTGTGCCTTTTGATTTCATACAGAGCCCCCTCCTGTCATCCAAGTGCCTAACAACGTGACCGTTACTCCTGGAGAACTAGCAACCTTGACGTGCTTTGCCATAAGTGCAGTGCCTTACAACCTTACTTGGCAGAGAAATGGTAGAGATGTCAGACTGGCAGATCCATCTCGGATCAGGATTCTAACCAACCTCTCCTTGGAGATAAATAGTGCAAAATTCACTGATGCTGGAGAATATAATTGCATGGTTTCTAATGAAGGGGGATCAACAATGGCTTCAGTCTTCCTCTCTGTGCAAGGTATTGTACTGGAAGTTTTCTGAACTGTGGTGTTTTGAATTTTTGTTTTTTTCTTCATTGCATCTCATAATTAATCAAGCCTTTGCTTCCCCAGCCCTTCCCCACCTCCCACCCTATTAACTGAGTATACATTTCTCCAGGTATTTAAAAATTGTAAATATGAATGGAAGAATATTATGTCTATATTTCTTAAATGGGTTCTACTTCTCTAAATTTTTATTGGCATCAAAATTATATCCAAAAAATAGTCATTTAGTATATTTAGATTCTCTAGCCTATGATCACACCATGGACCTATGTTCATATCAGTTCAGATACTTCCTCCATAGGTTCAGATCTCAGTTGATCCAAACTTTCTTGTCTTATTCACTTCTCCATACCTTCCAAATATCCAACACATTGGGGGCTTTTCAGTACATAGAGAACAGTAAGTACTTAATAAATGCTTATTGATGGATTCAACATCTTAAGCCTCCTGATGACACACTCCAAATTTCTGTTATAAGATCATGAATGAATAAATGTTTAGTAAGTATGTAGTATGTAGCAATTACTGAGAATACTATAGTGAGGCAATCCTTGCCTTCAAAGATCTCATCATTTAAAAGAGGAGATAAGCATATTACCCTCAAGGAGCTTATAGTTTAATAGGGGAAAATCAGCATATAAAGGAGCAGTGACTAAGAGAGAAAGTTTTGGTCTGGGAAATAACAAGGATAGTCAATGGATCCATAAGGGAGTTGATTTATATAGTTTTTCTAGAAGCAAAGGTAGAGTGGTAGGGTTGATTGGTAATATAGTGATAGTATAGTTTCCAAAGAAAGTGTTAGATGGGTATGTAAGGTAAATGGAATGGATGGTGCACTAGAAGCATGATCTGACAGTCTATAGCTGGTTACATATAGTGTGCTATGTCAGCTCATTCATCCCTATGGTGGACATTACAAAACTAAGTGGATTAAGTGCCCCGGGGCATGATCTCTGAACTGGTTTTCCTGAGGGTACACTGGCAGGACAAATGACAAAAACAGTTACCAAATTGGACAATTGGAAGCATCTCATTGAATGTAATGTATTGTTTGTGCCGTCACATGCTCTTCTAAATGCATGTTCTTCATATATTAATATACTTTATACTTGAGCAGCTAGGAGGTACAGTGGATAGTGTGCTGAGCCTTGAATCAGGAAAACTCACCTTCCTGAGTTCAAATCTGGCCTCAGACACTATCTGTGTGACCTTGGGCGTCACTTAATGCTGTTTTCCTTATTTTTCTCATGTGTAAAATGAGCTGCAGAAAGAAGTGGCAAGCCACTCCAGTATCATTGCCAGTAAAATCCTAAATGGGATCATGAAAAGTTGGATGTGACTGAAAACAACCGGGCAACAATAATGACAAATTTTATGCTACTTCTCATGTCTTTTCTAGTAATATGCAGTAAAAAGTTCATGTCCATCATATATTTTTCTAGTGTTCTTTGTATTCTAATTTTTATTATTATGAGATCAGTGCTTTATATTTCATAACTATAAATGAATGAAATAACATTATTTTTAGTATTTGATCCCTGAAAATAATCTTCCAGATTAGTGCCAACAAATATTTCCAGGCTATCAGATTCATCTACAAGGTAGTATAATGTTTTCTATTCACTATATATATTTTTTAAGTTTCTTCCTTCCAAAATATCATTATATGATGGACTTGAGAATTGAAACTATTTTTGTTGTTGGACCAGTCTGGGGTATTTTTGGGTGCTTTTTAGAGGGCAATTGGGGTTAAGTGACTTGCCCAAGGTCACACAGCTAGTTTTTGTGTTAAGTGTCTGAGGCTGGATTTGAACTCAGGTCCTCCTGACTCCAGAGCTGGTGCTCTATTCATTGCGCCACCTAGCCGCTCCCAAGACCAGTCTGTTTTACATCAGTTTTTGCTCTCGTCCCTTACTTCTTGGTAGCTAATTTAATTTCCTTCCAAACTCTCAAGATATTTTACATCCTATAGAAATTGTCTGTCTACATGCTATGTAGATCTACTTCCAGTGACTTATTTGACATACATGGAAATGAGAACCTAGTGAAGTACAAATGAATAGCCATCCAATCTTAAATCTTCAACTGTGCCTCTTTATAATGTGCTGACAGCAAGCTTGTATACAATAGCATTAGCAGTATGCTTAGAGGTATTAAAAGTGTATTATGTTCAAGGTCATCAACAGAAGATAAAAAACAGCCTGAGAGCTTCTTTTTCATTGCATTTATATTTTTCTTCCAAATGTCTATAGAGCAGCTGGGAAGCTTAAAGCAATAAGCAAATTACTTGTTGGCTTGGTTTTTATACTTAAATTGTGGTTCTGCCGCTGTCTCAGCAGAATATTTTATTTAAAATCCCTTATGTAAGAGATTAATTACATCAAAAAGCTCTGCCCAGTGTGCTCTTGCAAATAATTCTAAAACCTTCCTAAAATAATATACTCACAGATGACGACATTGACGAGGTAACCTGACATTGTGTATGAAGGATTTTTTTCTTGAAGAAAACCACTGTGATAATTAAAATCTTTTGCTAAAAGAGCAGACATTTTATTTTTATTTTTTTCTTGGTAATGGAGTAAAATTCTCAGGTCTGTAGGTGTGACTTATAGGAGTTAATCTGGTGAAATAATTGGGGTGTCATTGACCTAGAATTAATTCATTACATTTCCAAGGTGGCAGATTTCTTGGATGATCTGGGCTGATGTGTGTAGTAACTTGTTTCATTAGATGCTCTCTAATGTTCATTCTATCTCTGAAGGTTTATGAAACTCCAAAACTTTAGTAGAGGCTTTCAGATAAAAGTGAAGAACCAACAGATCCCTGTGTTCTGTTTCTGACTGTGCCTTTGTATTTTTAGGAGAAACTTGGGAGAACTATTCAATCTCTGGATACTTCATTTTCCCCTTTTGAAACATGAGGATGTTTCCTCCACTTTTCCTTCCTTTTTCCACTTCCCATTCTGATTTTTCTGCCTTCCCATGTACAATAAAGACATTTGAAATATAGGCTCAGAATGGAGAGTGCCAGGTTCATAATCAAAGGACACAGGTTCAAATGCTTCCTTTGCTACTTGCCATCTCTTTGATCTTGAGTGGCAAGTCATTTTACCTCTCCATGTCAGTTTCTTATGTTGACACATCAATATGAATTTATTAAGATCCTACAATATGCAAAATATTGTGCTAAGCAGTAAGAATACAAATAAAGGCAAAAAACATAGTCTATCTCAAGAACATCAATCTAATGGGAAAAAATAACATACAAACAATCATGCAAACACATCTGTGTATATATGTATGTAAATGCATGTGTAGATATACACAACTTCATATATAAGGTTTGTACATATAAATAACACATGCACATATAAAAAAGTCTGTTTACATATGTGTGTATGTATATAAAGTTTGTACATAGTTGCTTGTAAGTTATCTCCCCTATTAGATTGTGAGCAATACTTCACATATTCATGTTTCTCTATTTTTTTAGTAGAGAAACAAGGCTTGCTATAATAACTATCCCCCTCTCCCAAGCTCAAAATAGCCAGTAAGAAGCAATGTTCTGGTCAATCTTGGGACTGACAAACAACTTAAAGAGAAGAGAGGAAGGAAAAAAGGTATCAGAAAAGCTGGAACATTCTAGAAATGGAAGTTTGGCATCTGAGTTCATCACTATTTCATCTGATAGACAATTAGCTGGGTGGCATCTCTGTAAGAAAAACCATATCACACCTGAACACAAGGGCAGTAAAAAGTCACAAAAATTTTAACTAGCAACAGAAAAGTTCTAGAACAATTTTTAGCAATGTTCCTTTTCTACTTCTTTAAAAAATACTGTAAATGAATGGAACATAAAAAGATTATCCTTTATTATATAGTGCTGTTAATCTGTGTGTGTGTTGTAGATGACCTTTCCAAAGATTAAAACACAGTTTCAATCTGTTTACACGGTAGTAATTCCAATTTTTATTGGTGGAATTGGCACTATATGAATCTTTTCCTCTTCCAACTTTACCACTCTATCCACTGCACTGTGTGGATGACCTCTGATAGCGTGACCAGCTTTAAATCTTTTAACTCATATTCCTATGCCTTGTTATCATGACCCTTTGGAGAAAAGGGAGTATGGGGACAACACATGAATAAGAAATTCGGTGTGGAGATTAAAAAAAAAAACAATCAACAAGCATTTATTAAGTGCTGGGATGTTAGGAATGCAAAGACAAAAAGGAGAAGGTCATTCCCATCAGTTAATCAGTCCGTCCATCAATAAGTATTTATTAAACAATTACCATCTCCAGGCACTGTACTTAGGATGCGGGCATGAGAATCCAAAGAATAAACAATATCTCCTCTGGGAGGCTTGCATTCTGTGGAACTTTTCATGCCATACTTTTCTCAGTTTACTGAGTATCTCATTAGGTGCATAGTAGAAGCTCACTGAAAACTTACTGATTGGTTAAATTCAAAAGTTCGAAATACTTGAAGATAGTGGAGTCAGCCTAAACAGTTGTTGGGTGATTGGAACATGAATGTCTACTATATCTGGCACTTTATTTATTCAGTCAGCAGGCACCAGTGGAAGGAATTCTTAAGTTTTCCCAAGAAATTCCAAAAGGGACCAGACATTGAAGGTATTTATGCAGGAAAAAACATTTCTCTCCAAAACTGGAACAAAGGTTGCTTCCAGAAAGAAGGTTGCTGATGCCTCACAGCTTCCATTCTTATGCTTATATTTAGTCTGATACAGTTTGCAAGTGAGAAAATTGAGACTTGAGAGAAGTTAAGTTACTTGCCCAACATCACACAAGTAGTAAGGTGGGGGAAGCTTGTAAATTCTGATCTCCCAGGCTCCAACTTTACCACTGTATCCACTGCACCATGTGGATGACCTCTGATAGTGTGACCAGTTTTAAATCTTTTAACTCATATTCCTATGCCTTTCCTAAGAAAATTGTTCCTTTTTTAATATCTGACTAACACTTTTAAGCTACTCATGTGATATTTAGACTCACTGAAAGCTGCTTTAGTGAATGAGCTCCTGAAGACTGAAATTTATTTACAGAAGGGATGCCTTTCACTCTCTTCTCCTTGTAGAACAGAACCATTATTATCCAAATTTTTAAAATAAGCACTGCAATAAACTAGCAAAAAAAGATGTTATTTACATTTTGCTCCCTAGTTTCTTAGATCATTAACAGTGTAAATCTTCTCAGAGACATTCTTTTTGATGGCCTCTCTTGCTGGCAGTGGGTTCTGGGAAAAACATTTGATGAAGAAATGTTTTCAAAGCCAACAGGAAGATATAGTCCAGAATTTATGGCACTGTTTAGTAGAAAATTAGAGACTACAGTAAATTTGTGGCCATCCAAATGTATTATTTTATGGTTGAGAATACTACTGTAAAGCTACAGATGTTTAATGAAATAAACTGCTGTACTTGGAGGCATATTGCTATACTAAGTATGCTTTCTTTGGTCTTAACTCATGAAAATATTAATACAATTAATGAAAATTTGATAACCTATATGATGTTAGGTCACAGAATTTGTCTCTCTGAAATTAGCTGGCCATTAGAAAATTGTTTCCAAATAACAAATGAAAGAAGAACCTTTCCTAGGAAAAATTAAAGGATGAGATATTGCCTTGTCCTTCATAGATGCCTTAGGTATAATCCTGTCTGCTGACTGTGGGTATGAATTAGATGAGCTCAGAGATTTCTTCCAGTCTCATGCTACTTTTTGTTTAGCCACTAAAAGACCATTGGCAGCCTTTGAAAATGCAATTTCAACTAAATGGTGGGGTTTGAAGCTGGATTATGAGGGCTTTAGGAGTAAATTTTTGATGAAGAAATGAAGGCATCAAGTATAGGGAAGGAAGGAAATAAGCATGTATTAAGCATCATGCTAAGGTCTTTACAAATGTTATCTCAGTTGATCTTCCTCAGTACCCTGTGATGTAGGTGCTATTATTATCCACATCTTACAGTTGAGGAAACTAAGGCAAAAAGAAGTTAAAGGATTTGTTCAAGATCGTAATAAAAGCCTGAGATAGATTTGAACTCAGATCTTCCTGAGTCCAGGCCTAAAACTCTATCCCTTGAACATCCTAGTTATCTTTTTCTAGAAGAAGATTCCTCTTTATGGGAATTTATCAGTAAAAGGTGATATATTGAGGGAGGATCAAGAAAGATTGTTGTTTTTGTTTGGGGATGGGTGAAACATTTCATCTAAGCAGTAATAAAGTAGGCCAGGGTGATGAAATCACCAAATTGGCAGAGATTCAAAATGAAAAAGCTGTAGAATGGCTTATGGGGCAAGATCCCCAAAAGACTGTTGATGGTGAGATCAGGGGTGGCAGTAGAAGAATTGGCCTTAACAAGGAGGAAGGCCTTCTTTATCTCTGACCATTGTCCCTGTCACCCACACTCACAGCATAGGTGTCCTTCTCTACTTCACACTCTTTCTCACCCATTAGAGCCAATCTGTTGTCAAGTCCTGTTAACTTTACCTCTGTAGCTTCTCTCATATAAACCCCTTCTCTCCTCTGATACTGCCACTGTCTCTTGTACACACTTTCATCATCTCAAACCTGGACTATTGCAATAGTCTGCTGGTTATTCTCTCTGCTTCACTTCTCTCCCCACTCTAGTTCATCCTACATTTAGGTGTCTGATTGATTTCCCTGACGTGCAGGGCCAACAATGTCACCAACTTATCCCTTCCCCACTTACCCCTCTTCATCTCCGTGAGCCATTAAGGTACCATGTTCAAGGTACTGGACTTCAAATGGTGCTCTGTGTTATCTATTAAAGTGTATTATGTTCAGTACTCAAGGTAGTGAATTTTCTTTTAATGAATTTTCCAGTAAGAGATAGGGGGGAAATCCTTTAGATCTCTTTTACTTAATATTTTCTCTTTTATAGAAATTCATGTGAATAAACTGCTTATCATATACAAAGTTCCCTTATGCAACATCTTTGCTTACTGCATACATACCTAAATAGTTAATACTATTTTCAATAGTATATTCAAGTAATTTACTATTTTGAATAGCAATGAATAGTCAATACTAGTTTTCATTGGAAAATACTATTCTTGACATTTTTACATTACAGGTTTCTGCTAAATTTTTCTGTAGACTGAACTGAAAGGCACATGCTAAATACCTGCATAGATATTTTATCTGCTGAATGAATTCAGACACACTGAAGTTCTTATTAAATTATAATGAAAATCCTTAAATCACTCATTGTTGCCAATATTTAATTTTTTGGACAATTGTAACTGCTTGAAGTCCCAAGTTTGAGTCAGTGCAGGTAAATAAAATGTTGTGTTAATATTCTGACTTTTATTTGTCTTTTGGTTACAAGTGTGGTATGGAGTGTTGTGGAAGCCTTTACATCACTTATGATTAATTTGAAAAGATGAGAGGATCATAGCCATAGATCTAGGAGGACATTTAGTACAACTCTCTGAGAGGTTTGAGAGGAGAGATGGGGGAGGGAACAAGGATTTATTAAGCACCCGCTACATGTCAGGCACTATGCTAAGCATTTTACACATACCATCTAATTTGATTCTCAAAATGATCCTGTATGCTAGGTCCTATTATTATCACCATGTTATAGCTAAGGAAACTGAGACAGAGGTAAACCATGACTTGCTCTGGGTTACATGGTTAATGTGTGGGACTGATTCTAAACTCAGGTTTTCCTTATCACAGGCCCAGCACTCTACTCTATCCACTCTGACACCTAGCTGCCCCATTCAATTTTAAACATCTCAGAGGCTCATCTGTGGTTTTGTTTGGTTCCCTACCCAGTCTATACTCATGATTTCATCATTGTAGAGAACTCTAGGTGTGAAAACCTATTCTACTGATGCAGGTCAGCAACTCTTCTGTACCCTCTAGTCTTAGAGAACAGTTGTATGACACATTTATGAAGTTATCTGACTTGCCCATGGTGACACAGTATGGGTAGGGGTAGTACTTGAATCTAAGTATTTCTGATTCTAAGTCTGGCTCTTTATTCATTTTATCACAGTGCTTCCTGTGGCTTTAATAAAAATTAGTACATTTTTTGAGAGCTTCTGATCTTTTTCCCTCTTATTAAAAACCCAGACATTCAAGGTTGAGATATGGCAGGATTGTTCAATGGCATATACAGAGTTAAAGAATGAGGTGAGATTTTCATGTCCTGTTGCCCTACTTGTTTAATATAGTCCACTGGCTAAAGTGGACTGAAGTGAGCCTTTTTATTTTTTTGGTAATACATTCCAAGTTCTACATAATAAAATGTATAAAATAATACTATGTTTGGCATTTATGTGGAACTTTCATTCTAGTAATCTATGTGTTTGACAGATGTTATAACAATTTAAGAGTTGGTGGTAAGAATTATTTCCCTCTTATGTTCAGTGGAGAGTAGGAAAGATTATTAAATAGTTCTAAAATAAGACCTGTAAGGAAAGGTTAAAGAATTAGGATTATTTAGTTTGTATAAGGATAGTATGTGGGATGACCTAATAAATGCTTCAAGGCGATGGAGGGTTATTATGAGCCTGGAGAGCAGCTGTTTTCCATCACCACCAAATATAGAACATGAGGAAATATATTTAAGTGTAGTTTATGAGAGTCAGATTAGATAGGAAGTAGAACTTCCAATTGTCAGAGAAGTTAAACCCTGAAAGATTATTTCTAGGGAGGGAGTGCTTAATAAATGTTATTTTTCTTATTGTCATTCAGCTAAATGCTCTCTGAAATTCTCCATATTTATGTTTCTGTAATATATTTGAATATTTTCTATACAACCTAATAGCATTTATGCTGCTCCTTGACAGGAGTGTGATTCGGGCTAATAAGACAACCATTTTCAAACCCACATGAAAGAAAACCATAAACACTCAGCATCACCATTGTTTGCTCAGAAGCATTTTTACATCTTGACAAGACTTTCACCAGTCTCTTTTCCACTTTCCAGAATCTTAAGCTTGCATGTGATTATAGTGAGTATTAATAACCTGAAACACAATGAAAGGGATTCTATGCCATTAATAAAATTTTATTTTCCCAGTGCTTGATTTATTTTAGAACCAAACATTTCTTTGAGATTCTGGACTCCATTCTAATGTTCCTGACTTCCATATAATCACAGCTGACCAGAGGGTTCTCTTAAGGAAGATTCCAGAGAATGTCACTGCCACACAGGAACACAAACAAACTATCTTCTCTGTAATCATTTCTGTCCCCTTAATTACAGCAGATTTTTTCCTACTTTTGAAAAGTTTACAGTGAGTCAATTATAGCTCAAGCGATTTGAGAACCTTTCAACTGAATCAGAACTGGTAGGTACTGAACTAAACCAAGAAAGACCTGGAAGTTTATGGTAGAGAAAGAGAAGGCAGAAGCATCATGCTTTAGCATAGACAACCCCATCAGAATGACTATAAATAATATGTTGATTAAATTTTGTTATTATTTATATTTATTAAAATTTGTTACTAAAATAAATATTAGAACAGCAATATGATTCAAACTGAAGAAAATAAGAATGAAGGGAAGGAAATAGGAAATTTTCTCAGAGATATTATTGAGTCCTAACATGATTATTTGTATAGTTTGACTGCACTGGTAAATATTTAAGTGAAAGATGTTGATGAAATATTTGATAGATAACGTCCACGATGTGGGAAATATCAGCTCCTGTTGGAACACTAAAGGCTAAGCCATTTGCCCTTTCCTTGCTCTCTACAACACACCAAGTCAATAAAATAATTTTTCACAAACCAGAATCATAGATACAAAACTATGAAGAGCAATGTACAAGGAAATAGATAGAAGATCGATCCTCTAACTTTTCAGGAAGAAGGGGTTCCTTTTTATTAATATTTGAGGGATTATTTGATGTGTGAGAGGTGCTGACAGTGAGGTCTCTGTACCTCTGTACATCTGTACTGTACCCCTTTTAAATTTAATCTGAACTATGACATTTTCTCCACCATTTTCTTAAGTCTCAACAAATCAGTACAATAAATCAAGCCTTGATTTATAGCATTTCTTTATTTCTGAGATGTAAATGCTTGCACAGAAAATGTGACAGGCGACCCTCTAGCTTGTTTGAGTTGGTTACTCCTGTTGCCATCCATCCTGAAGTCTGTTATGGCAGTCCTTTATGTGGAAGTCTTGCTACAGACATCTGTCATACCTTTCTTTCTACTTTGTAATAACATTTCTATAGCACTTTAAAGTTTGAAGATACTCACTATTTCATTTGAGCCTCACAGTAATTCTGCGATGTAGGTGTTTTGTATTTTAACTGTGATTTCACTGTTATAAAGACTTCCAAGTAAAGACCTTCTTTTCTAGTGTAGAGCTGTACTTTCTACACAACTTAAAGGCATGGGTAGAGGGTTTCCTGGGCCATTGAGAGGTTAACTAACTTGCCTAGATTTATATACTCAGGATGTGTCAAAGACTAAATGTGAAACCTACATCTTCCTGACTCCCAAGTGGGCTCTGTAGCCAATATTCCATTCAGTCTCTAAGGGTAGGTATAATATGTATTATTACAAACATTTTATAGATGCTATAACTGAGTCTGTCCTTTCCTTGTTAATGACTGTAGGAAATAAATATGGTAGCAAATGCCTATCAAACACACACACACACACACACATCTAATTTCATGATCCATTTAAGCTACATTTCACAGATAGGGACTTTGCCTTGAAAACTTCTGGGATCTAAAAGAGCTCTACAGGGACAAGAATAGGGCCTGTGCCTGTGGTTTCATTGGTGTAGGGAAATGCTGGATGAGAAAATCCCTTCTACCAATTCAGATTGGCCCCTTGACAGTAAGTTATATATAGTCTTAGAGAGTTGCTTAGAGCACTGAGATTGACTTGTTGAGGGATGTAGTCAGCAGTCTGTCCATAAACATTTATTAAGCAGATACTAAGTGCCAGGCATTGTGCTAAACAGTCTGTATGGCATTATGGTTAGAGAACTGTCCATGGAACCAGGAAGAGAGCTACATAAAATATATTTAATTGATACTTCCAAAAAACTGATTTTGTCTTTGTAGATAATCCTTTTATCAATTCATATTGTAGGTCCTATGCATTTTAGCAAATAGTTGCATAAATTGTTATGGAAGAATGAATTTGGCACATGACGGACATTGTCATAGTGATGAATGTAGGCTTCTTGACAGACAAAATAGTTCATTTTTATCTGTGTATATCTAGCACCTGGCACATAGTAAGTATTTAATAAATACTTGCTGATTAATTGTTGATACTGTCTGAATTTGGCTTGTCTTTAATAATCTTTGAGTGAAGACCTATATTCCTTGCTTCTCCTGAGACTGTTAATTTGATTTTATCTCAGGACTTTCAGATGTCACATATACAGACACATTTCATATATACAGCCATACCTACCAAAAATTGCCCTCTGTTGCTAGATAAATAGAATACTGGTTTAAAACTTATGAATAAAAACCATGGAATATTCAAACATTAGCAAGAATGATCTGACCCAGTGTAACAGAGGAATCTGTATCAGCTGAGCGTGCTTATGCATCATGTGCATGTGTTAGATCCACAATACACAAATATATGCATCATCAGTTTCAAAATTTGAAAACTTGTTGAACAGTGTATTTGCTAAGAGTAGGAGGATGTAAAGGCTAAAATATCAGATTATTTAAAGGAAAAGGCAAATTAGCTAGTCACTCCAAATATTGCCTTCTCAATGTACATTTATCACCTTGATCTAATTTCCTTAGTAGCTCTAAATGTTCTTTTTATTAAAAAGCTCCTAGATGAAGTATTTATGTAGCATATGCATAGTTTGAAATGAAGGCCAACTTATGCTTCTAAAATGTATGTCCTTATAGATTGAAATGAGATAATTAGTAGAAAATGCCTACATAATCCAGTTATATTTTTCACTAAAATCCACAGTAATCTCAATTTATAATCAGTGTTTCATCTTCTCTCCTTCCTCAACTATTACAAATTCAAATTTGCATAAAAACAAGGTATATCCCTACCAAAATGATTTGCTGTTGATGTACAATCTACTGGTCAGTCAATGAATCAGCATCATTCTACTTTGGGATTTGATATGCTCTTTCTCTTCCTTTCTGCAGGAGATTAAGAGGCAGAAAGATGAGAAATTACAGAAAAGTCAATACTAAGTACTAAATAGGTAAAACCTACTTGATGATTAATTGGTTTCCCATTTTTGTCACCAAAGTAGACATGATAGAATTTGAGTAAATTTACAGGCTGAGATTTTGAAAAAGGGATACTTCAATTAAATTTGACACTCCATTATAAGAAGAGAGACCCTTGGTTAACCAATCAGTGAATTCCATATTCTTCTAGGCATCATCTCCTCCATCTTCCTCCATTTGAACTTTGTATCTTGTCTGTGTTTCTGTCTCTCCTTCCACCTCCTTCCTTTTTTCCTTTCCCCCTCTCCCTCTTCCTTTTCTTTTCTCTTTTCCTTTTCTTTTCCCTCTCCATCTTACTTCTCCTCTGTCCCTCTCTTCTTTCTTTTCTCTCATCTCTCCCTTCTGCTCCCTGGCTTGTCTATATTCATTTCTATGTTTCTGTCTACATATGTGTGTCTTTATATATTTGTCTGTCTCTCTTCCAATTTCTTTATACTGTGTCCCCATCTTTTTCTACTGTATCACCAAGGGAGCTCTGATTTGGAAACTTTTAGTCCAGAATCTTGATGACCTAAGGGGCTGTAGGATTAGGAAATGTTCTAGAAGTTGTAAGTTGAACCCATGGGAGAAAAATATTCAGATCATAGGTCATAGACTAGATGATTAGAGAAATTCTAGTAATACAATCTGCTTACCCAGACCAGCCTAGGTTATATTAGTATACATTTTGAAATGCTAAAATGTTTCATTTTGCTATTTCCCTTAAGAAACAGTAAAGAAAAAAAATGAAAGCTGAGAAAAATTTCTTGGAGCATGTTGGTACATTATAAATTGGCCTTATGATAAGACAATTGTTAATTTTGTTTCTCCATATACCCAAAGTTTTAATTTAAAAATTACTAGTATGACTAACAGGAGTCTCTTATCTTCCTATTCAGAACAGGAAATAAAGGGAAGTTAAATTCTTTATTTGAGAGTAATGTCAATGTGTTTTAAACTAAATGATCTAAATCAGTAGGTACACATCTGTTACAATGGCACACAGCTGCTAATTACAATTCTCAGCAGGCTCAATGATAGTCATTACATTACTTTTTGAAGTTAACACAGGAAATGCAGACGATTGGAGGATGGGTCAGAGGTCCTAAAACAGACTGTTGAGTACTGTTTGATTTAAGAGAAATTGGACAGGTTTACAAGCTTAATAATCAATAGTTTCCAACTTTCTCATTGAGCAGGTTATGCTGTTCTATCTATTTAGGAGAAATAAGAGTTTAGGGGTTTTGTTTCTGTTATTTTTTTTATCCCACAAATGAGAAGAAATTTGGAAACCATTATGAACCAGTTTTCTTAGATTTTTCAGAAATGCCAAAAGCATAAGGTTTGCGTATGTGTTTTTTTTTTAAACAAAGTTGGGAGTATTTACTCAGATTTTATTGCTGGAATGCAAGTAATAACAAAAGAAAACTAAGGAACCAAGAAATAGCTCATGGGATATCTCCTCTTTGCAGCTTTTTATCTGCATTTGTTATTATCTGATGATTTCTGTGAACATTTTTGTATAAGATAAGGTTCCAAGCTGTCCCTCCTCTATAAATTAGAAAACAAACTGAACAAAATTCAGGGGAAAATTTCAACAGAATCAAAATCTCCTTAGAACACTCTTCATAAAACAATGGTTTGCTTCAGAAAGGAGTGATATTCCATGTTTATTTTCCTTCTGTCACGCATGGCTACCATTTAACTGATAATTCTCCTTGTTTCAGCAAATGTGGACAATTTGTTTTATAAAATAATGTCCCTGCCCTATCTTGATTGTCTTCATGATGGCAATAATAAATCATAATAATAACAGCCAATGTCTATGGAGTGGTTTAAGATTTGCAAAGTATATTTCATATATTTCACTTGACCTTCACAACCACCCTCCTCGTTAAGTGCTATACTATATTTTTATAGCTGAGGAAACAGGGTCTCTGAGAAGTTGTGACTTTCTTAGGCTCTCACAGTAAATGTCTGAGACAAGCTCTTAACTCATATTTTTCCAGCTTCAAGTCTTGTCACCCTATCCACTGAGCCATCAGCTTTATCACATTAGTATTCTTAAGAGAAATCAGAAAATGGCTAAGAAATCTAACTTATTATTCATTCTCAAAGGGTAAAACCCATCCTTCAAAATACAGCTCAAATCCTATCTCCTCCATAAAAATGTCTCAAGAGACTTCTCCTTTACTGAAAAAAAAACCCTGTGATTTATATAGCACCTTAAAGTTTTCAAATGGCTTAAATGCATTATTTCATTTGAGCCTTTGAACATCTCTGTTTTGTGACGCTTACAGGGGTCATTAACTTGTTTTCCTCTAGGAAACACACTCAGAGAGATTAAGCAACTTGCCCGTGGTCAGAAATTAGTAAATATTTGAGGAGGTCTTCCAGACTCTAATTCTACTACTCTATTTGCTGCACCTCAATGCCTGGATTCTTGTAACCATAATTTAGCATTTTGCTATAGTAAATGTAATTTTTCTCATTTTCACTCCATATTTTGTATCACTAAGTCTCTTCAAGGGTAGGAGCCATGTCATACTGTATTTCCAGGATTTAGCACATGCTGAGAGGGCAGTAGGTATCCAATAAATATTTAATGGTCAAAATGAAATATTTGCATAAAATACATTTATACTGGGTTATAAACATATCCATCTGGATGGTCACCATGGTTTGAGTGTTGTGTTTTACATCCTGAAGAGTGTCTGTTATAGGAGCGGCTGCGTGGCACAGTGAGTGCCTGGAGTCAGGAGGACCTGAGTTCAAATCCAGCCTCAGACACTTAACACAAAAACTAGCCATGTGACCTTGGGCAAGTCACTTAACCCCAATTGCCCTCCAAAAAGCAAAAGAAAAAAGAGTATCTGTTACATTATAACAATTAGTAGGCAGCTAGGTTTTGCAGTGGGTAGAGCACTACACCTCAAGTCAAGAGTCTGAGTTTAAATTCAGCCTCAGACACTTCTGTATGTCAACCTTGGCAAAGCATTTCAGCTGTCTGCTATAATTTACTTAACTGTAAAATAGTAGCATTTGCCACATACGGTTATTGTGAGGGTCAAATGAGAGAACACTTGTAAAACACTCTGAAGAACTTAACACACTATATAAATGCTGGCTAATAGTAGTAGTAATAATAATGATGATAGTAATGACTGATAGCAACATGAGATTGAAGTAGTCATTTTTCATGTATATAATGAAATCTACTCAACAAAACTGAAAACATATCTCTTAATTGGTGTTTGCAAATAATAGCAACCTCCTTTACAATGGTTAGAGTACCAATATATAAAATGGTATGAATGTTTCCTTCTAGTATGCCATTTTATCTGGCATACATTTTAAAGCAGATGTTTATAGAAGTTTGATAACAGTAGAGAAGTGGTTATTTTCATTTGTAGTTTTTGATGTCTTGTTCAGAGTAAAAGCTTGATAAATGATCATTGAAATATATACAATTGGATATCCGTTTTATGGTTCAAAAAAGAGGGTAAAATTGGAGAATCTTTCTCCTGATCTACATAGTATATGATTTATGCTGATTATTATAATATATAAAATACATCTTAACATATACTACATATATTACATTTCATATTATATAATTACATTTTTAAAATTCCATGGTAAATTTTGCCTTTCTTTTATTGAATTTTCTCTCAAAAGTATTGGCATTATTACTAGTAAAGTATTTGCTATGTATTATAGTTATGTGCAAATGTAACTATATTTATGCACAGAAATTCATATACCAATCTTCTCATTTGGACCTTAGTCCTGCACTTAAAAATTGCTTGTAGTGTTTTAAAAAATGTTTTGTAATTGCCTGAACATGTCTAAAAACCTTTGGTTTCTACTAAGAACCAGTTCTTCCAGGCTACCACTGACTCCTCTAAATCTGTCAATATTATTTTTCTAGTAATCTAGGTCCAAAACCATGGGTGTCTTTTGGCTTCACCCTTCTCCTTTAAACCCTATATTTAATCGTTAAGACATGTTGGCTTTTCCTCCAAAATCTCCCTTGCGTCTGCCCCTTTCTCACCATTGTCATCTCTGTTATAAAGACCTTTATCATTTAGGTTACTTGAGGAGTACCAACACCCTGATTCCAGGATGGCCCCTCTCTAATACATTTTTAAAGGTTTTATCAATTTTGATTTTACATTGAAGTTGTTTCTAGAACCCCTTTCAAAATGAACCTTATAACAAAGAGAAATAGTTCAACAAAAATACCTTATACAGGGACCATTCCTGGCAGTGGTTCCACCTCTCTCTCAGTATTAAGGCATTTGTTTCATTCTCTATTTTTCTGGGACCATTATTGATTTTCGTTACTCAACCCAACTTTTCTATACTTGTCTTTCTTGCAGTTATTGAATATATTATCCTTTTTTGTTCTGCTTATTTCACCACGCGTCAATTCAAAGCAATCATCTCATATTTCTCTGAATTTCACATATCTTACTACAGTAATATTTCATTACTTTCATATATTGGATATCTGAGCTTCTTTGAGGTATCCTATTGGTAATTGAATCATTATATTAGGGTGTAATGTATAGTCACTTTTCTTGGACAATTCCAAATTGCTTTCCAAATAATTCAAATTGATAGCTTTATAGTAGTGTGTTTGTGTGCTTTCCTGTAATCAGTTATATTCCCATAGGACAATTTTTTTTTTTAAATCATGATACATTTCCCTGGCTCAGAAATCTTGAATTCCCTTAATGCTTCAAGTCAGACTTCTCTGTGGCTTTGCCTTGTTTCCTTCAAAAAAGATTTACTGGATCTCTCTAGCTCTTCTAGATTTCTTTACACAGTCCAAAAGTACTTTTTGTTTATACTGCATAATTCAGGACAAGTACATCCTGCTCTGAATTATTTACTTTTCTGTTTATGCTAGCTTTATCTAACTAAATAATAAGGTCCTTGAGGGAAATTAACATATCTTATGCTTCTTCAGTTTCTCCCATAATGCTTTGCCAATTTAGGTCATAAATAGGTGCTTAATAAGTATTGATTTATTGCTAGAAAGAGGACTTGGTAGACTATTCTTTAAAATATACATAATAGGTTATAAGAAAGGGTTGGGTTGCTAATCTTTCAGTTTGGGGTGCCAATTTTAATGACATTGCTATCAAAGCAGCAGCTTGAGATTCTGCCAAATCATTAGTTTCTTTTCCATTTATGACCTATGTTACATTATTTTCCATTAATACACAAAAACAAATTCACATGGAAAGACTTAGGATCTACAAAGTTGACAGTTTTAGATATATGGATTTTTTCCCCAAAAGATTTCTTAAACTAGTTCATCCTGACAATTTAGAAATTACATCATGTTAGTGATATTTGCTGAAAATGTGTGAAACATACTAAAGTAGTGTAATTCATTGTTCACGTAATATGTCACGCTAGATTTGAAAATGCTTTACAAGGGTAGCATACAGCTTAAATGAGCTGGAATTTGAGGATAAATAAGGATGGCATCAGTGTGTGTTGACTTCCTTGAAGGAAAGGTTCTTTGCAAATCTGAAGTTATTTGAAACAGGTGTCATTAAATATTACAACAAATTGTACAAGTGTGTTGGAGATTTTGCAAGATACTTGTGTTGCAACTGTAGATGGCAGTAACTATGCACCAGAATATCCACACTTACCCCCTTTGACATATCTATTTCATTAAGGAGATTTTAATTGATTTCATTATGATCTCCGTATGTGGAACTGAGTCATAGGGTAAAGCAAAGCAATGTTTACTCTGAGTGAATAATTTGGAATATAACTGTTACTTGCTGTGCAATTATGTATTTTATTGGTAAATACAGCTCTTACAAATTCACAGTTAAAGTACATTGTAAATAAATACCTCATAAACCAAAGAGTACAAAAAGTAATTTTTGATGTAGTGAATTTTCACCTAATGCTTTAGCATTTTATTCTTTGTTAGTAGAACAGGATCATGAATTGAGAACTGAAGAAAATATAACTGTCATTGAGTCTAATCTCATGATAAGGAGACAGAGGCATAGAGAGTTAAGAACTTTTGCCCAAGGTCACACAAAGTAGTAGAGCTAGAACTCAAACTCATCTTTTCTGATCCCAAATTCTATACTCCAAAAGCTCTTCAATTTTAAGTCTTTTTTTCTGTAATAATTTGATGGAGGAAAAGCGAGACAGCAATTATCACCTTAAATGTCAATAATTAAAATTTACTCGTGAAGGGTGTTGCAGAATGACTAGAAAACAACCAAATAAGTTGATTCCTTCAGGAAAAACTAAAGTAAGGGGTTGGAATTAAATCTATTCTAAGTGAATCCTCCAAAGCAAGAGTTACAATCATGGTTTCAGATAAAGCAATAAAAATTATAGTTGCCCTCAACAAAGACTAGCAGAGACAATATACTATGATTAAAGGAATCATAGCTAATGAAACAATAGTAAAATGTAAATATATATGTACATATATATTTGGACACATATAGATATGTGCATATGTATACTCATGTATATCTTCTGTCATTGGACATGATACCTTTGTTAGTATTCAAATATATAATATATATATAAAATATATGATATTCCATGTTAGTATATCAATACATAAACTTAAGCAGTCACTACACACACACAAACACACACACACACATATATAAAATACATGATGATTCCAATTTTGCCCTTGAGAGACATACAAAATAAGTATATTTCAATTTCCTTATTCAGATTCTTCAAATGTTTTTATAATAAAATTAATTTTTTTCCTTATAAATTTCTTTATTCAAAAACACATAGAGTGCACTATACATAGATTCTGTAAGAAATAACAAAAAAGAATAAGATAAGGTATTTACCCTAAAATAATTTGCATTCTTATTGGAAAAATCATTTAATGCAAAATAGAATATTAAAGTGCATTAAAGCACAATAATAAAGTATAACTGATTATTAGAGTACAATTTTACAAACATAAAAATGCTAAAGGACTTTCAATGAGGAAGATAATAATTTTATACTGGGTGGAAATAAAAAAAAAGCCTCTATGTATTAGTTAGCATTTAATTTGCCTTTAATATAGGTAGATATTATGTAGATGAAGTTGGGAAAGAAGGGTATGACAGATGGAAAAAAACAGCAAAGGCAAAGAAGTAGACTAGTATGAGGAATGTTGAAGGAACAATGAAATAAATTAAATATGTTTCTCCAAGATGATTCCTCACATTACATGGTTTCCGGACTTCCATTGCCTCCTGATGACCCTAATTTTGATATTTATTTAAAAGTCAGCAAAGTGGAATGGATTCTGCTGTAGGAAAAATAAGAGTTCTCTTCTTTAATCCCAAGTGAATCGTGGTTGAACTAAAACAAAAGATACTCTTCACGTTTTCTCAATTTCCCTTTTAGTCATGAGAGCCCATACCTATCTGATATTTTCAATCAGTCACTCCTTAAACAATTGTTTGTTAAGTGCTATTCATGTACTATGCAACAAAAAACAAAAGTCAAACAGTTTCTGCCCTCAGTGAACTTACATTCTAATGGGGGAGAAAGCATTTCCCTATATATAGATATACGCGAGATACATGCACAGCAGATAAAATGGAACTTTAGAAGGGAAGACAGTAGCAACTGGTGAGACCAAGAAAGGTGTCTTGCAGGAGAGAGTACTTGCAGTGATTCTTAAAGGAAACTAGGAATTCTTGGAGGCACAAGTGATAAGGGAGGCATTGAGGACAGCCAGTGCAGGCATGCAGAAGGAGAGAGAGTGTTGTATATGAGGAAAAGCAAGTAGGCCCATAGAGTGGGACTATGGACTGCATGGAGGGGAAGAATTTCTAAGAAGACTGCAAAGATAGAAAGGGACCAAATGGTGAAGAAATTTAAATGGCGAACAGAGGAGTTCATATTTGAGATGAGAGAGTCACTGGATTTTGTTGGCAATTAGGTGCTGTAGCAGATAGAGTAGTGGACCTAGAATTAGGAAGACCTGAGTTCAAATCCAGACTAAAATGCTTACTGTGTGACCCTGGGCAAGTACTTAACCTCTGTTTCATTCAGTTTTCTCATTTGTAAAAAGAAGATAAGAGTAACTGGCTCCCAAAGTTATTTTGAGTTTGAAATGAAATAATAATTGGAAAGTGTTTATTAGCACAGTGCCTGGCACATAGTAAGTGCCATGTAAATTTTAGTTATGATGATGATAATGTGTTCATGTCAGATAGGAGGAATTGGGGTAGTATTGTCATAACTGTGTTTTAGGAAAGTAACATTTGTAGTTGTGTGAAGGATGGATTGGAGGGGTAGGGTCTAAGACTTGATTTAAGAGACCAAATAGTAAACTATTGAAATAGTCTATGGAAGAAATGAGGAAAGCCTGACTAACCACAGTGGTAGCTGCATGAATAAATAGATGGAGATGTTTACAAGAGGTATAATGGAGACAGGGATGACAGGATTCAGCTAGTGGGAAAAGAAAGGCTCTAGTAGAATTGTAGGATCATTGATTCAGAACTAGAAGGGACCTTAGAACCCAGTTAATTCATCTCTCTTTTTACAGATGATAAAACGAGGCTTGTGCAGGTTAAGTCACTTGCCCAGGGTTGCCCACATAAGTGGCAGTGCTCAGGTTTGCACTGTGACTTCCACTTTCCCACATAGTCCTTGTTGGTCTTCAGTCATTCAGCCATGTCAGACCCTTGTGACTCTGCCATAGGTCCTAGGGTTCTTCAGATCCTAAGCTACTTCATAAGACATGTCATCATTGTTGCTTTTTAAACAGTCTTCAGAAGAGCTACAAGAAAATTGAAATTCCCTCAGTTAAGCTGAGTGGACCACTGATTCAGGTGGGAGCACTAATGAGAAATGAATTGAGAAATTATCCAAGTTGGGTCTTTAGGAAAAGGGTATCTTCATCAATTGAAAAACAATCACAGCCACTCTCCTTTTAACCTAATCAAATAAAAGCAGAAGAAAAATGGGAAAGGGCTTCATTGCATCATCCTAGTGTGTCTCACTAATCCGGATTGACTTCTCTCTTATTTCTTATGTCCTTACCTCCCCCTTGATTTTCCTTCTGTCAGCAGTAATATCTTTTCTAGTGCCAGAGCGGATCTCTCACCTTCTGTGGGGTGACGTCATCACATCTGTGCATTGCATCCATACTTATTTTGTGACCCTCAGCAGCGCCTTGTATCCCCTCTTTATTTGCAGAGTGACCTTTTAGCTCTCCGCATCCTGGTGTGGGTAATTGATGTTTTCTTTCACTTTGATATCTGAACTGTAGTGGGTGGGAGTACAGTCATTGCTGGGACCAGTGCCAGAGAAGCTCAGGAATAATAAGCTGGATAGGCAACAGCAGCTTATGGGATCACATTTGGGTGAATGTCCTGAAAGCCTCCTGAAACTCAACAGCATTATCGTGCCAGTACAAGCTGGCCACGTAAAGTACTTTTTCTGTTTCAAAATTTTAGCACAATGTAGGTGCTTGATAAACAAGAAATAACAAGAAACATCCCTTCTTGCCTTACTCTTCTGAAGAATGATTCCCTGCAACACCCACATATGCATGCACAGTTTTCCAGTATCTCAGAATTGATGTGTCCCAGATGGAATCATAATTCAAACTTAATAACCAGTTAGTCTGTGATCTCCTATTTCTTCATTCAGTTCAGTTCTCTTCAGTGAACATTTATTAAACACCCATTGTTTGCAAGATGGTGGATATCATGCCTGTGTTGAATGAGAACCAACCTTGGCTCATAGAACTGCCAGTGAGACCCACAGTTCTGAAAACAATCCCAAATAGGTTTTCCTAAATTGAATAATACAACATAAAGCAAGAAGAGAGAAAGAATATGGCACAACCTGCTAAAGGGAAGGGGCCAAATCTAATCTCTTACTCAACACTGCAGAAGTAGCATGTATACATTCGTTCTATTGCATCACATTTTTGTTTATGATAAGGATAATAAAAAGAGACCAGAAAAGGAAAAAGGGAAGAAATTCTTTATTCTTTATATTCAGGTACTTTGTAAAGGTCCAATTGGACACCATAGTAATCTTCATTTTCTCTAATGAAAATTTTTGTAAAACATCCTTTTCAATAGCATCACATTTCACGAGGGATTCTATCACAAATAGATTGTCAAAATATCCAGGCATCAGATTTATTCATTTATTAAGTACAAATTTACAATTATTTATTAAGTGCCATTAAGTAACAAATGTGCATAAAACTATGATAGATACTGGAGCAGACACAAAGTTTAGATATGGAATGGTCCTTGACCTCATGAAACTTACAGTCTGATGGGGAAAAGGACATAAATATATTTGACTGAAATACCCAATATCAAACAAACATAGTATAGAGAATGTCTGATTTGAGAGCCAAGGGAGATGGTTGCTGCCTTGAGGTTTCAGGGTCTTCCCTTTCACATATGAGTTGGACTTTAAAGAATGAGTAATAATTCAGCAGTGTTTCAGGGAATAGGAAAAAATTTAAGCAAAGACATGGCCTTAGGATGGTACATTCCATATATGAGACCATTTTGAGTAGAGCAAAGAGGTTTAGATGATAGAATTGTGAGGTGTGGTTATAAAGATATGATGATGCCATATTTTGGATGGCATTGAATGCCAGGCACAAGATTTTGAAATTTTCTAGGATCCATGATTTGGGATGAAAGCTAGAACTCCAAAAGTCAGAAAAGGATGGAAAATCAGTACACAAACTAAAGATCAAGTTGATCTTAAGAGCTAAGGTCTTTTGCTTCCCTGATTTTATCAATCCCAGTCCAAGTTGGGAATCAGTCATTGAATGGGACCATATTAAGAGTTTCTAGGGACTGCAGTAAGAATAGCAAACTGGGGTGAGGGATAATAACTGAAACAACAGTAACAATAATAACAATAATAAAAACAACAAACATTTAGTACAGGTTTTCTTAGTAATTTCCAGATATTATCTCAGAAGATGGAAAACAGATGACAGAAGCATGCAAAAAAGTCATACCTAAACAGAAAAGAAAAAAAAGTCATACCTGATAGCAGATTTTGTTTAATGATGATATGACTGTACATATTTATTATTCTACTTTTTTTTTCATTTACAGAGCCACCCAAAGTTACAGTCATGCCCAAGAATCAGTCTTTCACAACAGGGTCTGAGGTTTCCATCATGTGCTCTTCAACTGGTTACCCCAAACCAAAAACAGTCTGGACTTATAATGACCTATTTATCATGGGCTCACACAGGTACTGCCATTGTATTACCCTCTTGGGTCATGCTTCATTTTCTAAGGAGTGAAGATAGTTTTTAAACTCCTAAAACAAGTATTTCTAAAAGTATCTGTGAACTTATATACATGTATATATATATATAATTGTACTTCAGTATAATTAGTTTCCTTTGTAATCCTTTCTGTTCTATATTATGCATTTAAAACTATGATAAAACTGTAAGCTTCATCAGACTGCTAAAGGGGGGTGTCCTATGACACAAAAAAGGTTAAGAAATTCTGCTCTAAGAGAAACTCCTTTTATTAACCTTCTGAAACTAAGGGAGATAGTGTCTTAGTTAGCACTTTCAGAAACTCCCAAAACACAGCAAGAAATGCAATCAGAAAAACAACAAAGAATGACTTCAGAGAATTTTTAGAGCAAGGGAGTTTGGAGTGAGGAAGTATAAATCCTGCCTTAGACATGTACTAGCAACAAAACCCTTGGAAAGTCATTGAACCATTCTGTACCTCCATTTCTTTGACTATATATCTTGGGGATTGGACTCAGTGGCTTCTAAAGTAATTTCTAACTCTCAGTTCCTAATCCTATGACTCAGTAATCCCAACATGTGGAGTCGTTCAGAATTGTCCTATAAAGTTTCATATTATGGTCACAAGTTAAGTAGAGAACATGCACTTCTTAACAACATATTTATTCAAATAATCAATAAACATTTATTAAGTAACTGCTAAGTGTCAGAAACTCTGCTAGGTGGTAAGTGATGTTTAATATCATTTAGATAATGTATCTTAAGGTGCTATTGTTTTGAGAGCTCTATTTAGGAAAAGGTCCTAAATTTGATAATGACACATTTTCTATAGAGAGCTTTATGCTTACAAGGTTGTTCACATTCACAGTCTCATTTGATTATCAAAAAAATGCCATGAGGTTCATAGAATAAGTTTTAATATTCATATATTATATGTGAGTAGAAAGTCACAGTTCTCTAGAGATTAGGGCCTGGCCCAAGAGTACATAGCTAATAGTCATATAATCAACATTACGATTCAGGTCTACTGATTCCATTTCTGGTAATGTTCTTGGAATTGTATCCTTTTTTCTCTCTGAAAGTCAATACAGGAGCAAGAAAAAGGACAATTAGCACTAATGAAATAGGATGCAGACATTGTGAGAAGAGTGTTCATTTTCTCATCCTATATGTATAAGCATTTTATACTCTGTTAGTTTTTTAAAGCCATTGAATCCTGCCACACTTCAAGGGTATAATGAACATGTGGAACATGAACAACAAAGCTGCCAACCATAGGGCTCCCATTACTTTGGGTTTGGCATAAAGAATCTAGCATTTCAAGCCAGACTGTATCCCTGGGCCATCATTAACTCATTTTAGACTCTTAAGCACTGGGTGCCAGGTGCTTTCATTTATCCTGTCTGTAAATGGTAACACAGATGATCGTCCACATTTGTTGCCATATATTGTCCATAAAATACATTTCTTTCCTTTGATTAAAGACATTGTGTGATGATATTGCTGTATCACAGTGTCTCTGGTTGAATGTAATATAAGATATTCTTTTCATCCAGGTATAGAATGACCTCAGAAGGTACCTTGATTATAAAAAATGCAGTTCCCAAAGATGCAGGAGAATATGGATGTTTGGCTAGTAACTCAGCTGGGACAGACAAACAGACTTCTACTCTAAGATATGTTGGCAAGTATACATCTTTTAGAAGACTAATAAAGAAGAGTGAATGATAAAAAGTAATAATAAATATAATTATAGAAATGCTATTACGTTATAGCAATTGATAATCATAAGGTACATATTTTAGACTTTTTTACATTTTGAAATGCAAAATATAATTTGTTAAAATGTTAACATTTGTGAGTGGATACTTTGTTTAGCCAAGGAAACTTTTAGATGCTTGGCCCATTCTTTGATCCACCCTGCTGTTTCAAATATTCCTTAATCTTACACATCTAAAGTAGATGAATTCAGCTTTCTTTCTTTCTACTCATTCAAACCATTATCTCTGCCATTATTTAAGATGGATTATGACATTTTATTTAATACTGTATGCATTTTATGTGATTCATTTTATTTTTCTTGTAGGCTTTATAGCAATCATTAACCTTCAACACTTCATGTTTAAACACTTACATATTCTTCTGTTGACTCTTTTGCCACTTCTTACACAAAGCTCCTCAAGCCTAGAGCTCTATGTATAATGATATATTAGGGTTTCTAATTTTCTAATGAGTAATTACTGACTAGGAGGAATAGTGATGATACTATGCCATTAACTTTTTTCTTCTATAAATTTGTAGTCTCTATGCTGCTACTGCTTCTTTTTATTTTTTTATAAGTTTTTAATTTACTTTAATTTAATTTTTGCTTTTTTTGGAGGGTTATTGGGGTTAAGTGACTTGCCCAGGGTCACATGGCTAGTTTTTGTGTTAAATGTCTGAGGCCGGATTTGTACTCAGGTCCTCCTGACTCCAGGGCCAGTGCTCTATTCACTGCACAACCTAGCCGGCCCCTACTGCTTCTTTTTAAAAAAACAAACTCCTAATAACCTGTGATGCTTTGTAAATCTCACTTCTCTGAAAATACAAATTCTTTGACTATAATTAGTAATCAACAGCATCAAAATAAGATGGAAAAGTTTATAATTCATATTTTATAATTCTCAAATTTCTACTTAATTTATTCCTATAGTTATATGTGTGCAATTACAAAATTTTAAGGATTTTTTCCCCCTCAAAGATCACTCTTGTCTCCTTCATTCTTTCCCTCTACTATTTTCTAATGGAGCTTTAAAAAAATGTGTTGCCTAAAACTATTGAGATCTATTTCATAATTTTGTATTAATCTCTTTGGGAAAATATATTATTTTTACCTTAGAAATGTGTTGTTTTCTATGTGCATTCACGTTGATGTTTTTAATTATGCAGGTACTAACACAGTTCTTCATTTATTCATTCTGAAAATATTTTGGAGCACCCACTGTGCTAGAGACTGATTATATTATATACCTTCTTCCTTTTCAGATGCTCCAAAGTTGAGTGTAGTTCAGAGTGAACTCTTGGTTGCCTTGGGGGACACAACAGTTATGGAATGTCAAACCACTGGTGTTCCCTCGCCTCAGGTCAAGTGGTTTAAAGGTACATTTGTTAAATTTATCTGTTTCATTTTGCTTTTTTTTAAAAAATGATTTGTTAAAAGTTTGTTTTGGTGTGAGACTTAGCAGCACCATAAAAATGTGTTTATGACCTCAGTGGTGACTGGAGCTCAAAGTTTTGAACTCTTAAGTTTCAGCACTTCACATCTGGTATAGATTATAGAACCGTGAAAATTAAAGACGGAAAAGTTCTCTGCTAGTCCAGCTGAACATTCTCTTTGTTAGTTTAGGATTCCTTCCTGTATTGTAGCATATTCTCCAGAAATACCATAGTCAAGATTTAAAATATCCTCACAAATTTGAGTTTATTTTCTTTAGAGAAACAGAAGAGTGTGGTGGGAAGAATATTAGATTCAGGGTTAGGAGAATTGGTTACTACCTTTTAGAATCTCAGTTCCCTCACCAGTAAAATATGAATAACAACACATCACTTACTTCCCTAGGGTTCTTAGTTTCAAAGTAGATGTGTATAAAGTATCTTGTCATAATAAAGTGCTATATAAAAAGCAAGAATCTGCAATTATCATGATCATAGGATTATAGATGTAGATCTGAAAAGTTCCTGAGAGACCATCTAGTCCAATCTCCCCATTTTATAGGTAAGGAAATTGAAGTCCAATTAAATTATTTGGCCAAGATCATATAGTTAGTAAATAGCAGAGCTAAGATCTATGGAATTTCTCTGGCTACAAACCTAGTACATTTCCCATTCTATGCTGCATCTCTGATGGAACTTCATCCACCAAGGTAGATCATAACTCTTGGATATGGACTTATATCCATGAGTCCTTGTAGCTGAAAAAATTCACTATTTGTAGAAGAAAACTCCTGCTTTTAGTCTTTAGACTTATTTAGTCTAATCTTTAGATAATAGATATGCAGTTTGCTATGTGGAAGGCTCAGCTACATAGTAATACTTTTCTTTTTTGCTTTTTGGAGGGCAGATGGGGTTAAGTGACATGCCTAAAGTCACACAACTAGTAATTGTGTCAAGTGTCTGAGACCGGATTTGAATTCAGGTCCTCCTGACTCCAGGGCTGGAATTCTATTCACTGTGCCACCTAGCCAACCTCCCCCCCCCTTTTCTTGCCTTTTGGAGGGCAATTGGGGTTAAGTAACTTGCCCAAGGTTACATGGCTATTTTTTTGTGTGTGGGTGTTAAGTGTCTGAGGCCAGAACTGAACCTGAGTCCTCCTGACTCTGGGGCCGGTGCTTTACTCACTGCGCCACGTAGCCTCCCCTAACCACCCTTTTTTTCCATTAAACAAGTGTATCACTTGAAATTTCAAAGTCTTTTATGGGAAAAGAAAGGCATTTTATTATTGAGTTTATCATACATTGGTTGCTTTCGTACTCTAATTTATAACTTGTATTGTGCTACTTAAATTGTTAAGCCCATCACAGGCTATTAGAGATAAGAGACTTTAGACATTTTTTAGTCTAGGGTTCCTTAACCTGCGGTCTGTGACATTTAAAAAAGAAAAAATAAATTTGACAACTGCATTTCAATATAGATGGTTTGCTTTATTAATTTTAATGCATTAGTCTAAGAAGGGTTCTATAGATTTCACCAGTGGTTTTCCTGACATGAAAAAAACACCTCAAGAACTTCTGAGTTCATCTAATTCATTCATTTTATATACAAGTTAACTGAAGGCCAGAGAGGAGAATTAACATGTCTCCTGGTTACACAGAAAATTAGTGGCAGAGTCTAGTCCCTGGAACCTAGGTCTCTTGAGTAAGATGACTGGGTGGTCTTAACTCTATACTTTCTGTAATTGTATAATAGAATTACACTCCTTTGGCCCCTTTTTGGGATCCTGTGATGAGAGAACTGCTTGGAGGCAGGAACTCAAGTTCTGTCTTTCTCTAATGCTTATGGGAATAGTACTTCTTATTGTTTTAGTGCATCCATATATATGAGAAGGCAAAGTATCCTTACAAGCACTCTATGAAAAGATTACTGGTATTAGTATTTGTGAAATGTTTTGTAATCCTCAGATGAAAAATGTTAAGCAGTTCAAAGAATTATTGTTATTATTCTGTTTGTTATAGCCCAAACATTCCCATAGTAACAAGTTGATGTCATAACCATAAAATTATGAATTCACCTCGAGCCCTGGGAAACATGAAGTAAAAAGAAGAAAGTTTTCATCCAGAAAACAAACACATTTAATGATAGAAAAGGGCAACACTATTTCCTTTGTCCTGTGAATTAAATATTTATAATGGCATTTCCTCTGAAGGGAGAGCTTTTCTCTAATTGTTTTCACTAATTCAATTGGTTTCTCTCAGCACAAATTATTTTGTAATGACCAAAAATGTCTGAATAAATAATTGGAAAAATATTATAAATCTACTTTATATCCAAAAGAAACAATGTATAAAGGCTGTATTTTTTTTAAAAAGTAGGTTAATCCCTAATACACATTCAGAATTAAAAAAAACACATGAGGAAACTGATTTTATTGATTATTATATCTATAGCATTCACAATGAGTGTTCTTTAAGACAGCAAACTAAATTAGAGAAAAGTTATTGTGATTCTATCAAGCATCTACACAAAGTAATACATATGGCCAAGAAGTTTCTCCCAGATTACTGGCTGCTCTCTTAGGTAGTACTCTTGTATTTACTGTTTCCTAGAACCCTTCAGGTAATTGGATTCTACATTGCGCAGTGAGGATAGAAAAAAATGACAACAAAAGAGAACCTGAGAATAGTCCCATAGATACCTTTGGATAGATGTTCCATTTCTTCCTTTAGCCATAAGGAAGTTATTGGGTTTTTTTCTTCCATCAACTCTTCTCCAGAAAATTCTAATTGAATAGTTTATTGGAAAAAAAAGTATCTTTTTTATTTCAGTCAGACAAGCAATGACATGTTCCAGAATTACAGATTATCCACCAAGCACTCAGCTTCTTTATTCTAGGACATGAAAAAATTAGACATGGTCCAAAAGGAAATCAGGGAGATGTTTAAAATGTTGCAAAAATGGACCTCTGAGGAGACATTAAAGTAACTGAGTTTATTTAACTAGGTTACTCTTGTGACTTTGAGTTAGGTGAAGGGTTCTGTATAAAGGAAGATGACCAGCTGTTCTCCCTATCCACTAAGGTCAGAACTAAGCATAGGCTACAAAATTAGGGGCTTAATCAAATGAAGGAATAAGCACTATAAATAGGCAAATTTTGAGTCCCTGCGATAAGTCCAAAGAAAAGTTTTAAATTACTCTCCTGACATCGTGTTAAATGGTGGATTAAATGATCATAAGGTGAAAATTTCTGAAGTAAAAGGAACACCAGAGATCATGGAGGCCAGTGGTCTCATTTTAGAGATGAAGAAAGTTATCTTTACTTTATTTCTATTACTGTGATTATGTATTGCTTCTAGAATTCGTATCTAGAATTTCTTGTGAAAAGTTTCTGAAGTAGTTTGATATATTCTTTCTCATAAAAACAAAGGAAGGAGAGAAAGAATATATACATGTCTGACCTGTATGTAGTAAACTGAATTACTTTCAGTGAAATTCAACTTTCTGATGCATGTTGCTGTGTTTCATTACTGCTACATTTTAGAATTTTAATTTGTGGGGGGAAAACAACTCAGCAAAAATCTTTATTTAATCCTGTTATGACCAAATTCAACTACAGAGGAAAGAAGTAAGAGACAAAAAATAAAAAAAAACAATGTACCAAGACCAAATATTTTAAGACTTGATGAATAGCAAGGTCACACTCCATCCTCCCATGGTGGGAGGAAAGTTTATGTCAACATCATCTGCTTTTATTTACGATAATTTCTCAGAGGCTCATAGACACTGCTTTATTTGCTTCTTCCCGTTTTCTCATGGTATGTAGTAGCAAACTCAAGAGGATGATTACTTTTTTGGAATGCTGAAAAATACTTAGTTTGGGCACTAACAGCTGTTTCTAATGTAATTTCTTTTTATTTGAGGCTCTTTTAGAAAAAGAAATCTGCCCATTGCTTTACGTCTGTTGAATAATGTTCCATTTGGTGACCTGAAGAATCACTAGAGTTGTCCCTTTGCCATTTGGAAGCTGAGCCAGTTCTTTTCATGGTATCCAGAACTTCAGTATATGGGTCCTTTGTGTAGCTGCAAGGAATGTCTACATTTCTAGAACACATTAGGAAGCTATACTTCAGATTATAAACTTAGTGTTTCAAGAAACCTTAGCATCTAGTCTAAACCCCTCATTTTATAAATGAGAAAATTAAGACCCATGGTGGTGACATATTCAAGGTCACAGAGAAGACAATTCACAAACAATTCTTGAAAACATTGACCCTCAGAGACCTATATCTACCCTTTCACTTCCCCATCCCATCCTCCCATTATATTTGGTTGAGCTCAGGAAAGGTATTGCCACATAGATTGAGAGCTCACCATGCCAATGGAGGATTCTTTAACAAACAAAAGAGAATACACTTCTCCTGCCTTTGATCCATGAAGTACTATAGTTCTTGCCCACAATGTATATCCAGCACCTTCCCTGAAATTTAATTATGTCCCTTTAAGACACACACATATGAGAGAACCTATATTTTCATGGTCTGTGTAAGCAGGTGAGGCTGCCACAAAATTGTGAATAGAGTTAAGTTAGCCTCTGAACCAAGAAAAGTGTTCAAGTTGAGCCTCTGGAGTATGCTGGTTATATGATTGTCGGCAAGCCCTTTGACTTCTCAGTGCTTGAGTTAAACATTTTTTTTGAGACAACTTGCCCAAGGTCATACAGCTAATAAAGGTCTGAGCTTGGATTTGAATTCAGGTCCTTCTGATTTCAGGGCCGGTATTCTATCCACTGTGCCCCTAACTGCCTCTAGTTAAATCTTTATGAGAAGAAGCATAAGTGGAATAAGTTTGTTTTTCTTCCTGGGGTTCCTGATGCCAGTGAAATCATAGATTCAGTTAGTCTTCAGTTGACAAAAGTATTGGAATCTAAAAATGGTTGGTGGGAACTGAGAATGAATATTCCTACAGAAACAACATGTTGAAGGGTGTCTGGAGTCGTAAAAAAAACCCTTCTTAAACAATAATATATCTGAACATTATATATTTATAGTAAACAAGTAATAGAAATATTCATTATGGTATTTGAGCCAAGTACAAATCCCTGGCCTTAAAAAAATTAAAAATAAAAACAAATAGGGTTGGCTAGGTGGTGCGGTGAATAGAGTACTGGCCCTGGAGTCAGGAGGACCTGAGTTCAAATCTGGCCTCAGATACTTACCAAAAAAACTAGCCATGTGACCTTGGGCAAGTCAACCCCAATTGCCCTCAAAAAAGCAAAGAAAAAAATAACCCCAACCAAATCCCTAGCTTTAACAACTTCTAGAAGTAGCAATTGGTACTACATAAGGCAGAAGAAAACAGATGAAATGAAGGGAAATTGTCTAGCTTTTACCAACCCCAAGGTGGTAGAAAAGAAAATGGCATTTTTCTTCTGATTGGGGTTTGTGAAGTCAGCAGCTTTTTACTTAAATTTTTTTGGGACCGGTGACTCTATTCCTTAACTACTGTATCTCAGTTTATAGATTTTTGATTATAGGATTAGGTAATCCTGTAGAAATATAGTTTGAAAAACTAACTCATGGATATTGATTTTATTTTTCCCAAAAAAATACTTTAGCAGCTTCAGTCTTGAAAATGAATTTCAACAATCTTATAATAAAATTATTCAATATTATTTTATTCAGTATGTTTCAGAGTAAATAATATTGAGAAAAATTATAGGGAATATACATTTTTAAAATTTCCTTTCTTTTATTTCAATTTAGGTGATCTTGAATTGAGAGCTTCAGCATTTCTCCATATTGACTCACAACGGGGCACTCTGAAAATTCAAGAGACCCAAGATTTGGATGCTGGCGATTATACTTGTGTAGCTATCAATGAAGCTGGACGAGCAACTGGCCACATAACTTTGGATGTTGGCTGTAAGCATGACAAACATTTCTGTAGAGGATGGGTAGATTTTTATCCTCTTTTCTCTGGTTATTGATATTTTAGTATCAGCAAGAATCAAAACTTTTCAATGTTCAATTAAATTCAAATGACCAAATATAATTGGCTACCAAACTGGAACTTTTGTGTCAAGGAAGAGTTATGATTTCCATTGCTGAGATTTGATCTGTTATAGATAAATAATGATCATTTTAAATCAGAGATGTTTAGAATTGTTGCCATCAAAAGTCATCCTCTATGACACTGAACTTGAAAAGATATATGTCTGGATATTGGAATTTAGAGTAAGATTTGAGGTTCTACTTTGGAGATACTAGATGTAATACTGGTTATTCATCGGTAACTTGGTCTCTTAATTTTCACAAATCTTTTATTGCGCTTTGGTTCTAAGAATGATTTTCTAACCACTCACTAATGCCATCTCCCAATGCATAGTGCAAGGTCCCCTAATGTTGTGGTAGGAACTTGGTGGTAGCCAAAAAGATCTGCACCTGTTCTTCTAAGAACTAAAAACAATATCTAAACTGTATCTTGGTCACGTGCTCATTAACTTAAATGCATACGTAGATGCCTATCCTTAAGAGTATTACAGCAGTTTTCTCAGTCCTAGATATCTTGCACCAAAAGGAATAAATTGAATCTTTTTTAAGGTTTAAAAAAACCTTTACCAAATTATGGTTGACTTTATGAATTATTAGTAGGGTGTGTACTTTGTCTTATCATAGAAAAATACAAAGAATGTACAGGAAAGGGAAGTGAAGAGAAGGGAAAGGGAGAGAGCAAAGGGAAGCAAAGGAAGAGAAGTAAGAAGAGGGGAAGGAAGGATAAAGAAGGGAAAAGGGAAAGATGTCTGAGAAGAGGAATGGAGGAAAGGGAAAAAGAGGGCCAGAAAAATAAGGGAATGGAAAGGGAAGAAAAGGAAGAAAGGGGAAAATAAGGGAAGGGGAGTGGAAAGAAAAAGGAAAGGCACTTCCCTTGTGAAATTTACCATTGAATCACTAATTCCAATTGCTTTAGCCTTACTCCCAGGTAAATAGAATCTGTAGTTAATTTCTATTCCATTTATCAACCACTTCTGAGGTTTGCCCTCATTCTCCACTGTCACCTCCAGTTTTTAATGGAGAGAATAGATCTCTTCTTAAGCATAACATGGCAGCCAAAGGTATGGCAGGAAGTGAAAGAAAGGAAAAACATAGTAGCAGATAACCCTTATCATTCTCTCTGAATTTCTGATTCCTTTATATATATACCCAGAGATTGCTTCCATTCTCAATGTCCTAGATGTGCCTTGGTATGCCCTACTTTACACAAAAGTACTAGTATTAGATGAATCCTGTGTGAGATTTCTGAGAAATTTTTCTTTCCAGTATTTACTTACACACTTTAAACATTAACAGGTAATGTAGAAATATGAAATTAATGCTATAGTACTTAGAATTAATAATACATAAGGATCACTAGTTTTTTTTTCTTGCATTTAAGAGAACTTAATTAGACCTAACCAGAAAGATCCCATGAAATACTGAGTGTCAAGACTGAAGTAGTACATAAATGGTCTTCATTTGCATGCCAGAGTCATTTGGCTTCCTAACCAAATTATTTAAATTTCAGTATTTTGTGACTTGAAAGAAGAACATGCATTTAGGTATATTACTGTGGCTATCTTTTTAAGCTCTCCAATTACCAGTTTTATGCCTCTATTTCTTTATGATCATGACACCAAATTATATTTTAAAATTTTAATGTAATTCTTGGTTGCTTACTTCTTGTGGTCAACTTCTTCTCTTTTTATTTTTTTCCTATCTATATACCCCACCACCACCCCATGACTGTAGCTTTAATTTGTAGCCATTTCAGGTCAACAGGGAAAGTTACCAATAATTTTTATTCTTCTGAAAAAAAGAACTAGTAGATTATGAAGTCATTCTGAGGAAAGGAATATGACTACATCAAACACAAAGTTAGACCTGGCAGAGATTTTACTTGCAGCATTCTGCACTGCCCTGGATTTCATTCTGAGGTTATGGTTTAGTGTTTTGTGGTCTAGTACATTCAAAGCAATATGCTAAGCCCCTTGAGGAAGGGCAAAGTCTTATATATCAATCTGTTTGTCTCATGTGATGTAATTGTTGCCATAGTATCTATTTTAATTATAATTAGAATAAACAAAAGAAAAAAGTGGTATAAGGCAAGATCAAAGTCCCTCTTCCAGTAATCTCACTATTTCATTTAAAAAATATTATTCATATGCCACCTCTCTTGGTTATTAACCAGTATTAATGACTTAAACCTATGGGGTCTTTAAAGAACATATGATCCTTTTTTAAAGTGCTACTATAGATATTTTACTATTGTTGGGATTTTTTTTGCTTTTTTTTTTGGAAGGGGGAGGGCAGGGCAATTGGGGTTAAGTGACTTGCCCAAGATCGCATGGCTAGCTAGTTTTAAATGTCTGAGGTTGGATTTGAACTCAGGTCCTTCTGATTCTAGGGCCAGTGCTCTATTCACTGCACCACCTAGTTGCCCCCATATGATCCTTTTTTAAAGGGGCAGGGGAATCATAACTGCAATAACTTGTCATTACTGAATACTATCTTAAGTGAATTGTAGTAGATAATCCATTGAATGGTGAGTTTAGGTAATGCCTCTGTTTGTTAATAATTTAAATAGTCATCTTACTTAACCTTTTTGTGAGTAAACATGTGTATATCTTCCAGAAATGTACTACTACTCAACTCTCTAACTCTCTTTCCTTTGAATACTTACTTTTGGGGGGAACTTCCCTTGTGAAATTTACCATTGAATCACTAATTCCAATTGTATTAGCCTTACTCCCAGGTAAATAGGATCTGCTCAATCTTGTGAAACCACAAATATTTTGTTGTTGTTTTTCCATCATTTCAGTTGTGTCTTATGTTTCATGACCCAATTTGTGGTATTTTTGGCAAAGATACTAGAGTGGTTTGCCATTTCCTTCTCTAGCTCATTTTACAAATGAGAAAACTGGGACAAACAGGGTTAAGGTGACTTGCACAGGTTCACACATTTAGTGAGGGTTCATTTGAATTCTGGTCTTCCTGACTCCAAAACGGGTGTTTTATCCACTCAGCCACACATTTAAAACAACAACCACAAAAACTAACTTAAAAAAAAACCTCCCATAGCTTTTTAAATTTGTTTCATTGGGGTTTTTTTTGGAGTTACTCAGATAATTAAGAGGAAAGCAGGTCCTTCTTAACCTGATTTTTGCAAATTGGTCATCTCCATTACCCAATTTCACTGAGTATTTGAGAACCCTCTTCATTTTGTAATGAATAGAACTGTGAGCAAAGTAGTTTATGTATTGTGGGGAGGATCATTTAATAGGATCACAGAATTTCAAGGTTAGAAGAGACCTCAGTGACTATATACTTTAACCCATCCCTGAAAAAACCCCACTATAACATACCCTAAAAGTGGTCATCTGGCCTTTGCTTGTAGACCTCCTGTGAGTGGGAACTCACTATTTCTCATGGAAAAAAGTAGCTGCCTCTGGTTAGATTCCAAATGCCATTTTTTTTATTAAGGAAGATGCTCTATACAATATCTGGCCTCAGGTAACCTATTCCCCTTTTGGACTGCTCTTATAGTTGGGAAGTTTTCCCCCGACATCAAGCCTAAATGTGTTTCTTTGAAACTTCTGCTGCTTACTCCTAGTTCTGCCCTCTGGGAAGAGAGTAAGTCTAATCCTTCTTTTACATGACAGTTTTTCATTAGGAATATCTCATATCTTCCACTTCACAATCTACCCCTTTGGCAATTACAACAATGTTAAAGAAAATTCTATTTCCGGTATTATATGAAGAATGCTTCTGTTATGACATGAATCAAGGGCCAAAGTTACTTTGCTTTAGTGAGGACCTAGTAAGAGTATTGCTGTCCTAGGCAGAGTAGTCTTAGTTTTTAGCGCACTTTGTAATAATTTATTTGATTTATAAGGGCAAAATACTCATTATAAAAATTTGTTATAAATTTCTTTGTTTTATCGAGAAAGAAGAGAAATAGTCCCTAATTTTTATATAGAAACAGAATTAGGAATATGTGAAAAGTACAGGAAGAAACAGTAGTAGATGAGGAGACAAAGGAAGGAAGTCCCCACCTCCCAGCTCCCAATGGAGACATTCACACTGTTAGGAATTGTCCTTGTTTGACATCCCTACACTCCCCAGTCCAGCCACATTAACCTATTTATTGTCTCTATAAGACAGTAAAAGCCTGTTTTGTGATTACCAAGTTGATAAGTAATTTGATTGCTTTTACCAAGACAATAACACCTGTAATATTTACCTCATAGGGTTATTATGAGAAACAAATGAGAAAATATATGAGGTTCTTTTAAACATTTAATTGCCACCTGTGTGTCAGCTGTCATTATTTTCCAGCTTGGCTTTCTTCCCTGTTTCTATGATTCACTATTGCTCATGGTGCTGATGTGACAATAAAATGGATTATAATTAAAATAGTTCATTACCACGAAACTTCCCAGACCTCTGGTTTCTGACTCTCCCTCGTATCTAGGTTTTCACTCTGTCCCCATAATATATCTGTCTGCAGTCCCACATGACACCTACTAAGTTTCTGCATTTCTTTTTTATGACCCTGAAAAAGTTAACCTGTCCTAGAACTAGTATAGTGCACAGAATAAGTTTGGCTAACTGAATGGCCATTTCAGAGAAAGGTAGAAGATTAACTCTTGGTTTGAGGGACTGAATGTTTGTAAAGCTACTTTATTTTGCCAGTCTTATTCTTTTTGGAGAGTTTAATCCCCACATCAATAGGTTGAGATAAAGCTAAATACAGAAACACATATAGACACAAAAAATACATGCATACACATACACTGCTTTGAATATATTATCAAACTACAGTGGATATTTTGTATTAAGGGCACATATTCTGGATTCAGTTAAAAAGGTGTTGGGAACATGAAAGTCTACAAAATTCACACCTTTATTGGCAGAGTGCCTTGCTTTTGTATTTTTCCATCTAGTAGAAAAAGCATTGCTAAAGAAGCCTGCACCTACACACACACAACCACACATACACACTCACACACAGCCACAAAGCCAACTTGTGGGTTAATGTTTTAAAATCACAAAATCCTGATAACAAGTATTTATTAAGTGCATTTAATGTATAAGGTACCCTGCAGGGCCCTATGGTGATAATAAAGTTGTGCAAGAAATAGTCCTGAGAGGAAGGTAGCATTCTTGATACAATATACCAAGAAATTATAAATTAAAACTCTCCAGAACTCTTACAATCAGAGGATAAAGTGAAAATAGAATTCACACATCACCTCCTTTAAAGAATTCCAATAATGAAAACTCCTGGGAATGTCATAATCAAAATCCAGAGCCTCTAGATAAAAGAAAAAATACAAGTAGCCAAAAAAAATCAGGGAGACACAGGAAGGATCACATGAGATTTGACAACTGCCATATTAAATAAAAGGAGAACATGGAATCCAATATTCCAAAAAGCAATAAGTAATGACTGCCCCCCCCCTCAAATAAACCATCGGGCAAAACTAAGTATAATTCTATCAGAACTGGAGGCAATGGAGGGGAAAGAACCTTTAATAAAATAGAGAATTTCTGAGCATATTTACCCAAAGGTCAAAACTGTGTAGATATTTGAAATGGAAATGTAGGACCCAAGAGAAATATAGGAACACACATTTTATTTAATTAGAAGAAAATCTATTGGATAAATTATTTATGTGCTAATTGAGAGATAAGAAACAAATGTTTTCTGCTAATATGTATGTTTTTAAAGGTCACAGAAAAAGTTAAACATGGTAGAGGACCTTTGGAGGGTTTTGCTCCATTTGAATACCATTAAAAGACAAAAATTTGGAACAGAAGACTATATTTATTGGGGGGGGAGGGGAGTCATGACTGCAAATCACTAAATACTGTCTTAAGTGAATCTGTAGTAGATGCTCAATTGAATGGCTTTGTTGTTAGTAATTTAAATAGTAATTGTAATTAATAGTAATAGTAATTGTATTTAACTTCTAAGAAACAACCTCCTACTATAGAAATCCTTTCCTGATTCCCATCACCCAGTAGCTAGTACATTATTTCTCCAAACTACCTTATCCTTTTGTATGTATTATGCATATATATGTGCATGTTGTTTCCTTTATTAGATGTATGCTTCATGAAGGAAATTACTTCACCTGTGTCTTTGTACCCTCAGTGCTTAGCTCTGTGCCTAGTTAAAGTACAGATGTGCTTGATGAATTCTTGTTGATAGATGTAATAGTAATGTAATTTGATCCCTTTGTATTGGCAAAGGTAACAGGTACTTAGCACTTAGTAATTAATCAAGCCTCAGTTAAAGAAACAGAAGGTATGAATCCCTGTTGCTGAAGTAACAGGAAGGGGTTGGCTGAAACAGGAAGCTAATGCTGTGTGTATATAAGGAGAAGACCCTGCTCGGTCAGCAAGATCTTCCTGGAGCCAGGTGCTGGAGGCAGAAGCTGCTGCTGTTGGAGAGGCTGAAAAGGAAAGGCCCCCAGAAGCTGGAGGGAATGATTTTGATTTGGAGAACCTGGATGAAGTGATTTTGATTCTGGAAACCAGCTGAATTTCTGCTGTGTCTGAGGGCCAGTCAGAGCTGAGGGCCAGCTGGAGCTGCTGAGGCTGTTGAGGATTTCTGAGGGCCAGCCAGAGCTGCCGAAGACTGAGGAAGCATGACTGTGATGCTGGTACTTTGTATGAATCTGTTGGTGTCTTTGTTAAGCCTTGTCTTCCCAGGAACAGAGACTGTGCAGGATATAAGCTAGATTGGACACTGTGAGCTCCAATGTAAAGCAGGAACTGCATGGAGAACTGGACAAAGACCTGGCAGGTGTCTGCCTTTGAACCCAGGTGACAGTTGGGTGGAGGATCTGTGTATTTTCTGATGATTGAATAGTGAATGATTGAGTTGATTGATTGACTAAATGATTGTACTAAGTGAATGATGACTGAATAAGTAATTGATTTGTAACTTAGTGTGTCCCAAGAGTGGAGAACTTTGACTATTGTATTTTGTGTCCCTTAAGGAGGCAAGCCTCTTTAAGGATGATTGAATGATTGCGTTACTAGATGATTGTTCTTTGTTCAAAACTTTGTGACCCCTGTGGTGGAAACTATGTGGCCATCTTAGTGATAAGTTGTTGTGAATGCTGTATTTTGATTTTCTGTGATAAGTTGTAATATTGTGAATGCTGTATCTTGATTTTCTGTGAATGTTTTGCCTTGATTTGTTATTGAATAGAGTGTTCACTATACTGTGTAATCAGAACTTTAAAAGCTGTTCACAGTAGCATTCCTCTGGAAAGCTGCTCATGCTTGGCATTACAATAGCTTGATTGGATCCTATACTTGATTTCAAAATATCAGCTTCATAAGTCTGAGTTGGAGAAGGGAGAGTTAGATAGTAATTCATTAGAAAATGATCTGGGGATTTTGGTGGACTGCAGGTTCAACAGAAGCATATAACATGACATAGCCCCCAAAATTTATGCATGAAATACTGTGCATTTTCACCTGGAGTCTTCATTTCTACTTCACAGCTTATTTGTCACATGATCCTGGGAAGTTTGCTGTTTATTCTATGCTTATCTCAAAATCTTGGGAGAACCGACACTTTTACTCAGAATTCTTAAATTTATGCAATTGGCAATGACATTTGACCCCTTAACATATATTCCTTTGCTCTTTACCAAAGAAACACCCTATTGTCATCTTCTTATTCCCCAAGTTACCAAAATATATGCTTCATAATCTATAATGCTAAGTATTTCACGTATTATTGCTGATGAACTTTCTCTAACATATTGGTTACTCCACTTAGTTGATCTTGCAGAATGCACTCCCTCCATGCTTGTTACTCCTTTTCTGAATTGGTCAAGGTGTATCTGCTGTATCCCTCTCCTGTATTCCTTGCATTTTGCTTATTGGAATCCTAGGGAAAAGCCTAGTGCGCACCTTGTTCCTGGTGCAGGAGCTTCAACTCATTTGTTAGTTACATAAGATTCTAGTCAAAATGACATCTGTAACATACTTCTTAACTATATAAATACTTGTTAATTAATGTACTAATGCTCTTTATCCTTTTTCAACTCTCTTTCTAGGATGTCCAGAATTAACTTTTCCCTTTTCAGTGAATGTCACACTCTGTTATTCTTATTCATATTAATGATTCTCAAACTTGGGTCTTTCTTTGAAACCCAAATGTGAAAGGGGTATTTCTGTTTTGAGAAATGAACAGGATTCAGAGTAGGCATAAGATTTTTATGCTACAAACTGATAATTTGTTATAATACAGTTTATTTTAAATGAAAAATTTGTTAATGAAGTCATTTTAACTTAAATTCTACTCAAAAAGGTAATTTAGTATTTTTATAAGGTTCTATGGAATGAATGGCAAAGAGAGAACATTACAGTATTAATTAACAAGTAATATAATCCTTTGAAGAAAGGGTCCTTGATTTAAGGTGTCACATTACTAATCTATATTATTCTGAAGATTACAATTTAACTTTTAACTTATAAGATAAGGATAGCAATATTTACTTTTTCTGTGTGCAGGACTTGTGACTAAATAGATAAATACATCTGGAAAAATTACAAATATAAATTTAGTTAACAGACTAAATAAGAACATATTCATTAAATGGTGCTTCATATTGCACTATTTCTCTATTTTTAATAAACTTATCTTAATTTCTTTCAGCTTCACCAAATTTTATACAGGAACCTAGTGATATATCCATGGAAATCGGTTCAAATGTGACATTACCTTGCTATGTTCAGGGATACCCGGAACCAAAAGTCAAATGGCGAAGGCTGGACAACATGCCACTTTTCTCAAGGTCCTTTGCAGTTAGTTCCATCAGTCAACTAAGAACAGGATCCCTCTCTATTATCAGTAGGTTAAATTAAATAAATTTGCATATCTACATACACATTCATATAAGTATATGTGCTTAAAATATGTGGTTTATGCAGATTTTTAAACTATATCAGAAAGTTAAAGGGTACAGGACACAACTAATAAGTAATATTTTGTTGATATTGCAATTTATCATCACCATGTTGAATTAACCATCAACTCCTAGGAAGGTATTTGACATTTTTATGCATCTGAATTTGTTATAGCAGTAACAAGTGGATCGATGAGTTTCATCCTACTAGTCAGCTTTAAACTAATTGGGTTAGAAAAGCATAAAGCATTATTGAAAATTACTTCATTTAACTTTTATTTTCACTAGGTGATATGCATTAAGTTATAGATAAGCATTCTGAAAACCAGTGTGGAAACCTTGCATTATGGACTGTGGCTATCCAAAGAAAAAATAGCCTGTTGTAAACTCTCTGATGATCCACATAATAATTTTCATGGCATCAGAAATTCATATATTTTAAGCATTTATTAAAATCCATTCCATTTTTCAACAAGTACTTGAAAGTTAACAGTAAGAAGGTAAAATGTTTGGATTACTTGCTAATTTTTTCACTTTTTATATATTTCAGGGGAGAGCAAAATAAGGTCAGAGGGCCAAATCTGCCCTAGCACTTGAACTAAGAATTTCTTTTTACATTTTAAAATGCAGTATCACTTTGTTTAAAAATACAAAAAAAATATTTTAGGCAGAGGGCTATGCAGTGGGGATGGATTTGACCCCCTGGATATAGTTTGCTGACCCCTGATAAAGATATTTTGGTATTACCCTGCCTATAATTAAGAACTAAGGATTTTCCGGAGCCCTCTGTGAGCTACCCAAATCCAAAAGTAAAGTGAGTTAAATCAATCAACAAATATTTCCTGAGTCGACTGCATGCCATGGTAGATGTGAAAGAAATATGTGTCAGAGTTCCTGCTCTCAAAAACACTTGTAGTCTATTTGAAGAGATAAAATTGATGTACATGATATGATTAAAGAAAAATTAAGTGCTAAAACTATGTGGTGCTGACTATAGTAGAAATTTAGTGAAAAGGTAGTCAAAATATGGACTAGTCAGGGACTAGTCTTCATAGGAGAGGTAGAATTTGAGCTGACTTTGATTTCAGTTCAGTGAAGGAAAAAACATCCTAAGAATTGGTGTTATCCAAAAGTGAAATACCCTGTCTCTGCAGTTAGTGCATATCTTCTTATTGAAGGTCTTCAAGCAAAAGTTGTTTTAACTATGTGTGGAGGATATTAAAGCTGAAATACATTTTGAAGTTTGGATTGAATTAGGAAGCCACTTAAGGTTCCTTCCAACTCTCCAATAAGACGATTCTGTCATTTCATGAAGTGAAGGATAATGTTTACAAAGTCCTGGTGGAGAAAGGAGAAAGGAAGGGGGGCAGAACACCAGCAAGCAGGACCTACCTACCACACCACCTGCGGTGACCACCAAGCAGGTAGTCCTGTCTAGAATGAAGTATGTGTGTTTTAAAAAAAAAAAGTGGGAAATTTGTTTGAAAATGGAAGGTAAAATCAGATTATAGAGGGTCTCAGAGTAGTATGGACTTAATGTGATGGGCAGTAAGGAGCCATTATAGGACCTTGAGCAGTAGAATAATAGCATGATGAAAGTGGTTTTTATGGATTTTATAAGGCAAAACTTATTGCCAAAAAGAAATCACATAACTCCAGGCAAAACATTATGAATATCTAGAGAGAGGTAGTAATAAAAATAATTATGAGGAAGGAATAAATTTTATTAACATTGGGATTTGGTGACTGATTGGGCATATGTTAGAAAGAAGAGGGAAGAATCCAAAGATAAGTCCAAACAAACTGTGTAGCCTCAGACACTAGATAAGCAGCAATATCACTAACAAAATGAAATCATTGGAAGGAGAATTAAATTTAAATTAATTTCCAATAATATTTCTTTTGTTTTTTCAGCAGTTATTTCAAGAGTCAATCTAAATATTTTTAAAATTATCTCAAAGTTCATATTATATAGAGTAATTAATAAGATGATTGATTGAAATTTTCCCCTTCTTCTAGATATTTTTATTTTGAATAATAGATGTGGACTAGGTTTACCATGTATGCTGTTCGAGTGATGCTCATGAAAGAATAGAGATATGGTAGAACTTAAGCATTTTGAATTCTAAGAAGTGGGCTGCTATATTTCCTATGCAAGTCTTACCAAAATAGTAAAATTGAATTAAATATTTTGGTATTTAGGAATAGCTTTGTAAAAATCTCTTCCTTTCTATTTTAGATTTGTGGGCCAGTGATAAAGGAACTTATGTTTGTGAAGCTGAGAACCAGTTTGGAAAGATCCAGGCACAGGCAACCATAACAGTGACAGGACTTGGTGAGAAGACTCTGGTGATCATTCCAATAACAGGGCATCTCTGAATTTTCAGAACAGCCTCTATTCTTTGTACAAACAATCCACTTCTGTATCTTTTACATGTTAATGGCAATACTTCATTCCTGTTATGATGAGATATATCCCTGGGCTCATCTTTCTTTTTTATAGAAAGATTTTGTTTCCTTATTTCATAGAACATTGGCACTACAGCAACAGTGAGAGCAAATCCTCTCATTTAACCCAGCGGTTAGATAGTAACTTTGTCCCTGGCTTAAGATTTGAATCCATTCACTTCGGATATACAACTAAATGCTCAAGGTGTTAAGTATACAGTCAGGCAGTTGCTTAAACAGCAGCACAGGGATACATAATGTGTGTGCTGCCCTGCAACCTCCCATTTTCTGCAAAGGAACACTCAGTAGATAACCCTGAGTAGAGGTGATCCCACATGAGGGTGGAAGTTTCCAGCAGAGAGTTGGCAATCTGAGGCTGGAGCTTGGAGAAGGTATCAAAGATGAGCATATAAAAGTAAGAGTTATGTGCACAGTGGCTATGATTTATGTCTTTGAAGTGGAGAGAGAGTGAGTCAGAAAGAGAGACAGAGACAGAATCAGAGAGGGAGAGAGAGACACTAAGGCAGAGCCCTGAAGGATACTTACTTAGGGCAGCCGGGTGGCATAGAGTGTTGGCCCTGACATCAGGAAAATCTTGAGTTCCAATTTGTCCTTCAACACTTACTAGTGATGTAATATTGAACAAGTCACTTAAACTCTCTTTGCCTCAGTTTCCTCAAATATAAATTGGGGATGATAACAATAGCACCTACCTCCCAAGGTTATTGGGAGATAATCTGTGTAAAAGGCCTGGCACATAGTAGGTGCTATGTAAATGTTTGCTATCATCGTTATTTTCAGTCCTTGGTCATTTCATATCTTCTCACAGCTTCAACTATTTGCTCTATATAGATGGCTTTGAAATTCACACTACATACATGCATGCATATGTATTCCAAACTCCCTATCACAATTCAGGTTCTCTGAACCAGGAATCTTTTTAGATGTTAAAGTGAACAAGAAAACTAAGCTGGAACAACCATCAAAGTGATTAGCCTAAATAATGAAAAGTGATTGACTCTAACTGGACAATTTATCCTTCCTCAGAATCCCACTTCCAGTTTTTTTTAAGTGTTCATTGTAATTGCACCTATTTACTATCACACTAACTAGATTGTGAATTCTACAAGGACAGGGGCATGTCTCATTTAATCTTAACATATCTCCTCACTCAGCATCTAGAAAAATGCTCTGCACATATTAGGTGCATAACAATTTAATATAATTTTTACTTTGATAAATAACATTGCTCATTGCCTGTTCCTTGGATATGATACTTTGGTTCTCTTCTCTACTTTTACCAAAATGCTAGTATTCTCATTGAACATGCAGAATCTCTTATTTACTCTTTATTATTAAGCTTTATTCCTAATATTTCTTCCAAAAATGAAGACTTTTAAATAAAATTTAAGGTTTCTATTCCTCATAGTCATGTTAGTCATTATGCAAGGCTTTGGATTCTTTTAAAAACTCACCAATTGTATTTTGTCATTACTTTGGCAAGTATGTATGTGTTCTGGGAGAAAGAGAAGTTTAGTAAGAAGACTTGAGTTTTAGTTATTTTGTTCTTATGGTAGATACCAGATAGACAGCTAGGTGCCTCAGTGCCTTGGAGTGCTGGACTTGGAGTCAAGAAGACCCGAGTTTGAATCCTGCCTCAAATATTTTTACTCTATTATGTAATATTGGGCAAGTCAAATAACTTTGCAGTGCCTCAGTTTCATTGTCTGTAAAATGGAGCTGACAATAGCACCTGTCTTGCAGAGTTGTTGTGAAAATCAGAAGGTGTGTAGCATTTTGCAAACTTTAAAGCACTATGTTAATGATAGCTTTCAGATAGGTTATAGGTAGTTTGTTGTTATGGATGAGGCCTAATTAAATGTACCAAATTCTCTCTTGCATTCAGTTGCTCCACTTATTGGAATCAGCCCTGCTGTAGCCAATGTAATTGAAGGACAGCAGCTTACTTTGCCTTGCATCTTGTTGGCTGGAAATCCCATTCCAGAACGTCGATGGCTGAAGAACTCAGCTGTGGTAAGAGTATTTTTTGAAGAATTAAAAGATACATGATAAATATATTATAAATTATATTTGGCAAGTTACCAAAAAACATTAGCAAGAGAACATGTTTTAGCAAAGTGTTGGGATTTGGGTTGGGAGATGGAGAGTACAAACAGGTCATTGAGGAAGAAAATTTGTCCCTCACATAGTTGTTATAAGATTGAATATGCTGAATCTCACCACTGATTTTTGTTCTTTTGAGAGAGACAAAGAGACAGATATAGAGAGACAGAGAAACACTATCTCGCTAACAAAATTAAAACACTAATGTCTCACATCAGCACAGTATGAAATTCAGTAGACTTCTGTAAAGCCTCTACCAATGCTTTGTGTATTGCCCATTCTTTGTAAGTAACTTCAGCTATTATCATCACAAAATAAGATTATAGGATTAGATCACAAGATTAGATCAGGAAGGAACAGTAGAAGCCATCTGGTCCAGTAACCTCATTTTATAAATGAAGAAGCCAAAACCCAAAGAATTTCACTGATTTCCCTAAGATCAAAGAGGTGGTATATGATAGAAACAAAATTTGAACTCGGATCCCCTAACTCCAAAGTGAGTATGAACCACAATTACTCTCAAAGGCATACTTACTTTGATTACAAACCATTTTTCAAATAACAATCCCAGGATTGCTGAAAGTACTTCACTGTACACATTATTAATGTGAAACAGTGTTGGTTTCTCTTTTTTTCCCCTTTTTCTGGCATTTATTTAGTATTTAATTTTTCCCCAGTTACATGTAAACAACAATTTTTAACATTTGTTTTTAAACTTTTAGTTCCAAATTCTCTCCCTTCCTCCCTCCCCAACTCCATTCATTGAGAAGTCAAGCAATTCCACATAGGTTATATATGTGTAGTCATGCAAAACACTTCCATAATAGTCATGTTGTGAAAGAAAACAGATTTTTTTAAAAACTCAAGAAAAAATAAAGTGAAGAAAGAAAAAAATGCTTCAATCTGTAGTCAGACACCATCAATTCTTTCTATGGGGATGGGTAGCATTTTTCATCCTAAATCGTTTAGGGTTGTCACAGGTCTTTGTATTGCTGAAAATAGCTAACTCATTCACAGCAGATCAAACCACAATATTGCTGTTTCTTTGTACCCTTTGCATTTCACTTTGTATTAACTCATGTAAGTCTTTCTAAGTTTTTATGAGAGCATCCTGCTCATCATTTCTTATAATACAATAGTATTCCATTGTAATTACATACCACAACTTCTTCAGCCATTTCCCTATTAATGTGTGTCCCCTTGATTTCCAATTTTTACCCCCAGAAAAGAGCTGCTATAAATATTTTTGTACATAATGGTAATTTTTTATTTTTTATTTTTTCTCTTTTGGGATACAGACCTAGTAGTGGTATTGCTTTGTCAAAGGGTATGAATTGTTTTATAGCCCTTTGGGCATAGTTTCAGATTGCTCTATAGGATGGTTTAATCAATCCACAACTCCAACAACAGTATATTAGAAAAATATGAAATATTTCACGAATTTGCATGTCATCCTTGTGCAGGGGCCATGCTAATTTTCTCTATATCATTCTGATTTTAGTATATGTACTGCCAAAGTGAGCACCAGTGTTGAATTCTTTCACTGCATTTCTTGATACTATTTTATATTTCCACTTTCCAAAGCTACAGTCTTTGGAGTAGTTCAAAGTTTTTTCCCTTTTCTCCAGCAACATTTTGGATCACATCAATGACATATAGATAAAACATTTATTATGTTCCAGGCTCTATGCTAAACACTGAGAATGTAAGCACAAGGAAAAACAAAATTAGTCCCTATTCTCAAAGAATTTATATTCTAAAGGAGGAAAAAGGGTACTGGAAGGAGCAGCTAGGTGGTGAAGTGAATAGAGTTTGGAGGACCTGATTCAAATTGTGTCTCAGACACTTACTAGCTGTGTGACCCTGGACAAGTCACTTAACTCCTATTCCCCCACCCCACCCCCCAAATGATATAGACTGCCATGAGTTAGTCTGAGTTTGAAGAAAACATGATGACCGATGTGGGTACTCCCTCAAATGTAGATTCAAAGAAGAACTCACCAATCAAAGTAAAAAGCGATAGGGGTAGAGGTGTTGCCTTCTGAGAAGGCTGCTGGGGCAGAGGGGGAGAATTGTTCTGGAGTACCAGGGGCTGATCCAGGTTTGAAGAAAACTCTGAATAAGGAAATACTATTTGCATGGAGTACATTTGTTACAGTATGCATAAATTCCATGGAAGTGGATCTGAAATAAATATTAATTGTACCCTCAAAACTCAATGATATAAGAAATTAGTTGAATAAACATAGACCCCCCCCCTTCTCTTTTCCCTATGTCTACTTCTTACAATGCTATGAGAGGAAGTATAGTGATTTGAAGAAATGTAGAGATAATGATCGTTTTACTTTATTCTGGGACTTTTTTCCCAGTCCTATTCTATATCAGGCCAAGGAAGGTACCTCATTCTGCCCTACCAGTTGGTTCTGATGGTGACTTTGCCCTTATCAACACCAAATTCCCCACTACTGTGGTTAAGGAGAAAGTGGGTTTCCAAACAACTTCCATTTCTGTAGCCAATGAGCTGAGTTTATTAGAAACTGAGTCTTAGGGAGGAAATTGTGACAATGGTACTGAAAACCACTTACTGCCAGTTGAAATGCCAAAAAAATGTTGCAAAGTGAAGTGCAGCAGATACAAGTCTACTTCTAAGGGACAGGGCCTCTTCTCAGGAATCTCAGTAACTATCCAAGAAGATCCTGAGTTTCAGAACAAATCCTTTTTAGTAGGGCTGTACAAACTAGTGAAAAATTTCATTTAGGTGGGGTTCTTAAATTGTATATCATTTTAAATTTAGTAGTTTATAAGAGTATAGGATCATAGATTTTGGACCTAAAGGACTTTAGACCTCTCATTTTATAGGTAAGGAAATAAATTTAGTGATACATGACAGGTAGATTTTTTAAAGTAAGTCATCTCTCTTGAAAAATGGAAGAACTTTGGTTTCCTAGTAGGTATTTTTTAAATTTAGAAATTGTGGCCTGGGAGGTATAGGTATGTGCCAAGTTCAAGTTCATTTCATCCTTTTTACTCTCTCTCATGGGGTTTTTCCTTATGGCTGCTGAATCCCTTTTGGCCCCAATTTTCTATTATGTTCCAAAAACCAACCCTGTGTACTAGATAAAGGTCACCTATTTGTACTAGAAAACCTAGGTTTCCCAAAGCAGGGATGAATTTTCTGTTATTTATTTATGATTAGTCTACATCTCCAAGTTACTCCAGGTTGGGTCCTCTTTAAAAAGAAAGAAAGACATGTAGAAATGGTGGTAATAAATAGAGATAAGAAGTATACTTTTGGTCTCACTGGTAAAGGAAAACTCCTAAGAGAGGAAGGGCAAGATAGAACCTTCTCTGCAACTTATGATCTTTGAGAGTTGCCTAGAACACTGAAAGATTAAATGACTAGGTCACCCCACCAATATGTGTCACAGGTAGGACTTGAAGCCAGAACTATCTTCCATCAAGACCAACTTTATCCATCATACCATGCCACTTAATGGCATGTCATATTTACCCAGAAACATTTACAGCTTTTGTCTGATGTGATTCCTATCTCACTGTATTTATCTCCATTGCTTATCATGACTATAAATTCTATAAGTAATAATGTATTATTATTATTATTATTATATAAAAGCAATAAATAACCTGTTATCACAAATAAGATATTTTGGATAATGGTTTCATAAACTGTTCAAAAACACTTTATATTATCTCATTTGATCTTCACAACAATCCTATGTAGTAGTAGCAATAGCAATAGTGGTAGTGGTGGTAGTGGTAGTAGAAAACAACATTTATTTAGTGTCTTCTAGGTATTGGTGCTAAGGACTTTACAAATATTGTCTCATTTGATCCTCATAACAACCCTGGAAGATAGTTGCTATTATTATCTTCATTTTATATTTGAGAAAATTGAGGCAAACAGAGGTTAAGTAACTTGATGAAGATTACATGGCTAGTAAGTTTCTGAGGCCATATTTGAACTCAGGTCTTCCTAACTGCAGGCCCAACCCTCTTTCTACTGTACCACATAGCTGCACATCTGCACTCCCATCTATATAGGAAGTAATAGACCAACAAAGGTTAATTAATTTTACCCTAGTCGCACAAATAGTAAATGTATATCTGAGGTGGGATTAGAGCCTACGCCACTCCTGATTCCAGGTCCAATACTTAAGATTAAGTGGTCATCCCTTTGCCAAAATGACTGCCTCAAGAACCAGGGCCTAGAGTGTGCCAAAATAAAAATATAATCTGCTTGTGTAGGGGTAATAAGATCTTCTATGTAGGAAAGAGCATCTTCAAGCCAAGTCTGTCTTTTTTTTTTTAAGTAGAACTGGATGTTAGGTAATGATTTAAATATACTGAAGTATGAAACTTGACTGTCTGATAAATGCTTAAGGAAATTACTTGTGGGGCTTCTCATTAAATACAGTTTTAACTACTGTTGCACGATCTGTTCTCTCTTATAAGCAGCTTTTTTCTTATAATATTTTTTTGGAGCAAAAACCAAAAAGATTTTAAAGGATTCCTTGAGTTTTTAACTTTCCTAATAACTGATGAAAAGAATATCTAAAGGGCATGTGCTCAACTTTATTTCTTAAAATTACCTTCTTTTTTTCTCTTTAAGGTGATTCCAAATCCTTATATCAGTATCCGTAGTGATGGGAGCCTTCACCTTGAAAGAGTTCGCCTTCAGGATGGAGGGGAATATACCTGTGTGGCAAGTAATGTTGCTGGAGCTCACAATAAAACTACTAATGTCAATGTGTATGGTAAGAAATCTATTCAGTGAAATCTTTTCCCTAAACTGTTGCTAAAATGCTGAATTTTGCTCTGAATTGTTGCTAAAATGGATATTATAGGCTAAATTAAAGCAAATAGTAAACTAACCCCCCTTTAATGTTTTGAAATTAATTTGTATTTTTTTATTCTTATAGGAAACTTTATTTTAATTTTTAAAAAACCTACAATGATTAATGACTTTTTCAGACTCCCCTTTTATACTAAGAAAATACAAATGCTAGGGGGAGTTGGCAACTCCTACTTGCCAAATGCTTGTGTAAGTAGTTTCTTAATTGATAAAAGGGAACACAACTCAGAGAAAGAGAGAATGTTTAAAAATATATTGTGATTTCAGGCAAGCTGAATACTTTATACCTTCCAAAATCGCCTTTCCCTTGCTGATTGTGCAATAAGCTTGTCCTTAAGAATGACCTCCTCGTCTTCCAGAGATGGTCTAAACTTTTCATATGGTCACTACTGCTTGCTTACATATATACAATCCTCATGGATGTTAAACATTTTAAAGGTCACTGATTTTTTTAAATGATGCAACATCTTTTTCTATTTATTCCTCCCAATGGTTACCTGTTGTATCTCATTTATAAGTGACTATCTTGTAATTATTTAAGGTATTAAATTGCCTTTTTTTTCTTTTGAGGGATTAGGAACACTTACCAAATTATTGGAAAATAGCCCCGGAGGAGGACCAGAATGGAAGTAAATAGCTTATGATAAGGAAGTCTATTGGCTAAAGAAAGCTGCTATCATAGATCTGTTATCAGTCACAACCCATCCTTACCCATCTTGTGTGACTATAGTCCAAGAAATCATATCAGTCTTCTACAGGGAGTCTATCTAGTGTGCTAGGGTCCTTCTAGTCTCTTCACATTGTATGTGCACAACTGCAGCATCCAGGCAGCTCATTAATAGCTATGTGACTGGCTCATCATTTAAAAAAATTATTTTTGGTGAATACATCTGTCTGATGACATCCTTTATACTGCCAGTTGAAAAATAAAATACTTTGAAAATATTAGAATAGCAAGCTGGGAAATGACCTTATGTGTCTCCTGACTCTTGGCAGAAAAATGATGGACTAGATGTACAGGATGAGACATTCATTTTAGACATGGCCAATGTGTTGATTTGTGTGGAGTGAGAAAATGGGTGGTGCTAGAGAGTCAAAAGAAGAAAAAAAGACATCTATTAAGATATTAAAATTACACAACTTAAAACAAAAAATGTTCAGGAGGGCACACAAACAGGATGATTTTCTTACTATTGTGTTAAATTTAACATAAAATTTAAAAAACAAGAAGTGCATTCTCTCATATATAGTTCATTCATTCTTCTTTAAACAGTGAAATATTTGTTGATTGATATTGTTATAATAATTTCAAACGACTTTAAAGTGATTATTGAGTTCAGTGGCTTTCAAACTTTTTTGATCTACAAACTGCTCAACTGGACAAAAACATCTTGAGGGCTAGCAGTTTATCATCCCTCTCTATCAATGGGGAGTTGGTATTCCAATCTGTACCTTTCTTTAAACTGATGTTTCTCTGGATGTGATAGCATTGATGGTTATAATGAATCAATTAATTTCTAAAAATACTTGACACAATAAACAAATGCCTTGATATTGCCATGTTATAATGAGGCAAAAGATCAACCCACAGACAAAATGCAAGGTAACTGTGATCTATATATTGAGACCAAATGGCCCACTTACCAGTACAAGGCAACTATTCACCATCACAAATAAGCACTTCTCTATTGTTGTCAAAATTCTCCAAATAAAGACATGCTCAGTCTCCTTTAGCAACACATTTTGAGCCAGTCAGTTTAACTAGCCAATTAGTTTAAAATAGAAGTCGTCAACACAAAGTACTTGGAATTAGTGCCTTGACTCCCCAAAGCATTCTCATGACTGACTTTTTTAGACACTGCATTGGCACCAGCATAAGCAGATTTTTCTGGTTTCCCAATTTCCCTTAATCATATTTACCACCATTCTTACAGTTGACCAGTCATGAGATCTCTGTGACTTAGAAATAACATATCCTCAGTATTTGAAGCAATGAATTAATAAATGTGTGCCATTATAAAGTAAAATGGAGTCTTGAACAATTACTTAATAAATTTCGCTGATAAAGACAGTTTTTTTCTGGATAATTGGGGGGTATCAATGCCCAAATTTCCTCAATTATTAAAAAAATGCCTTAATTCTCTATTTCATCTTCATTTCTTGGAATCAGTATTTATTTGGTAAAATGGCTTATCTAAACTATCATGAATTGTTATACCAACTAAGTTGTCAATTTCCAAGATTTACCAAGGATTCCCTCTGCAACTTTGTTATTTCTTTCTCTGGGGAGTAAGTAGTCTATCATTCCTTTTATCACCTATTGCTTTCCTTCAAAGTCTATTCTTGAATTATTTTAGGAAAATGTATTTCATTTTCTGAGTTAAATGTATCTTTAAAGCTATAACTTTCTTTTAAAAAATCAGTTTTTCCCCTTATTTTTATGATTACATATGGTCCATCTTTTTGTAGTTGGTTTTCAGTCATCTTATTGATGACCTGGGAGAATGTGTGCTTTCTTGTTGAGGTATTTCCTTAAGATGTACTTCTTTCTTAAAGTTGTATGAGTAAATGACTTTTCCATCTTGTTTTTCTTTCTACCCAATGGTTGCTCTCATGAGGTCTAACTTGGGCCCTCTACATGATTAACTTTTAAGAATTTTTATGAGGTTCTTGAGAAAGTCAATTAATCATTGTGTATTGGCCATTGACTCAGCATACTAACTTATACTTTCTGTTTCTCAGAAGCTATTTCCTTGCTAGGCTTTTCTAAAAACTATAATAATTTTAATTTGAAACAGAACCTATGAAGCTTAGAAGAGTAGATAGACAGGATTGGCTATTGTGCCATGCCAAATTTTGATGTTTGTTTTTCTTTTTAGTTCTGCCAATTATTCATCACGGACAACAGATATTCAGCACAATTGAAGGAGTCCCTGTAAGTTTACCATGCAAAGCAAGTGGAGTTCCCAAACCAGCTATTGTCTGGTCCAAGGTAGGTATCTCATTTTAGTTAGAAGAAATATTGTTACTCTGTACCTTGGACCTTAATAGTAGATTATATAGTGCTTCTTCACTACAACTTTGTTGATGGGGATTAATCCTTCCCCTAATGTAGATATTAACATCCTTATGGCCTCACAGATAATATTCATAAATTGCTGTTGCCAAAAAAAATCCATCACTTAGTGACCAAATTTTCGGAACCTTTACAAACTTAGTTAGACTAGTCTTCTAATAACTGACACAATCAATCTCCTAGATTCTATTGGAAGCCTTTCCATCTTGATAGGCTGTATCATTTTTCATTGCATAAACATCATTTGAAAAGGAAAGGGTACATCCATATCATGATGAGAGATCAGTATATAGATTTAACAGAGCTAATCTTCTATAAAAACTAGAGGCAAAAAATCAAATAAAAATTTATTGTGTCTACTAAGTATATGCAACTAAAACATTTTAATGTATGATTTCATTTCACACTCTTAAAAACCCAGTGACATGAAGAACATATATTGCTATTTGTATTTGATATATAACAATAAATTGAAACACAATGTTTCAGTTGGTCATACAGCCTACTGGCAAAGCTATTCCTAGGACCTTTTTCTCTTGCTCACCCATTCAATGTCTTTGAACTAAAAATGATCTACCTTCTCTTCTTTTTTTTTTTCCATTTTCCCTTGGTAGACGAGGAAAGAAAAGTCTTGGCAATACCTTGGATTCTATGTAATGAAGTAACCTGATACTTTTTCTTTGCTTTTAAATCTGTCTTCTGTAATAGAAAGGGTATTTGTATTAAAACAATTAAAGCTGTGTATTCTTTGGGAATAGAAGGTTATATATTTTCTGTTTTCTACAGATAGTGTCGTATCTCTATTGTCTAAACACAAGTTTACACATTCATTGATCTTTATTCTATTTCATAGAAAGGAGAAATGATTTCTCCCAGCAATGCTAAATTTTCTTCAGGATTAGATGGAAGTTTATATATAGTGTCACCAGGAGGTGAGGAAAGTGGGGAATATGTCTGCACTGCCACCAATGCAGCGGGATATGCCAAAAGAAAAGTTCAACTGACAGTTTATGGTAAGAACCTATTTGAAAAGTGGTTTTCATTGACACCTTCTATCTTTGCCAAAACACACAGCTGTCCCTTACATAACCTTACCCAAAGATTGTACCCCTAAAGTAAGGCTTGATTTTTCCCAAAAATGTAATATTTCTGCCAACTAAAATCTCGTATAAGGGCAACTCTACCCAACTATGATTTTGGTTATAAGGGGAGAAAGTATATAAGTGCTTGGAAATTTTTATTATGTTTTCTCAGAGTAATATGCTCATTACACCCAACCCTTGTTCAGTAATACCAGTTAGTTAAAAGTATTAGCAAGCCAAACCTCAGTTATGTCTTGGGTTAAAGTTGTGCCCTGGAGGGCTGCTTTTGCAGATGGCTTACTTTAAGACTGCATTTCAGCTGACCTCTTAATCCTTGTACTAAAGCAAAAGAGTGAGAAGTCTTCTAATTGCCTTCCTATCATTTTTTCCATATTCCTCATTTAAAATGTCTGGAAACCATTAGATGACCCCTGAAATTTGGAACTATATGAAGTCTCTTTGCACATCAAGTTTTGAAAAAATTTTAATTATTTAATAAAAATAATAACTGACATTTCTATGGCACTTTAACATGCCTAGAAGAAGCTAGGTAGAGCAGTAGATAGAAAACTGGTTCTGGAGTCAGGAAGGTCTGAGTCCAAATCTAGCCTCTGACACTAACTCTGTGATCTTGGGGAAATTACTTAATATCTGTCTGCCTCAGTTTCTTCAGCTATAAAATGGAAATCCCAATAGCACCTACTTCATAGAATTGTAGCGAGGATCAAATGAGATAGTTGTTAAATGCTTTATAGAATGCCTAGCCCATAGCAGGCATTTAATAAGTGCTTATTCCTTCTTCTGCCTTTTAAGTTTTATAAGTAGATTTTATATATACTACTTTATTTCATTCTCTAAATCCAGAGTGGTAAAATACTACAGGTGTTATTATTCACAAATTCCTACACTGATGCCTCATCATGGTGTGGACGTGATCCTGGGTTCTCAAAGGCTATGCCAGGTGAATTTAAGCCTTGGCACAGTATACCATCTTGGAAAAGCTTTGAATGTGGTCCTGTACTAAACTACATGCCAATCTCTGAATAACTTTTAAAACCTATGTTGATTATTGTTTAACTTAAAGAGAACAATAATTTGATGATAAATAAGGCATTCCAGAATCAACTCCCTGTATGTGTAAAGCCAAGCATGAGCAGCTTTCTGGAGGACTGCAAACAGCTTCAAGGTTCTGATTACATAGTATAGTGAACTCTCTATATTTCAGCAATTAGGGCAAAAAATTCACAGAAAACAAAGTACAGCATTCACAATCTTATGATATAACAACTTATGACTAAAATGGCTACATAATTTTCACCAAAGTGGCCACATAGTTTTAAACAAAGTACAATCATTTAGTAACTCAATCATTTAGTAATTAAGTCAGTTAGTAAGTCCTTAATTCAGTCATCCTTGAGGATGTTCCTTAATGGACACAAAGTACAAAGGTCAAAGTTCTCCACCCCTAGGTCACAGCAAATCATAATCTTCTCAGTCAGCATCAGGTACCCAAGAAGAGATTTTTTCATCTTGACTCAAGTCTGGCTCTCAGCTCCCATGGTTCCTCTTCCATGGTCCCAGCTCCTGCCTGAATCTATACAACTGTCACCTGGGTTCAAAGGCATGCAGCTTTCAGTTCCTTGTCCAGTTCTTCATCCAGTTACTTGTCCAGTTCCCATTCCATATTGAAGATCACAGTGTTCAGTCCACCTCAAGTCCTTCACAGTTCCTGTTTCTGGGAAGACAAAGCTTAACAGGGGCAAAACAACATTCATACACATTGCTGGCACGATCATCAATCTACTATTTGCCTGTGAAATCAACACAGACTCACCAACAAGGTCTGAGAACTCAAAACAAATCATCAGTATAGAAATCAACACAGACCCACAAACAAGGTCCGAGGGGTCAACACAAATCATTAGTAAAGTCCTAGAACCTCCAAAACCCTCCTCCAGGACTTCTGTAAACAGACAGCCAGAAAATCCTCTTACAGGGCTTCCAGTAAGGTCCTAGGGCTTCTGTACAAAGTATCACAAACAAACATCAACACAGACAGAAGAGACAAACATAAAGTGCCAGGATACCACAAGTTTTTTTCCTTCTCAACTCTGCCACCACAAGAGTTCTCTTCTCACTTCTCAGTTCTGCTCAGTTCTGATCAGTTCTCAGTTCTGCCACCAAAAGTTCTGCTCTCTCCAGCCTGGGCCTCTCCTTGTATATGGTTATTAGCTCCTCCCCTTCTTGTTGCATCAGCAACAGGAATTCACAAGTTGTAGGGTTCACAAGTTGTGGGATTCACAAGTTCTGGATCTTAATACTTGATACAATCATGAACTGAAACAAGGTGTTAACTACTTCTGTGTTAATTAAATAGCTGAAACAAGGTGTTAACTACTTCTTTGTTTGTCATTACAGTATGCTATTAGACCAATAACTTGATAAACAATAATAAAAGAATACAAATGAGGAAGATAGATTATGCAATTAAAACAACATTGACCTTACATAATTAAAAAAATTTTGCTGCAAAAATGGAAATTGATAGAAAAATTATATTAATACCAATAACACATTTTTTTTACAGAAGCTTAATCAGTGTGTATCAGTTATATATCAGAAATACCAAGAATGCCTAAAAACCACTTCAGTCCAAAAGCACTTGTGATTTACTTGCCAAGCAGAGAGCAGCCACATGATACATTTTGAAATATAAGGTTATTTGTAAAATCATGTAGAGAAATGGAATCAATGATTATGAGCAGTATTTCCCCATATAACTGAGAAGCAGTAGAAGAGGGAAAGTTTTGGGCTTTGATTTTACTTTTTAAAGCTAAGCAAGAGCAAACTAAGTAAAGTCATCCCAATGGTGGATAAGGATGAGACTAGAAAGAAAACAACAAACAAAATAAGTTTGGAAAAAATATGTAAGAATTTCTTTTTAAAAAATGTGTACTTTCAAGGACTTTTGGGCCCATGAACTAGGAAAGGGTGTTGAGGAAAACAAAGAAAACCAGCTTACTAAACTGAATTTTTAAAAAAGTCTTTATAAAGGAATATTTACAAAGGGGACAAATTTGTGAAGGCGTTGAGGGATTCCTTATAAAGGTATTTAAACAAGGGGAAGATAATGTAGATGTAGAGGGAAAATTTGACTCCTTTATTACACCCCCCCAAAAAACACAAGGTAACCAAGAGAACATCAACAACTACTTGCCCATATGCCTATTTTTCCACCTATGTAAAATAGTCATGAGAATAATCTACCCATTATTTTAAGATAATCTTGATAAAACTATCAGAAGTGGGGGTGGATAGGTGGCACAGAGAATAGATGGAGTCAGGAGGACCTGAGTTCAAATCCGGCCTCAGTCACTTAATACAAAAACTAGCCATGTGACCTTGGGCAAGTCACTTAACCCCAACTGCCCTCCAAAAAAAAAGGCAAAAAAAAACTATCAGAAGGAAAACCTAGGCTTTTGGACGAAATATTTGACACTAGATGACAACACAAAAACTAACTGAAAGATATAGATAATGCAAGATCTTGCTGTCCTTATTTCAATTATAATAAGGTATCTCTCCTCCATGTCAAAATTATAAAAGATTCATTGAAAGATTTAACAATATACATAGAACTGTTTGATTACTATTTGATTTTTAGAAAAGCAAGAGAGTTGTATTCACAAAGTGAGCATGCTCAGAGGATGAGAAGATGGATTAGATACTACTCTTCCCTGTTATAGCCAATCTTGGATAGTCACCAATACAACTACACCTATTCTTTCTTATTACTTTCCTATGTTATTCTCTGTTCATTGAACCTTCTGTTCAACATCACTCTGATGTACTTATCAGTCTCTTGAAGAACCTGCTAATGCATAGCAGCATCTGTGCTGTTAGTTGCCATTGGGAAAAATCAACCCTCCTCCAGCATCCCTCTCCTTCCTACCTAGATCACTTTGTAGCTATGGCAGACCCTCGCAGATAGGGGTGCGCTGAGTGCTCTCAGGTTTGTTTTGGATGGGACAGTGAGTCACACAGGATAAACAGGCAGAATGCATCCCAGACACAATGAGGCTTTCTTTTTCCCCCCAAACCACCTTCTCTATTTTTGTCAGGGGTTCCACATCTTAATCATTCACATATGTTCACAATCTTGGTGTCATGCTAGATTACCTTTCACTCATATCACATATCTAAGCATATCTTCTATCTCTAAAACATCTCTAACCCTACATTCCCTTTACTCCATTTGTTCAGATACCCACTACCGAGTTCAAGGCCTCTCAAACAACAACTCTCCCCTAGATTATTACAATGGCTTCCTATTTGGACACCCAAATCCAGCCTCCATAGAGCCACCAAGGTGATTTTCCTGTGCCATACATCTTATCATATCACACACACACACACACACACACAAACTCATTCACTCACTCACTCATTCACTCACTCACTCACTCACTCACTCACATACTCATGTACTCAATAAGCTGCAGTGGCTTCCTATTACCTCAGAGAGAAAATTAAACTCCTCATTTGGCATTTAAATCTCTTCAAAACCTTGTTCCTTCCTACCTTTTCAATCTTCTTACATATTACTCAATTACCTCTACTCCTGTCCAGACAAATTGGCGTTTTTGCTATTCACACTAATATAAAATACAAATAAAATATCCAAACATTAATAGAAAATTGAAGTATGAAAGCATTCACTAAATAGAATAATGTAAAGAAAAAGGAGATGTATAATGGAAAATTCTGCTGAATTGAAATCAAAGATAATTTTCTGTTTGTTTTATATCATTTATGGTGAGTACCTACACACATAGAAACATGACTCTTGCTAAAACGTTGTTCACCAACTATTGTAGCCTATTTTTTTAAAATTACTGTAATATGTATCTCAGTTAAAATGTGTAACAAAATAGAAAGTTATCTGCTAAGCTAGCTACATTGATCCAATTAACTGAATATTGAATTACTAACAGACAGTTACTTATACATCCACCATATTTTCCAGGACATAGACAAGTGTTTTTTAATGAAGCATTTAATCACAGTAAACTCACTAAAATATTGCAGATGTTTTATTTTTAAGGAAATTGAAGATTATTCAGAGACCAATGGAGGGGTAAATGGTTGGCTTGAGTAGGCACCAACATATTACATGCAAGGAATTGTACAAGAGAAGCATTGTAAAGATGTCATCCTAAAAATGCATGATTGATAAAGAAGTTGTATAGTAAGAGTGAGAGATTTTCAAAATGTTGGGTGGACCCCCTGTAGCAAGCTAGTGAGTAGACATGGATGAGAATTGCATAGGATATATAGTCATGGTTAGGTTGTATCCATGGAATACATCATCAGGAGTACCCACATACACAAGATTAATAGATTTGTTTTAATTACTTTATATGTTTATATATTTGTTATAATATTTAAAGATGAAGAAATAGAGACTTAAAGACACTAAAAGCACTTGAAAGTGGTCATCCAGATAAAATGTAAACTCCTTGAGGGACTGTTTTGGCCTTTCTTTGTATTCCCAATTTTAGCCTAGTGTCTAGCACATCGGGAGCACATCGATTGATTATAGCTAATAATTATCAGAAGTAGAAATCAAACCCAGGTGCTTTTTAACTTCTCAAAGTCCAGTGTCCTTTCCATAGTAACATGTTTCCTGTCACATATTTATGGTAAGTTATACATATTTTCTTTTGTTTAATTTTAAATATATTTGTTTCCATTATTGAAATAAACAAAATGTGTATTTTAGTAAGGCCCAGAGTGTCAGGGGATCAACAAGGACTAACACAGGATAAGCCAATAGAGATCTCAGTCACAGCAGGTGAAGATGTTACGCTTCCGTGTGAGGTGAAAAGCCTGCCTCCACCCACAATTACGTGGGCCAGAGAAACACAACTCATCTCCCCATTCTCTCCCAGGTAATGAGATTTGATGTGAACTGTATCCTGTGAAAATGGAAATTCTGAGATATTGCTTTTCTCTGTTTTTCTAAATGCTTAAAAAATTTTAATGATTCAAATCTTATCATTCAGGGAACTAATTAGGAAACATGATTTTACAGACTACACATACCTTATTTAATTGAAGTTTAAGTATTATTACATAATCCTAATATTCTCCCACACCTGTGTGTTTCATAAAGTTAATTCCTGTTATAATGGAAGCCATGCCAATGGAGGTTCATTCTTAGAGTATGCACATCCTTCTTCACTTGACTCCAAGCTTAATGGTTCTGGAGCCAGTTTTATATAGAATGTCTATCTATACTCTAAATCAGGGATCACAGCTTTTTGATTACATGTCATTATACCTTTTCTGAAGTATTCCCCATGTCTTTCCACTTATAGTAGTAGGCAAAAATACACTAGCAAATGCCCTCAAGATGGGCATGCCCTGGCTAGGTGCTCATTATACTATTACACTTTTATTGAAGAGTATCTTTAGGATTTTGTTATTTTAACAGTTGAAATGCCATTAGCTCAATAAGAATAATACACAATACACTCATTCATTTCTAGGATTTTCCACTTATTAACTTTCTAGATAATCTTTCACAAATTAAGAGACTGCACTAATATACTGGAAAAGAACTGTCAACATACTGTCTGGGAGCCCAACTCCACTGTATGATCTGAACCAGATTAAAATGTAATTGAGAAGTACATAAGAATAAAATAGAACATAGATAATGTTAAATTATGGTCTTCTTAGTCAACATACAGCCTGCAGAAATCCTTATGTATGGTTTAATGGTCTTATTTGAATTTAACACCACTGGACTAAAGGCTACCTGACTACCTACCTGACACACTTGTTATAATTAACACTGATCCTCACTTTAATACAATCAACTAAGGAGTCAGATCAACAGCAAATTCCCTTATCTTCTGACTTGCAGATGCCAACTTCCTGTTCCCCTGAGATTTCTTCAAGATTCAACTCAGCTGCCTGAGGTCTCCTTTGTTTTCTGCACTATTCCTGCTCCTCTCCTCAAATTTTCCTAGACCCCTTAATCTCTAATTTTCTTACTTCATTCTCTGTTTTATATTATATTATCCTCTTACATATTTTTTTCCTGTTCTGTATGACTTGATCTCCTTGAGAACAAGAAAGTTTCATTCTTTCTATCCAGAACCAAGGACAGCGACTTGCACTAGTAAGCTTTTAAATGTGTATTGAATTCAGTTGAAAATAAAATTCAGACAAAGGCAACCTCAGCAGAACAAAATTAAACAGATAATTATGTTCTCCTTTCCTTTTTAAGTTATTCAGACAGCTTATCATAGATGGGATATAGTTTTCATGACACTAAAGTTGTCATATAATTTCACAGGAAAATATTAGGGAGGTTTGATTGTACTTACTCTTTTAAAGGCACTATATGTATGCTTCCTCTCTTACAGGCACATCTTCCTTCCTTCAGGATCAATGAAAATCACTGAGACACGTGTTTCAGACAGTGGAATGTATCTTTGTGTTGCCACAAATATTGCAGGGAATGTGACTCAGTCAGTTAAATTAAGTGTCCATGGTAAGTTTTGAGATTTGAAATAAAGACAATGTGTCCTATTTGATGACTCTGTGAACTAGCAATGATGAATTTTCTGAACTGGCAACCATGAAACCCATTGACCATTTTTTCTTTATGTACTATATACAAAAAAATTACTAGGAAAATATGCAAAAATTCAAACAGTTTCTTGTAGAGCCCAGAAATATTCATTTGTTGTCCATAGAGTAATCAAATAATTTCTTGCAATTATCTCCCCCCAAAAGTAAATAATCCCAAACTCCTGAATCTTAGATATTACCAATTTTAATGTAAATTTCCATACTCCCTATCTGTATTCTTGGAATTTAGGAAAATAAGAAGAGATAAATTAATTTAAGAAAATTGCTATTTATATAAGAGATGATGGAATTTCAGCATATAATATTACTTTGGCTTTAAATAAATAAGCATCTAGAAAATTTGATTATCCCCTCTTATTAAGTATTAATTAAATACTACAGCTACCTTTTAGGTAGTCTTTTGGTCTTTTTCTCATTCTAATGTATTCAACTTTGAACTGCCAGAAAAAAAAATTTCTCATCAGTAATTTTTGTGAAATTACTTCTCTTTTCAAAAATACACAGTGACTTTCTGTTATCCATTCTACACAGTCCAAATTCCTCCCCTTAATGTTGAAGGAATTATGTCAAATGCCTAATCACTCATTCTGATTGACTATCTAAAATCTTTCATTCATCTCTACTACGGTCCCTTTCATTTACCAATGTTATAATGACTTGTCTACTTATATCCCTCCTTCCACTTATGAGTTGCTTGTTCCTATTTACAGTCATCTCTCACATACTACTTTTTTCAACTGGAGTGGTATTCTCTTCATCAGTCCATGTGTCTTGCTCCTTTTAAAAAATCATCCCAAATGTACAAATTCTGAAAAGTATTTTCTGATTAATTGCACCTCACGGATTATCCTTCTGTTTTCATCCTTTCGGCACTTAGAAATTTGGTTTTGTGCATCAGTTTGCATTTGTGTATGACTGTTAGATATTGCCCTTTAGACATTTCATATATGTATATACGTATGTATGTATGCTATTTATATATTTGTTCATTGATTATGTCTTACAGTCATAGAATGTTAGAGCTGGAAATGACCTTAGAAATTGTCTAGTTCTTTCTCTTATTTTACAGATGAGAGAACTCATCTAGAAGGAGCAACTTGCTCAATTGTGCTAGATAGGGATAAAACCAGACTAGAACCCAAATCTTCTCACTCCTAGTACAGTGCCCTGTCCATCATACTGTGATCCTATTTATTTTAGTATATGTGGCATTTACTATAAATGCTTCTCAAATAAATCATTGTGTGTTATGAACTCATGAGTTATTTAACAAATCAGTTAAAGCACATTAGTATTGAAAAGATAAAGGAAAATAAATTTTTTTTCATTAGTCTATATGTTAAAAAATTTTTTGAATTGCCTTATATGGAATGACCCCAAATTGAATGCTTGAAATTTTTAATGCTTTTGATATGGATAGGTTCCTATATTTTATACTAAAACTAAAGTATGCTATATAGTCTATAGGATTAATTATTATGGGAAAGTAAAATCATTTAACTTTTTTTCATATTGACCTTTACAGCAAGATCTCAGGTAGAAAATGGCTTTGTTAGCTTCATTCTAAATAATGATGGGTGGACCATAAAATTTCTAGACTTTTAGATTAGTTAGATAAGCACTGAGCATTTTTTGATGGTTATGTGACTATGTATCCTGGCATATGAATTTTGAAGGCTTTCCTCATTGTGTACATTGTCCAGGGCTCTCCTTCATTCCCAAGCAATCCCAGGATCCTACAGTTTTCCAGAGTATTTAAGTTGTCTTAGGAAAAATGCTTCATCTAATTAATGTTCAGCCTCAGAGGTATTTCATGCCAGTGTCATATGTTTCTAATCCTTAGTCATAGGAGGATCTCTGTGGTATACTATAACTCTTCTCTGTTTCAAGATTTATAGCTTCCTAAAAGATACAGTTATAATATTAGCTAATGTCATTTAATATGTTTAGTAAATTATCGGAGAATGTTAAATGGTTTACTGGTTATATACAAATGGTCCTCCATTTTTGTATTTTTTCATGCCAGACCAATAATTGTAGGTTGGACAAGTTACATAACATTCCTATGCTTGAAAAATTTAAATATATTTGGTTGTTTCTAGTTCCTCCAAGGATACAACGTGGTCCCAGACTTCTGAAGGTCCAAGTTGGGCAGAGAGTGGACATTCCCTGCAATGCCCAAGGATTACCTCTTCCTGCACTTACATGGTTTAAAAATGAAAATACCATGGTTATTGATGGAGTACAGTATGCCAACAGTCCAGATGGAACACTGAGCATTGACCAAATCCAACTTTCAGATTCTGGTGTATATAAATGTGTTGCTAATAATATAGCTGGCAGTGATGAGGCAGAGATAACAGTGCAAGTTCAAGGTAATTTTTTACATAGAGAAAGGTGAGGGTAGAGAAGACAGCTCAAATATATTTAAGTCATTTCTTAAAAAAATATTTGTGATTTTCCCATGGGTATGATGTTTTTGAACAGTTCTATAGGCAGAACTGAAAAGAGACGAAAACATTAGATTGTGAATCTGACATTTTTAATCTAAAATACATATTTAGTATATTTAATTTTTGAAAAATAAATCACTGGGTATGGCCTATCTAATATACAATACCAAATACATTAAATTTATGAGAAACTGTATACTGTTAATGAAATTACTTTTTATATAAGTACAGGCAGACATACTTTGCACAAATCAAATTCCTAAGAAACATGGATCTGTTGTTACCTATGTTTGATGTTGAATTTGCCTTGAATGGTTGAAGGATGGATATAATATCTATATTTATTTATTTATTTATTGAGAGAGAGAAAGTGTGTGTGTATGTATGTATGTGTGTGTGTGTGTGTTGAAAATGGAGACCAGAAAGGATTCAATGAAGAGAGATTTGATCTAATTCTTGAAGAATGAGCAGGCTTGGAAGGACAAAGAGAAGGTAGATAAGAGAAAGGCATTCTATGATGTAAAAATTTCCCCAGTTTGCCCCAGATTTTTATGTTTTTATTTTTACATGTCTTTTATTGTGCACGTGTACATCTATTTATTTACCTATATCTATATCCATATTTTTTCTATATCCCTCTCTTTTGTGAAATCTTCACACACCCATGTGCACGGTGATCTCTTCTAACACTGAATTTCATATTTCTATATGTAGATATCATGTACAATATGTAGTTTATTATAAATATATGTATAATATGTACATGTACTTTTATTATGATCCTTCTCAGTAATTCAAGTTCAAATTATAGAACATGAGTAGTGGAATATATCTAAGGCTTTTGTTTATTATTATTTAAAGTTATCTGATAAGACTCATTTTTTTTTATATTGTAGTTTACTGAGGGGTAGTATAGTGTATAGTAGGAAGCATGTTGGAGGTGGAGTCTGTTGCAGCAAGCACCCTAGCATACACAGGATGGCTGCTAGCACAGATTCTTAGATCTTCTATTCTAAAGGAAGCTACTGAATCTTTCAAACTTAGTTTCTTTGTGATGTCAGGGAAATCATACTTGTTAATGCATATTTCAAAAAGTGTTTTGAGGATCAGATGAGATAATTCATGTAAAATGATTTGTAAAACAATGTATAAAAATATAAACTTTCATGTAAAGGTATAATAATAACAATAATAATAGCATTTACATGGTGATTTAAGGTTTGCAAGGAAATTTACAAATATTTCATTTCTTCACAAAGTTAGTGGGAAATAGGTGCTTTTATTATCTCCATTTTATAGATGAGGAAACTGAGACAGGCAGAGATTAAATTATTTGCCCAGAGTCACACAGCTAATAAGTATTTGAGACAGGATTTGAACTCTGGTCTTCCTAACTCTTGGTCCAGTGCTCTATTTAATGGGTTGTTAGCTATTTATACATCTTTTTATCCCCACATGGTGCCACATATCACAGTGCTTCACAGTGGTAGATACTTGTAATGGGAATGGGAATTTGGAGATCTTCCCTGCCCCTTAATAGTCTGAATGTAATCACATGGAGCCTGTGGTGAGAGGAGTTTGCTGGACAAGTGGAGCAGGAAGGGAGGAGCAGAGCTGAGAGGAAGCTGGGAGTCAGAGCAGTTAGTTGTTTGGAGGGAGAGTTTGTTTGTGGGAAGGCTTGGGGTGGTGGTGTTTCCTGTAGTGATAAGGTGTTTTAACTTCTTTTTTGCTATGATGGATTTGGTTTTCTGGTGTTGGGATTTGACTTTCTGGTATTAGGATTCAGCTTTCTGGTGTTTGAATAAATGTTTTGCTTCTGTCTTCTAGATGGAAAGTCTGTTATATTTTGTGATTCATAATTATACCAGCATATTCAGAGTTGCCATTGGTGCTGTGAATAGTGTTGGCAATACAATACTTAATAAATATTTGTGATAAATATTTAATACATCTTTTTTAAATAGAACCCCCAGCAGTAGATGATCTGGATCCTCCTTATAACACCCCATTTCAAGAAAGAGTGGCCAACCAACGCATTGCATTTCCATGTCCAGTTAAAGGTGTGGAATACTATTGTTACTAATTTAACAGGAGGAGTTAATTTGAATAATTTATACAATTTATTCATTTTTGCAATATTATAACTTCTGAAAAAACATTATTCAGTTCTTTTAAACTAAAATAAAGGTATATATGTTATATATAATATCATATTTATATGTATATATATATATATATATATATATACATATTTAAGGTAAGGACTGTTTGGAACAGTGAAGGAAGTAAAATACTAACTGTATTTTTTTCATCTTGTGGCCTGAAGGCCACATACATGGCAGTATGCATGTTGATCTTGCTGAATGTTAGTTTTCCATAAAAATTATAGTGCAAAAAAGAGAATCATGTTAATAATAGTTAGAATAATAAAACAATAATAATAAAATTTATAGAAAAATAAAAGTCATAGAAAGCTAGATTTGGAATGGACCTTAAAAGTCATGTATGAAAACATCGTTAAGAGTGATATATGTTCTTTTTGACACATAGTGGTACTCACCTACCTTTAGATATGTTTCTTTGAAATGTCAAAATTAATTCTCTCCAACATATAAACTTTTTTTTAATCTAAAGATGCCTGATTACCTCAATAAAGGTAACTTACCTCCAACTTTAAATAAAGGATAAGTGAGGCAAAAGATATTCCAGGAATTAGAATTTTTAATAATTTTTCAGACCTTCAAATCACAAACCACAAATGTTCTGGCAATAATTTAATGTTTATGTACTCAATATATAGTCAGTAAGGTAATTGTCTTTCTTATCAACATAATAGTTTTCTCAAAACTCTTTTTATATAGTATTTGCAAAAAGTCTAACATTCTTTATTTCTCTTGTCAGGTACCCCCAAACCAACAATCAAATGGCTGCGTAATGGCAGAGAGCTGACAGGCAGAGAACCAGGCCTTTCAATTTTGGAGGATGGAGCATTGTTGGTTATTGCTTCAGTTACACCATATGATAATGGGGAGTACATCTGTGTGGCAACCAATGAAGCTGGAACTACAGAAAGAAAATATAATCTCAAAGTTCATGGTAAAACTGGCACAAAATACAAAAATTCCATGGCTTAAAGTGTAGTCTTTTTCAAGTACTTATTTAAAAATTGTATTTAGTCCATTATTCTGATGTCTAATTTTACAGCATTCAGAATCCTTCCTAAGCAGTTGTCTGGAGAACTGCCTGTTGAATTTTCAACTTAAACTTGTGGATATCACTTTGCTCAAATAATGATTCAATGAACCAATTTAATTTTGATACTAAACTTGTAAATATTAACGTCCTTAAAAAGGATTAAATAAGCAAATAAATGAAATGAAAGATGTCACAATGAATTGATAATCAAACAAATGTAAAATAAAATAGAAAAACTAGACAAGTTAAAGAAATTTTAAATTCTAATATGATCAATGCTTTGATCATATGTTCAGCCTTTCACTGCTGGGAGACTTCTTAGCATTTACCTTAGACTTCTTATTAGTCTTTTCTATGTTTAGGAGGAAAAAAGAAGTATGCATGTTTTGGAAATTGACTTTTTATCCATAGGAATTCACCATCAAATAATTTGTTTTAAAGTAAAGTTTCTCTTTTTTGTAGTTCCTCCTGACATCAGAGATAAAGGACAAATGACAAATATATCTGTGGTGCTAAACCAGCCCTCAAATCTCTTTTGTGAAGTCTCAGGCAATCCTCCTCCTATCATCATGTGGTACAAAGATGATGTCCAGGTACGACCATCATATAAAGTATCCAAATGTCACAATGTTACAATGAAGTTTCTACTTCTATTTCAATCTCTGCATACCTGTGAAGAGTACTGATAACACTCGTCTTTTGTCAACCTGAAGGTGACTGAAAGCAGCACTGTCCAGATAACACATAATGGGAAAATGCTACAACTACTCAAAGCTTCCCCAGAGGATGCTGGGCACTATAACTGCAGAGCAATTAATATTGCTGGCACTTCTGAGAAGGACTTCAACATTGCTGTGCTCCGTAAGCAGAACACTTTTTAAGACTTCAGTACCACTGACTACATTAGAATGGGTTGGTGATGGGGAAAAATAGATTTGACCAGATACCCTTAAACTGAAACTTTTTCTTCAATGTTTGAGGATAAATTGGAATGGAGAATTGAAGCTATTCTAAATCTTTACACAGTAGGGAGGATGTTGTCATTACTGTGTATATGAATTATCAAAACAATATTCATAAGTTCTTAGAAATTATCCATCATTGCCTATCTACAGACACACAAAAGCTGTGCCTGACTGGGTATGCATAAGATTGACTGGAAAGAAAGAGCATCATTTTGCCTTAGATGGAACATGTGCAATGACTGTTTCTTCTTGCCAACCCTAGAATCTGGTGACATGTTCTTTTATGCTTGGTTACAGTACTGGGGGCCATAAAAGTTTTAATAAATATCATGTAAGAATAAATCATACCTTCCCAGAGTGGGTGAAACCACCCCCTCGGGGGGCACTGGAACTATCCAGGCAAAAGAGGGCAGTAGTAGTTTGAAATGACACAAATTTTTTAAACCATTAAAGGATTAAAGAAAATAGATTTCCAGGGGGGCACTGAGTAATTTTTTAAAAAGGGGACAGTAGTCCAAATAAGTTTGGGAACCTGTGTGTTAGATTGAGAAAAGCCACCCAAATTCTCTTTCTGTCATACATGTAACTCCATAGCAACTTATGAAGGACAAAGTCCTTATCTTGGGCTGCCCTTGAGTACCAACAGTTAATGTTGGAATATATCTAAAAATATTTAACACTGTGCCATTTTTATCACTTGAGGAATGGAAAAGGAATATAGTACTATGGGGCATCAGAAAATTATACACTGTGGACTTAGTGGCAGGAACACTTGGTTTCCAATTCCACTTCCATCATTACTATCTATGTGGCCATATCTATATCACATTATCTTTCTGAGTCTCAATTTCCTTAGGCATAATATTAGGCTATTAATAACTATACTACTTGCATTGACAGATCATTGTAAAACTTAAGTGAGATCATCTATATAAAATACTTTGCAACCTTAAAGTACTCTATATATGTGAAGGCTTTTTTTTAAATTTTATATGTCTGGTGGGTGGTTCTACTACCCATCATAGTATATAAAGAATGCTAATTAATTCTTATAATTATTATTAGAAGTATGAATAATCTTTGATTACAAGCCTATTGAGGATATATTCCTCTCCATGTTTAGACCAGTTCTTGTACAACAAATAAAAAGTTCATCCCTGAGCTCTTATTCAAAATTTTTCTGGCTTTGAAGAACCTGCTAGAGCTACTGGCATAACTTTTAAGAGTTCAATGCCATGTCTACCCCAAAAGGAGGCTTTGAGATTGGTTTTTGCATGAGCAAGAAAGGACTGTATAACCAAAGATGAATGCAAATAAGGGGAAAATAACCATCATTGACATTATCTGGGAGGCATGGTATAAGGGGAGATAAGGAATGAAGAGAGAAGAAAGGAAACAGTATGATAAACTTAGTAATTTCAGCACTAGGACAATTTATATATATATATATAGTGTTCTGTATATATCTCATATTTCCACAAAATTCCCAATTAGAGGCTTTTAACAGGATCTATAATGATAAACTGAGAATAGCATTATGACTTAATACTTACAATTTAAAATGAAAGGACTTTAGTAATTCATATAACAATGCTTCTTAAATTTCCAGTGATTATGATAATAGTAAGTTATTTTGCATGAGATTCATCTCTTCATAAACAATCCTCCTATTCTCTTGTTACACACGTGTCTGAATGTTTCTCATAATAAATCTGATTTAAGACCAAAGGTGTTTACCCAGGAAATATAAATCACTCCAGCACATCTTTTGTGAGGTTTTTTTTTCTCTTCCAGTTTCTCATTTTAAATCTTGGCTCTTCTACTGTGTTGTGAAAGGGAATTATTGTCTTGCATTTTGAACTTTAAAAACTTGTTGAACTGATTAAGGAACATTTATTTTCCCATGTGTTAATTCATAGATTCTTATGGTAAAATCTCTTTGTTCAAGTTCCACCCACCATAATAGGTGCCAATTTTCCAAGTGAAGTCTCAGTTATCCTCAACCATGACACCAGCCTTGAATGTCAGGTCAAAGGCACTCCCTTTCCTACTATTCAGTGGTTCAAAGATGGCAAGTAAGTACTTCTTTGTCTGTAGCAAAGTCTCTACTGATAAAGTATAATTATATGAAGAATAATCATCACTAACATTTATATAGCTCTCTTACTATGTGCCAGACACTGTGCTAAGCACTTTACAAATATTATCTAATTGGATCCCCTCAACAACCTTGTGAACGAGATGCATTTGTTATCATCCCGATTTTACAGGTAAGGAGACTGAGGCCGGTGGATGTTAAATGATTTGCCCAGAGTCACACAATTAATATGTGTCTGAGGCCATACTTGAACTCAGGTCTTCCTGACTCCAGGACCAGTTCCCTATCCACTGTGCCACCTCACTGTCCCCACAAAGGTGCATACTGTAAAGAAACATAATAAACCTCCTCCCTTCATTTTGCTTTGGAATGTATGGTTATGATTAGACTGATGCTTCTTGAAAGTAATCTTTTTTTATTGTTTGTTTAAGAAAAAAGTTTATTTCCAAATTTACTGGGAAGAATGAAAATACTCCTTGAAACAAAATACCTCTGCTCAGCATAAATATTTATATCTAAAGCATTTTATGTATCTTTTTTTTCAAATGCTTTATTAACTTCTGATTTACATCATTCATTTCCGCCAGATTTTGAGTTACAAACTTTCTCCCTGTTTTTCCCCTACCCACTGCCCTAAAATAGCAGTCCCACAGGATATCCATCCTCCAATCTGCTCTCTCCCATATTTTCTCCCATACTCCTTTCTACTTTTCCAGTGGATCTCTATGCCCCAGTGCCTATATATCTTATTTCCCCATTACAGGTAAAATAGTACCATGTTTCCCCGATAATAAGACACTGCCTTATTATTTTTTTTGGAAAGAAAAACACCAGAGGGCTTATTTTCAGGGGAGGGCTTATGTTGTCCTGCCTCAGCTCTCCTCCACTGCACTGCTCTCAATGGCGCCAGCAAGCAAATCACTGGGGAAGAACAGGATGATGCGCTCACTGCTGCAGCTCTGATTGGATGCAGCTTGGAGCGCGGTGTGCGTTTCACCGGGGGGGGGGGTACGGTGCATACAGAGGGTACCGTAATGTAGCGTGTAGCACAGGGGATCACCTTCACTACAGTAGCAATCTCAATAGGGCTTATTTTCGGGGGAGGGCTTATTTTAGAGGAATCTTACACAGTAAGGGAGGGCTTATTTTTGGGATAGGTCGGGGAAACACAGTATTAATAACAGTGTGTATATATATATATATATATATATATTTGAGTATTTGATTTTAAAACTTTGAATTTCAGATTCATTCCCTTCCTTCCTTGTTACCCACCCTTACTGGGAAGATAAGCATTTCAGTATAGGTTGTACATGTGTGGCTAATGCAAAGCAATAACATAGTAGATATATTGTAAAAGACTGACTATATTTCCCTCTCTCCTATCCCACCTTCCACTTGTTGTATTCTCTACTTTGATCTCATCCCTTTTCAAAAGTGGGTGCTTCCAACTTCCCTCCCCCCCAGCCTGCCCTCCCTTCCATCATACCCCCTCTCATCCCCTTCCCCCCCTACTCTCCTGTAGGGTGAGATACCCTATTTAGTGAGTATTTCATTCCCTCCTCAAGCCAAATTCAATGGGAATAAGGTTGACCCATTCCCTTTTGCCTTCTTATTCTTCCCCTCCATTGTAACCATTTTCCCTTGCCTCTTCTTTATGAGATGGTTTACCTCATTCTGTCTCTCCCCATCTCCTCTCATTATATTCCTCTCTCACCTCTTAATTTCACCTTGTATCATCCCTTCATGTTAAATTGGTCCTGTGCCCTCTATCTATGTATACCTGTAAACATATATACACACATTCACAAATGTATTCATATGCCCATATACCCTCATATATAGACATATATATGTGTATATATATATATATATATATATATATATATTTCTATTCCCTTCAACTACTGAGAAAAGTTTCATCAGTTACAATTATTGTTTTTCCATGTAGGAATGTTAATAGTTCAACTTTGATAAGTTCCTTATGATTTCTTTTCCCTGTTTACCTTCTCATTCTTCTCTTGCTTCTTGTATCTGAATGTCAAATTTTCTATTCAACTCTGGTTTTTTTCAGCAAGAATGATTGAAAGTCCTCTATTCCACTGAATGACCATATTTTCCCTGAAACATGATACTCAGTTTTGCTGGGTAGGTGACTCTTGGTTTTAATCCCAGCTCCTTTGATCTCCAGAATATCATATTCCAAGCCCTTCCATCCCTCAGTGTAGAAGCTGCCAGATCCTGGGATATCCTGATTGTGTTTCCACAATATTTAAATTGTTTCTTTCTGGCTACTTGTAATATTCTCTCCTTAATCTTGGAATTCCAGAACCTGGCTATAATATTCCTAGGAATTTTCTTTTTGGGATCTTTTTCAAGAGGTGATTGGTGGATTCTTTCAACCTTTATTTTGCTCTCTGGCACTAAAACATCAGGGCAGTTTTCTTTGAGAACTTCCTGGAGGATGATTTCTAGGTTCTTACTTTGATCATGGCTTTCAGATAGTCCAATAATTTTTAAATTATCTCTCCTGGATCTATTTTCCAGGTCAGTGGTTTTTCCCATGAGATATTTCACATTGCCTTCTATTCTTTCATTTGTTTGGATCAGTTTAACAGCATCTTGATTTCTCATAAAGTCATTAGCTTCCATTTGCTCCAATCTAATTCTGAAGCAATGATTCTCCTCAATGAGCTTTTGAGATTCTTTTTCCATCTGGCAAATTCAGCTTTTTAAGGTAGTTTTCTCCTCTTTGCCTTTTGAGTCAGTCTCTTTTTTAAGGTGTTATTTTCCTCAGTCAGGCTGTTGACTCTCATTTCATAATTTTCTTGCATTGTTCTCATTTCTCTTCCCAATTTTCCTCCATTTCTTTTATCTGCTTTTTAAGGTCCTCTGTGGCCTGTAACCAGCTTGTATTTTCCTTTGAAGCTTTTGGTGCAGGAGTTCTGACTTCACTGTCTTCCTCCTATTCCATGCTTTGCTCCTTTTTGTCCCCAAAATAGGAGTCTAATGTTGGAATCTTCTGTCTGCTTTGTTTTCTTTGCCTGGTCATGTCGCCCCTCAGTCCCTTGACCCCTGGGCTTTTTGCCACAGGAGGACTCTGCCTCCAGACAGGGGAGCTTTCAACCCAAACACTGGGGTTTTCTCAGCTGCCGGAGTTATTAGATGGGTGCCCTCTCTGAGGTCTCCACATGCTCTGGCAAGCTGGACCCAAGTACTGGTCCCAAAGTCCAGACTGCACTGACCTCTCACTTTGTCCTTCGCATCTATGTGTTGATAAATCTGGAAATGGCCACAGCTGCTGCTGATCTAGAGTCCCTCAGGCTGGCGGCTGGTCAGGCCCACCCTGGGGCTAAAGCCTCGGCATGGGGCTGGGCTCCGCTCCCAGAGTGCTGTGCTGGCCATTTCCTGCTGGGCTGCTGGGCTGTCCTCAGTGGGAGGTTAGCTTCTCTGTGTCATTTTGTGGGTTTTGCAGCTCCAAAGTTTGTTTATAATCCCCCTTTTACATGTATTGGGGAAGGTGGAAACTGGAGCCCCTGGGAGGTCCTGCTTCTACTCCGCCATCTTGACTCCACCCCCAAAAGTAATCTTAAACCTATGTAGTAGTCTTCATGCTTAAAATTTACAGAGTACATTATAAATGTTGCCAGTTGATTTAGAAATAAGTAGTCCCATTACTTTTACCTTAATGAATTTGAACTTAGAAAAGTTAGTTCAATAGAATTATTAATTATGGAGAGTGAAATCAAATTTTTACTCTCTAATGGGATAGATGTTAATGATAGACTAATGATAGGTCGTGAAGAATTTTACGTATGACTGTATTTTTTCTCACCTATAAGCACATAAAATTGTAAAAAAAAAATCTTACAATTTGACTATAATATTAGAATGAACACTTAAGTTTTTTCTGTAGGAGGAAAAAAGTGCCATCTCATGACCCATTCAGAACCTATTGGTGGCCACTTCAGAACTCAAGAGGAGGTATGGATTTCCATAAGACTCAAATGGTTGCACTGAGCCATATCAATAGAGTCCTGATTAATAAGAACTAAGCCATATAAGCCTCACTTTCTCTGTTGTTAATCAACAAGTTTTTCTTAAGCATTTATTATATACCAAGCACTGTACCAAGTGATGCAGATGCAAATAAAATAACTGAACAGTCCTTGCCATCAAGGAACTTTGACCAAATCATACACTGAAACTCTGAATTTTTTAATAACCCCTTTTTGAAAGTCCTCTGTTAAAATGATACTATTCACAAACTTCTGTCACTTTAAAAATATGATAAATGCAAGGGGCAACTAGGTGGTGCAGTGAATAGAGCACTGGCCCTGGAGTCAGCACGACCTGAGTTCAAATCTGGCCTCAGACACTTAACACAAAAACTAGCTGTGTGACCTTGGGCAAGTCACTTAACTCCAATTGCCTTCCAAAAAAGGCAAAAAAAGAAGGTAAATGTGAGACAACTTTATATTTTTCACATTTTCTTGCCTACACATTTGCTAGAAACAATAGATTTTTAAAAGTATATAGGGACAAGTGGTTTATTCAGCTAAAATATATTCCATTCTCCTGAATTCTAAGAAAATTATATCATCGCAACGGAAAGTATTATTTTAAAAAACATTGAATTGAAGGGAAATTTGCCTCTTTTCCATCCAAGATTCTTTTCTAGTCCCTCATTAATAAAAAACCCAGGAATACATCATATGGCTAAGTAAGGCAGCCTAACAGTATAGAGAGCTGACCTTGATGTCAGAAAAACCTTGTTTCAAATTTGTCCTCTGACATAATACCTCACTCAAGTTCCAGAGCAGATACTAATATGCTTTTATAGAGGGAATTTCTTACAATAATAAAGTTATAGATCTAGTCACTACTGCCACATTCACCTCCCCCAAATAACCCCTCCAAAAGTAGCAGCCCACCTGAGCAAGTAGACTTGTGTTGAGGAGAAAAGGATTCTGATTTCATTTGTTTAACTATCTGTGTATTCTTAATTTGCCATTCACCATTTTACTAATTTGATAAACTGAGAATAGTTTGGAGCTACATCACAGGGCTGTGTTAAATGTTACAGTGAAAACTGCTGCCAGATAATAAGAATCATCAAATTGTGATCAACAGTAAATGACTTTGTGAAATTTACAGGATTTCCCCAAAGTTTTAAAATCTTTTTTTCTGAGAAATTTCAACACATTATGACATTATTCTTAGGATCATAGGATTTAGGGAAGACATGACCTAAAGATATAATCATGTCGGGGCGGCCAGGTAGCACAGCGAATAAGAGCACTGGCTCCAGTGGGATGACATGTGGATCGAATCCAGGCTCAGACACTTATTACCCACCCAGAAACACCTGGCTGTGTAACCTTGAGCAAGTTACTTAACCCTGATTGCTTTAAAAAAAAGATATAATCATGTCCCTAACCTCAATCTTTTCATTTTTTAGAGATGAAGGAACTGATTGTTAGAGAGGTTGAAGGACTTATTTAGGGCATAGACTTAGCAGTGGAAATGTGAGGATTTAAATCCAGTCTCTCACTCTAAAAATATTCTTATCTTTTTCACTTGTGTGCTGCTTAAGTTTTTTAAAATTATTTTATTCATTGTAATGATGATTTTTTGTATATGGTACCTATGTGTTTTATACAAGACATTTTAATAAATGTTACCATATAAAATGAATACTGCATAGCATACAGCTATCATAATTTTAATCAGTCAGTCTTTCAGTTCTTTTAAATGATGTAGGATTCTGAGACACATTTTGAAGGGGAAAACAAAAAACAACAATGAAAAGCAAAATGTGACTATAAAATGTCTAAATCATATGAGGTTTAATTTTGTTGTTCAGCTATGTTTGACTATTTGTAACCCAGTTTGGGGTTTTCTTGGCAAACATTCTAGAGTGGTTTGTCATTTACTTCCCTGGCTCTTTTACAGATGAGGAAACCGAGGCAAACAGGGTTAAATGACTTGCCCAGGGTCATGTATCTAGTAAGTGTCTGAGGCCAGATTTGAACTCAGAAAGATGAGTCTTCCTGATTCCAAGACCAGCACTTTATCCACTGTGCCACCTAGCTGCACCTATGAAGCTTAATACTGTTTAGTTCCAACTCCAGAAACTACCCTTAAGCAATAATTTCCTAATACACATTGTTAAGCAGATGTTAGAATTCTACATTTTTAAATACTTTTGTAAATTGGTGGAAGTTTCCCAATGCAGTCAAGTCAACAAACATTTATTAAACTCCTAGTGTGTATAAGGAACTATCCAAAAAGCTAGAAATATAAAGTAATAACAGTCCTTCCCCCCAAGGAAATCAGTCTAATGAGGAACACCACATACAAACAACTATGTACAAACTCTCTCTCTCTCTCTCTCTCTCTCTCTCTCTCTCTCTCTCTCTCTCTCT